>NC_086322.1:162975774-163344941 GCF_036172605.1 Pelobates fuscus | reverse complement strand
TCTATTCCTGCAGCCTCTCAATTTCATAGTTGATTCTGGGGATAAGACCCAATTATCATTTTCAGATTACCAGTTGTTGCTAAATTGGATCATTTGTTTTTGGACAAACTATGTGCCCTTATATGTAAAGGCACTTTAGGATCATAAGCACTCATCTCCATTGAAAAAGATAGATATAGAGTATCTATCCAAAGATATGCACCTTCATCTATCCACCCACCCAATATGAGACCTGGACCAGTGCTCTCCACCCACGTACCAGAGACGAATCCGGGGGGGATGCTGTCCCCTGCTGGGTGCCTTCACTGACCAGTGAGGGAGATCATAGATCTCCCTCACCGTCCACAGACATTGCTGGCAGGGAAGGGAGAGGAGACCTGTGAGCTCTAGCTTGCAGCTCTGCTGGGTCTCCTCTCGCAACCACAGAGCACTGCCGCGGTTACCATGGCAAGTGGTTCACTCCCCACTAGAACCGCCAGGGATTCTCCCCCGGACCACAATCGATATCCCCATCCCTGGGCAAAGGTAAGAGGGGATAAAAAGCACAATTTTTTTAATTACAAAAAACACTTTTTAATCAGCTCTCTCCCCCAACTACACACACACACACACACACACACATTACTAGAGGCCCTATCCCCTACTACAGCCCCTATCCTGGCAGACCCCAGGTAAATTGTCAAACTGTTCTTAAACGGTTTGACTATAGACCCTAGGTGGGGGCCACGGCACTCCTGGCACCATAACCACTTCAACCGCGGTTGTGGTTATTGTGCCTGGATGGTTTCTTTAAATAATCTATGAGTGCCCCTCCTGAGATAAAGCTCTGGATCCACCCACACAAGACCTGGACAAAATCTCTCTATTCATCCACACACCCGAAACCCAGACAAGCATTCTCCATCCATTGGACACCTAGACAAGCCCTTCCCATACATCCACCCACCCCAAGCGAGACCTGGATAAGCCCTCTCCACACACCTACCCAAACAAAACCTAGACACTCCCTCCCTCTCCATCAATGCATGTATGCGAGACGTGGACAAGCCCCTTCTCCACTTCCACTCACGCACTTGACTTTCCTTTTACGCCACCTGGTTCACCCACTTTTTCTCACCTATCCCACAACACCCCTCTACGCTTATTTTATTTACCTACATGTGAATATTGTCCTTTATTCCCACAATCTAAGCTACGCTGTCTGGCACCCTGTTTTTCCCCTATGTTGTGAACCAACATTTACAGTCTGGTCTCCACGCCATATATTTCCTCGCCATATATTTCCCGTTCAAGACACCTCCATTCACCAGCTTACCATATCATATACACAAGACAAGTCCCCCTAAAAGCTTGCAAAAGATGTGTGCTGATCCCCTGCTCCAACTTTTCATTGAATGGTGTGAACACTATCGCCCACTCAATGATATACCCCCTCTCTGTTTTCCAGACTAATGTGTTTGACCACAAATATATTTGATATTAGTCTGGTTTTCAAGCATGCTCATTGTAATTCCCCCTCCCCCTTCATATTGGGGAATAGCACCATTCATTGCTATAGACAGGACAGAGCCAGCCCCCGGGCCTGTCACTAGGATAAAACAATGATGGCTCACACTGGCAACCCCAGGTATTTCTGAACTACATTTCCCATGATGCTCAGCACCACTTTTAATTCAGAGCCCCCCTCCCTCCCTTGATTCATGCCTGATCTCCTCTCCCATACTATGGCTCTCACCCCTCTCCCCCGTGCACCCGCACATGGCTCTCACCAGGATCCTTTTAAAGAGCGCGTTCTCTTTGGGCGGGAGGCTGACGCTCGGCATCTCGAGGCCGCTCCTCGCGCCGCCTGCACGAGCTCCTTGTTGTTCCCTGGCGCCGCCCGCGTGCTGTGCTCCGGTGATCTCGCGCCGCTGGGAAGCCGGCCGCCGGTTACAGCTGGCTCTCTCCCCCGGTGGCCAGTCTGACAGCACGGACCGCGGGAGCGCTCACTAGGCCTTCCTCCTCACCCGCCCTGTCTGGGCCCTGGCCGGGCACTTCACGTGGTAATGTAACAGACCCGACAAGAGGCAGAGGCCAAAATGGCGGAAGGAGGAGGGACGGCTTCCAGGGTCACGGCATGATGAGCGCCTGCGCCGTGACCCCGAGCTGGACCGCTTCCGCCCTCACCGAGCACCGCCCATCCAACCAACCTGCCTAGGAGCGGTACAGCGCTGGGTATATCGCCCGCAGGCCGCCATGGAGAGGGAGGGAAGGGGTCTGCCTCCAGCATTGCAGTGGGTCCGTGTGTCGGGCTGTCTATATAGGGCAGCACTTAGTGAAGGGAGACTGGCTGCATGCATGTTTTTGTGAGCTTCTGTTGGTGTACAGTGAGCATTGAGCCAGCGATCCATCCATAGAATTTAGAATGCTGTGTGGAGATTCTGTATGTGGAAGGCTCGGTCTAAGCACCAGACCTCAGACATAGAGCCACTAGTGACCAGAGGTATTTCCTCCTTAAAGGAACACTGTCACTTCAACATTATCAACAAGATTATTCAGCCATTTACATGCATCTTGGGTCAGACAGTGGTTGGGTTTGAAAGTTTTTCGATATGATGGTTTCTCTGCACCGTGCAGGGAGTGAAGCTGGGAAAACTGTAGAGATTATATATTGATTTTCAAACACGGATAATCCATATAAAAAAAGTATGTTGAGGTGACAGTCATTCCTTCACTTTTGAAGGTCTTGAGTTATCACATACAGCATGAGGATGGAAAATGCCACCATAAAAGATGTGGTTTGGCGGACAGACGTGATTGCCATGCATGCACTTTATGTCCCCAATACAAAAAAAAAACAGATCTGATTATGGAAGGAGAAGCAGCTGCAGAGAGGGAAATTACAGATATGTGTTCTAGCCTCCCCCCCCCCCCCCCCCCCCCCCCTCTCTATCTATTCTCTAATAATGTAGCTTTAAAAAATATATATATGAAAGCACCATCTAGAATGGGTATTTGTCTGAGTCTGGTAATATTGATTAATCTTAAAGGGACACTCATTGAAGTTGTCTGGGTACAATGTCCCTATTGCACTTATTGCTGCAATGTTAAACGTTCCAGAGAAACTGCAATGTTTACATTGCAGCACTAAGTCTGTCTCCAGTGGCTGTCTCCCACTGGAGGCGCTTCCTGGATCCTAACGGACCTTTGGTTTGGTAACTGAAGCTGGAAGTCCTCACTTGATTCACTGCTTTCCTATGGGGAGGTCTAACGCGAGCGCTTATTGCGGGGCGCTGAGGGACATCAGTGATGGGGTGAGGTAAGTAAAGGGTTTTTTGACTGCGAGGCAGAGGATGCTATAATGCCTGGCACCTATAGTATGCCTTTAACCAGAAGTGGTAGAATGATCTAATCACAATGCTTCCCCATAGGACTGTCTGAGACTGACAAGGAGGCAGATCAGGGGCAGAGCCAGCATGATTCAAACACAGCCCTGGCCAATCAGCATCTCCTCATAGAGATGAATTGAATCAATGAATCTTTATGAGGAAAGTTCAGTGTCTGCATGCCGAGGGAGGAGATACTGAATGTTTGGGTGCATTTTAGGCAGCCATGACCCAGGAAGGATCTCTAACAGCCATCTGAGGACTGGCCAGTGAAGTTATCACTAGGCTGTAATGTAAACGCTGCATTTTCTCTGAAAAGACAGTGTTTACTGCAAAAAGCCTGAAAGTAATGATTCTACTCACCAGGACAAATTCAATAAGCTGTAGTTGTTCTGGTGACTATAGTGTCCCTTTAACCCCTTAAGGACCAAACTTCTGGAATAAAATGGGATCATGACGTGTCACACACGTCATGTGTCCTTAAGGGGTTAATTATGGCAGATATTCTATAATAGTTTTTATTTTTTTAAAATACATGTATTATAAATATTGTTTCTCATTTCACAAAGACAATTCCTTGAATTTATTGTTTTTAGATTCTATGCTTTTGTTTTTGTTCTCAGACCTTCTAGGTTTTATTTTGTTCCCAAATTATAATTACAGAGAACATTTTTAACCTAGGCTTGATAATTTGTAAACAACAATTGCGTAGTACATCGCAAACAAGTGATTAGCAGATTTATTAGACATACTATTTTATTATAATGTTAGAGAACCCTGAAGTGGTCACTGTTGGTAATTTGATATAAATACTTATTTATAGGTAATATTATATTGTACCAGATGTCTATTCTTTGGACATATGGTAATTAGTACATGTCCAAATCCACCTATAAGGGCATTGGTCTTGTTATAAAAGTTTTAGTCCTCAGTCACCTTGGTACTTGGAGAGGACTGCAGGTCAGCCTCCTTCCCACAGACTATGGGCTGTGGCCTGGAGTGGAGTTATGCTTTGGGGAGGCAGGTACACCGAGGTCATTCGGACTGCTTCCTCTCCTACGTTGCCTTTGAGATAGAAGTCCAGGAAAGAAATTGCCCCAAGACGTCACTCCATTGTTGTCCTCCGAAAGGGGAGGGGTATGACCAGTGTTTTTTTTTTTTTAGTAGGCACTTGTAAAACCTGGCCAAACAAAGTTTTCATATTTTGTGTGTGTATTTTACACACAAACATAGCATTTTCACTATTATCATCATCCTTATGTGTTTTACTGTCCTAAGACACCCACATTTCTGTTCAGCGATTTCCCATGCTTACATCAATACTCATCATATACAGATTTTATGGGGCTTATGAAAGTTACCGGGCCGGCTCATTTCAATCTTAAAACATGGAAGTTTGGCATATTGATTTTCTGGGACTGGGAAATAAAATGTCTATTATAGTATACCATTTTCAAAAGTGGACAATTTAAGGTATTTGAAATGGTGTATTTTGATTTGTGTTGTCTAGTCACTTTATCATATAGTGGGATTACTTTAATTTGGTTTTTTTTACACAGATGAATTCCATTCTCAAAGTAAGTTTCATAATCCTGATATGTATCCGTGCAATAAAGCCACAATATTTTTATTTAACATCGTCTCATGGCTACGAAAGCCTTAACACTTTATGCACTTCACCAATACCATCTAGTGCCACCATAAGTACAACTGATGTCCTACATCAAGACAGTGATTTTAAAGTGTTGTTTTCCTCTAGAGAAACGTGTGCATTGCCGAGTTATTTATGAAGTGTAAGGAAAGGTTATAGCATTAACAATCATAAACTTTGTGAGAGACACTTATGCCTTCCAGGTATATAAAGGTTAGAGTTATTACTCTAACTTACCTGCTTGCCCATACTTTCTGGAGATCAGTGATAATATAGTTTCCGATGTCATGAAACCCCTCCTTAATTATGGCTATGTTTATAATCATCACTTCAGCATGTCTTCTTTTGAATTTCTTTTTTAGCCTGCGTATGGTGCCAGGCAAGACATTGCGACATAATCTCGAACTGTTCCCAAAGCTATTGACACCTGGGGCAATCTCAACCTTGCATCAGGACCAGCAGCTGATAGTTCTGCATAGTGACCAGAAAGCTGGGTATATGTTAACCACCATCCATATCAAAAGCATGATGTCTATCCTTGTCTGTTGAACAGTTGGGGCTGCCTGGAAGCCTGTGTCTACAACAAGCACATTGGACTGTGCGTATAGCAGATTAGTTTCTGCTGTCATATTTGATCGGGTGTGGTATAAAAAGCTTGAATTACCATTATACATGAGGAAGAGCCAAGGCAATTTAGAAACAAACAAAAACAGAACATACTAACGATGAACAACAGCGAAAGCTTGCCCTTTGGACATGGTCCCATGCTCACTATACCGTGAAGTGTCTCAGCCACATCTCATTGGTGAGGCCTGCCAAGGCTGACATGAATATCTAGAGTTCATGTATATCTCATGCAGAGGGAGCCTGCCAGTATTTTGGATCTGGACTACTATTTAGTGTGGGATCAATCTGATATGCAAATGGTTTATGTTCTCTCTGTAATTTATTTATTATTGCCATTTATATAACGCCAACATATTCCGTAGCGCTTTACAATATTATGAGAAGGGTGATTTAACTATAAATAGGACAATTACAAGAAAACTTACAGGAACGATAGGTTGAATAGGACCCTGCTCAAACAAGCTTACAGTCTATAGGAGGTGGGGTATAAAACACATTAGGACAAGAAATGGCAATCAAATAAGGTGGGAGTGAAGCAGAGCTGGAGGAGAGAGTAGAGTGCTGCCCCTTAGGAGATAGCAAGATACGGGTATGTAAGGTAGAGGTTACTCTGGAAGGCCATAAGCTTTCCTAAAGATATGGGTTTTAAGGCACCTCTTAAACAATTGAAGACTAGGGGAGAGTCTGATGGCGGTAGGCAGGCTATTCCATAGGATGGGAGCTGCCTGCGAGAAGTCCTGCAAGCGTGAGTTGGCAGCAACGGACAGGAGAAGGTCACAGGCAGAGCGGAGAGACCAAAAAGGAGCATACCTATGGATCCGTGATAAGATATGAGGGGCTAGAATTTTTCAATGCTTTATAGGTATGGGTTAGTACTTTGAATTGACTCTTATAGGATATAGGAAGCCAAAGTAAGGACTGACAGAGGGGTGAGGTGTGAGAGGACCAACTAGAGAGGAAAATCAGTCTGGCAGCAGCATTCATTACAGACAAAAGCGAGGCAATATGGCTTTTGGGTAGACCAATTAGGAGAGGATTACAATAATCCATGCGGGAAATTACTAGAGCATGGACAAGCTCATTTGTAGCATCTTACGTAAGAAAGAGGCAGATGCGGGCTATGTTTTTAAGATGGAATCTACAGGATTTGGCAACATACTGGATGTGAGGCTCAAAGGTGAGGCCAGAATAAAGTATGACACCTAGAAATCGAGCTTGCAAGGATGGACTTATGTGGATACCATTAACTTAAAGGGACAGCAAAAGAGGAGGATCAGTATTAGGAGGAGGAAAGACAAGGAGCTCCGTTTTAGAGAGATTGCGTCTCAGAAAGCGGAGGAACATCCAATTGGAGATGGAAGAAAGGCTAGCAGTGACACGTTGCAGGACAGCAGGGGAGAGGTCCGGGGAGGAGAGATGTCTGCGTACAGGTGGTAGTGGAAACCAAATGAAGTAATAAGTTTGCCAAGAGAGGCAGTATAAAGAGAAAATAGAAGGGGACCAAGGACATTGGGGGACTCTAACTGAGACAGGGCAAGGAGAGGAAGTATCATTAGAAAATGAGACACTGAAAATGAGACACTGAATGAGCGTTGGGAGAGATAGGAGGAAAACCATGAGAGGACAGAGTCACAGAGACCGAGTGATTGATGAGTTTGAAGGAGAGCATGATCAACAGTGTCAAAGGCAGCAGAGAGGTTAAGAAGAATTCGTATAGAGTAGTGCCGTTTGGATTTAGCTGCGATTAGGGAGTTATGTCTGGAAGTGAGTGTGTGTGTGTGTGTGTGTCTGGGAGTTAGTGTGTGTCTGGAAGTGTGAGTGTGTGTCTGGAAGTGTGTGTGTGTGTGTGTCTGCCTGTCAGTGAGTGTTTGTCTGTCAGGGTTTGTGTGTGTGTGTGTGTTATTGAGAGGCAGGGCCAGCCTTTGAGGTGTGCAAGCTGAGTGTGTGTGTCTGGAAGTGTGTGTGTCTGAAAGTAAGTGTGCCTGTCAGTAAGTGTGTGTGTGTGTGTGTCTGGAAGTGAGTGTGTGTCTGCCTGTCAGTGTTTGTGTGTGTGTGTCTGGAAGTGAGTGTGTGTCTGCCTGTCAGTGTTTGTGTGTGTGTGTATGTGTCTGCCTGTCAGTGAGTGTTTGTCTTTCAGGGTTTGTGTGTGTGTGTTATTGAGAGTGAGTGTCAGTGTGTCTGTCAGCAGGCCAGCCTTTGAAGTGTGCAAGCTGTGGGGTCACGTAGGGTGCCATGACAACAGAGGCGCCCGGTGGCCAACACAGCTCACAAGTTTAGGACACCAGCACATTGAAGGGACACTCCAGGTGATATAGATTAATTTAGAAATAAACAAATATGTTTAAATGTCTATCTGTTCCTGTCCAAATCTGAGATGATTAAATTGCGTATACGCAGAAGTAAGTTCACACTGACACATGGAGTTCAGGTTAAAAGCACTTCAGAAAATTTAATGGCATCTGGTTAGAAAACGGGTATGCAGACCCTTTTAAAGGCAAAATGACATCATCATTGAATATCAGATAACAACAAATAAACATCATTAATTGGATTAAATGTTAAGTGGCTATATCAGTGTCCACCCATCAATATTATTAATTGGCTCAGGGATTTGAGTGACTAGCTAGGTGTCCTCCCACCGGGAGGTGGTATTGTTCTGGACACGGGTGTGGACAGATGGCTCAAGCGCCATCTCTCCCAGCATGAGGCTTACTCGGTGGGAAGGGGGGCTTGAGCGTCATTTTGGGCAGTTAGTGATGTCAGACTCGTGGTCAGGTGCAAGGTTCTTTTTATGAATAGAACATTTCATTAGTACAGTGTTCTCATGGCCTTGGCTCTGGCCTTGGTTATACTTTGTTGCATGTTACAGGAGATTCAATAATTCCGGAGTCAGCTATGTCTTTTTAGAAAATTCAGTCTCTATTCATTATACTAAATGCTGTTAGGAAATTCTGTCATGTAATGTAGACAAAAATGGAGGGTTTGTCATAATGTGAGGTTATGTGAGATTAAAATGGAGTTAGTACAATAATTCAATACAGGTGCAATAAAGATTTTTAAATAATTCTACATCACAGGCACCCAGACCCATTCTGCCCATTGGAGTGGTCTGGGTGCCAACTCCCACTACCCTTAACCCTGCAACTGTAAATATTGCAGTTTTCATAAACTGCAATAAGTACATTGCAGGGTTAACTCCTCCTCTAGTGGCTGTCTACTAGAGGAGGAGTTCTACGTCCTGGTTTATAGCACGTTTTCTGTGCTATAGCGTCGCTGGACGTCCTCACGCTATATGAGGACCTCCAGCGTCGCTAAAATCCCCATAGAAGAGCAATGAAAGTATTTTCAATGCTTTCCTATGGAGAGGTCTCCCCCGCCGGGGGCCGCGCATGCGCAACCTGTCTCCCCTGCCGGATGACGTCATGGGGGGGAGCGTGGGCGGACCCTAAACCAGCGCAGAGGGACATCGGCGCTGGTCTCAGGTATGTCACTGAAGGGGTTCTAACCCCTTCAGCAACATGGGATGGGGTGGGAGGGAGAGGGGACCTGTAGTGCCAGGAAGCCGATTTGTTTTCCTGGCACTGGAGTGTCCCTTTAATTTAAATGATTCCCTAGTGGTCCACTGGTGCACACCAGCAGTAGGTGCCTTAGATCATATCCTCTCCCTCATGGTTCCGGTGCTCAGTTAGTGAGTCAGAGCACAGGCTCAGAGATTCTCAGCCTGCGCTCTAACAACATTGAAAGTCGGAGCCGCAAAGTAGTGGGTATAGCAAAGAGTTACTGATTAGCATAACATCAATATCCGTTATAAAACCAGGAAAAGGTGGGCATGGATGCTGAGCTGATTCAGGGGTGCAATGGGCCACTTGACTGGGTTTGCCCCCCAGGCCTGAGGCCAGACGTTAGATATAATATATATATATATATATATATCATATATACACTTTTTTTTTTGTACTTTTATTTATTTTAACTTTTTTTTTAACTTTTCCACCAGCAGGGGGTCTCCCTGTCAGTTCAGGCAGTCCTCCTGCTGGCAGTACAATGGACACCTATGGGGGCCATGTGATCACTCTTTTAGAGCGATCACATGGAGCCTGGGGGCCTAATTTGGAGAGGGGGGACTCTCTGGGCTCAGTCTAGAGAGTCCCCCCAGAAGAAGAAGAAGAACGATCGCCGGCGGGGGAACGCGGCACTCAGTAAGTACATAGGGAAAGGGGGAGGGTGGGTTAGGGTTAATTTTTTTATTTTTTTTTAGAACTGTTATTATAAGGCACTCAGTAACAGTTAGAGCATCTGAAGCCAATGGATGGCTTCAGATGCTCTTCCTTTACTGCCGCGCGCCAATCCGGAAGTGATCACTTCGGGGGGGGGGGGGGGGTGCACGGCAGTGTAGGGGGGTATTCCATGATGCCTCGATATCGAGGCATCATGTAATACCAAAAGAGCGTCTGGAAGCAATCGCGGTCGCTTCCAGTGCTCAAAATACCTGGTACGTCCGCGGTCGCGGAGGGGTTAATATACCAATATTTTATGTGACATGAAAGCCCTGTTTCTCCTGAATAAAATGATATATGATAAGTGTGGGTGCACTTAATATAAAAGAGGTGAATTACACCTGAACAGACCTATAGTGCAAATTCAAGGTTTTGTTTACGTTTTGATCAACTTGTACAACTGCCTCAGTCCTTAAGGGGTTAATGGAACATAAATTGTGAGAATGTTTTGTACACTATGTGACCTTTCCCAAGTCCTAACAAAGCATATTATTGGTGACATATAACATATAAATACCATTTATAAATTGCCATTTAAAAAAGGGTAATCAATAACATAATAAAGATACCTGCTATATTTGCTTCAGATCTTCGGAAAAACAAAAAAGGTGCTACAACAAGCGTAATCATGTGACACTCTGAGAGGACATGAGGACGCACACAGCGAAATGACGCACATAGCACACAGCAATGGAACATGTCACCAAAAGAACAACATGTTCCACCTCTCTACATTTACGAAGAAAAGAAATCCAAGCAATTAACTTAAAACAGAACAAAAACTGTGATCATTAAAAGTGGAAAGCCGAGTCCGGAACCAAAAATAAATAGAATCCACGCACAAGATCAGTTAAAGGGACACTATGGTCACCAGAACAACTACAGCTTATTGAATTTGTTCTGGTGAGTAGAATCATTACCTTCAGGCTTTTTGCTGTAAACACTGTGTTTTCAGAGAAAAGGCAGTGTTTACATTACAGCCTAGTGATAACTTCACTGGCCACTCCTTAGATGGCTGTTAGAGATCCTTCCTGGGTCATGGCTGCTTAAAATGCATCCAAACATTCAGTATCTCCTCCCTCTGCATGCAGACACTGAAAATTCCTCATAGAGATTCATTGATTCAGTTCATCTCTATGAGGAGATGCTGATTGGCCAGGGCTGTGTTTGAATTGTGCTGGCTCTGGCCCTGATCTGCCTCTTTATCAGTCTCAGCCAATCATATAGGGAAGCATTGTGATTGGATCAGGCTACCACTTCTGCTGATGTCAGCAGGCAGTGGGCAGGTCTAAAAGGAAACAGGGACCAAGTAAGCATCTGCAGACTTGAATACAAGTAAGATTTTACTATCTTTAGGGAGGTATGAGGGGACCAGCGTGACTAGATGGTGGTTTTAACCCTACAGGGTCAGGAATACATGTTTGTGTTCCTGACCCTATAGTGCTCGTTTAAGTGTGTCAGTACATACATCATCATGTTTTATATTATTAATACAAAAGATTATATTAAAAAAATCATTAGTAAGCTAAATATAGACACGTACGTGAAAGTCAACACTCAACCTTTAACAATTCATTTTAAATGGGCACCAGATGCATCGTACAGGAGCACACACAGGAATAGAGAGAAAAATTAAGGTGGAAGAAACACAAACAATGGACATCCACAAAAATAATGTAAGAAGGTCACGGTGAAAAGGAAAAAACAAAAAAAACTTTACAGCAAATTGGAATAGCGGTTTAAAAATGAAATATCTCAGCCTGACCGCGAAGGAAGATGGACGCCTAATTCCTGAGCTTCCTCTCCCCATAGCACTACCATCCGCTACCATCGGCGACCCCCCTTGTGTTTGAACCCCGAAAACACACTATACCGGTGCAACAAACCTTGCCCAACACATCCTACCATGGGCGGAGGAAAAAAGAAAAAGGAACTCACCCTGTCGGTAGCGACGATGTTCCGCACGCATAACACCTCACAACGGCCTACCAACTCGCAACTCCGAGATGAAGAGGAATCAGAACTGGAGGACTACCCTTACAGCTCGGACCCCACCGCGCCACTCACAATAGGCGTCCTGAGAGGAATGTTACACGAGGCCACGGCAGACATTAAAACGCATGTGGCCACCGAGATCAACAAACAACTGGTAGGCCTCAGAGCGGACGTTACCGCACTCACCAATAGAGCCGACCTCGCAGATACCCACATCTCCAAACTCAAAACAAGGAGCAACAAGGACTCTTGCCTCCAAAGTTTCCCCCCTCCGCACCATAACCCTACACAGGCAGAAACTCCAAACGGACTGGACTTATATATGTAAAACGCAGCAACCCACCTGCCACAGATCCCTTTGCACTCACCAACCGAGAAGTTAATAGACCTCACCCTATGCCGTCACCCCCCTGTTAATACCCACACTCCGGCGGACCTCAGCCTACTACACCCACATCAACAGCAAAGGATGCAGGCCTGCAGAACACCACTAAGAACTTACCCTGCCTCCTGAAATTCCACCGCCACAGCCTGTTGTCACCAGAAGACCGCCAATTGCCGATGTGGACTATTGCAAGTACACTGTAATACGGACTTCGGGGGGAACAAAGGACAGCCACACACCCGTACCTGTCAACATTCGACACATACCTGAGACATGGGCACACATCAAAACACTCATTGCCCATAGGGCATAGTAAGACTGCAGGCGGACCACCCATTACAGGTGCATGAGACACCTATGCTTGCACAAGAGGACAACCCCACCGACACCAAACACACATATCACAAACACACAAAAACCATGGTCACACACACGAACAATACAAACACATCCCTCCTCACTCAGAGGAACCCATGACCCACCCCACATAGACCATCGAAACGATATCAACCACTCCCCACAGAGGGAGACCGAAAACTAGCAACTAGACATCCACGCACTACCACCCTGTGATGGCTAGGGGCTCATCAAACCCTACGATCTTACCTGACTTCAGGGACGGGGACATGCAGACCCACATAACACACACATACACAACACCGGCAGAAATGTAAAGTGAACTGACAATGCTTTTTATAGTTAACGGTTAAACATTGTTTTCTGTGTTTTCTTTTCTCACAATGTTGATGATATATGTATCTTACTGTTATAATTTGTGCTGATGTCTACCACGACACATGTTGGTACATCACTCGCTAACCCCCACGTGTTCCAACCTCTCTGGATATCATCGCAGATACCTCCTGACTCCATCAACCCCAAGCACGACCCTCCTACCCAAACCAACCGGCCACAGAACCGATGTAACCACAACAAACACAAGGGAACTACTCACGACAATCTTGCTGACTAACATCTCACAAAAACCGTGAGTAAAACACTACACGCTGTGCTAGAGGGGAGAGGTAACGGGAATGTGAAAACCTTCCTCCTCTCTCCCAGACACACACACAGCCAGACCCCTAAGGGGCACACTACCAATACAACCCCATTCCGCAGGCACCAACGACCCCCCAACTCACCTGGCAAAGGAGCTGTAAGACCAGGTATTACCCATACCATAACCCCCCCCACCCCCCAACCCCTCCACCCCAACCCCATACCACCCACTCATACCACCAGCCCACGACCCACCCCACACCCAACCCTCTCTGGATAAAGAGAACCAGACCCGCAGGCCTTTCACCACAAAACCCGCAAACGACCCACTACAAACAATGCCTAGGACAATCTCCTGTATATCACTTAACTGCAAGGGCCTAAATAATCCAGCCAAACAATATCAACTGATGCGCAGGGCGACCCGTACAAGGGCAGACATAATCCTACTCCAGAAGACACACTACGAGGAAAATAGACATTTCCCCCTTAAAAACAAACACTACACAACATGCCACCTAGCAAACTCCCAAACTGGCAAACATAATGGGGTGGCCATACTCCTACACAAATCTTGCCCGATAACATTCCAAAACACAATAATGGACCCACAAGGCAGATTCCTGACTATCACAGGTAACCTGGGGAACCACAGGTATGCCATCTCTACCATTTACGCGCCCAACAAACCAGACCCGATCTTCTGGATAACCCTCAAGGCCCACCTAAAGCTATTTACCTCACACCACATAATACTAGGGGGAGACTTCAACGCGGTCATGTCCCCCCTTATAGATCGCAAACGGACCACATCCACCAACACCAAAAACCTCAAACACCCCACTAAACTTGACAAATCACTGACGGATCTCGCACTCCACACCGGTCTCCTAGATGTCTGGAGACTACAACACACCAGACTTCACCTTTTACTCACATCCACATTCTTCATACTCCAGGATCGACATGTTCCTGATCTCCCCCTCCCTACTTCCCCTGGCTACAAACACCTCCATAGGCACCATTACATGGTCAGACCATGCGGACATAACACTAGAACTTCAGATCCCTCTCTCAACTCGGACATGGACATGGCGCTTGAACCCCACCCTACTCCATAACCCAGATATAAGAAAGACCATACGTACCGAACTAGGGAACTATTTCAAGGACAACAAAGATTCGGTACCCTCAATGGGCACATTATGGGCAGCACACAAGACAGTAATCAGGGGGAAATTAATAGAGCAGGCCACCAGACAGAAAAAGCAAAAACTGGTGGAACTACAACACCACCTACTCCAACTACGGACCCTCACAGACCAACACAAAACAAACCCAACACCAAACATTCTCCTTCAAATCAAATCCCATCAACAATCCATCAAATCATTCATGACCAAAGACTCTCAAAAAGCACTCCTATGGACCAAACAACTCTTCTATGACAAATCCAACAAAGCAGACTCCCTCCTTGCACGCAAACTACGCCATAGAACCCAAACAAAATGTATAGACAAAATTAACTCACCCAAAGGTACGACATACGACACCCCTGACCACATAGCCTCTATCTTCGCCAAATACTTTACAAAACTCTACGACCACAAACCGGAAGCCTGTCAACATCCATACCAAACAACCTCCCAAAAAGCCATAGACTCATACCTGCACGAAATCCCCCTCCCCACACTGACCGACGAAGCAAAAGAGCAACTCGCAGCCCCTATCACGACAGAGGAAATAGCATACACATTAAAAACAATCAAACCACATAAAAGCCCTGGCCCGGACGGATTCACAGGCTTAAATTATAAAACATTCCCCGACATTCTCACCTCACACCTAGTCACACTCTTCAATTCACTTCTACAGGGAGACGCCTTGCCAAACGACATGCTGAGATCAAACATATGCCTCATCCCAAAACCAAATAAGACACACCTTGACCCGGGACACTACAGGCTCATCTCCCTGTTAAATGTAGACACCAAAATATTTACTAAACTCCTGGCAATCCGTGTACAACCCTTCCTCCCGAAACTGATTCACCCAGATCAGGTGGGATTTATCCCCTCCAGGCAGGCAAGCGACAACACTAGACGTACCCTGGATCTCATGTGGGTAGCCCAACATCGACAGATCCCGACCCTTCTCCTCGCCATGGACGCAGAGAAGGCATTCGATCGCCTACTCTGGCCCTACCTATTCTCCACCCTTAAGAGATTCGGATTTCCAGCACCCTTCACCACAGCCCTAACTACCCTCTACCACAGACCAACAGCCACACTCCTGATACCCAATGCGACACCAACGACAATCACAATCCACAACGGAACGAGACAGGGATGCCCACTGTCACCTCTCCTTTTCGCCCTATCCTTAGAACCCCTTCTGCAAAAAATACGGAATTCCCCATCGATACAGGGTCTCAAAATAAACAGAGACGAAGACAAAATCGCAGCCTATGCGGACGACATATTACTGACAATTACGAAACCCACACAATCCCTCCCACCCCTGATCACACTATTAGATGAATACGCGACACTATCGGGATACAAACTAAACCTCGACAAAACCGAAGCCCTGCCACTAGAAATCAACGAACCAACCCTGAGGCAACTGGAAACCACACACCCATTCACCTTTAGGGACGATAATATACCTACTCCCCATACACCTTTCTAACCTATACAATGTGAATTACACCCCCCCTAATCCAACAAGCATACACTGGTCAGATCTCAAAATAAATTACTAGCAAAGATAGCACTAGCTGCTAGATGTACAATTGCAGAAAAGTGGGGCAACCAAAATCCCCCCACTCTGGAGACGGTGATACAAAAAACAAAAAAGGCAATGGAGATGGACAAACTCTCAGCCCTTATACATTAGACCACCCACCACCACAACAAGATATGGGATCCATGGCTAATACACCACCTACTGCACAACCACTGAGACCTGACAAACTAACACCCATCTCACAGACCCACAAACAATCAAAACCCACCACACAGCCGATATACGATAGTACATTAGGCCATCTCCCACAGGAACAGAACCTAATCGACCACACTCCACTACCCGAAACCAAACGAAACTCAAATACTTCAAAGATTCCACATATGACGCCGTGAACTGACACTGGGAGGTCAACTCCATGAAAGGAAATGGAGAACCAGATAACCTGGTAGCCCCCTCTCCCCGACCTCAACCCTCACCCCCACCCCCCTACATGACTGGACGACAAGCCCTAACCACCGCACACCTCGTGAACCACCGCGGGGAATGACCCCACAGAGGACAAACAGATACCATATTATACTCACAAAACCCCCCCTCCACACGACAACACTTAAAGACAAACGATAATCCCCCCCCCCAAAAAAGGATAACATCCACGTTAGACTACCCTAATCCCTGCCCCTTCCCACACCCTCGCCCTCAAGAACACGCTAACTGCAAACTTAGGCTTTGGGCACAGGAGATAACGGGACCTACCCAGATAACACACGCCACCCTCTGCAACTACTTGATAGAAATAGCACACGAAAAATACACGACCCACCGACACACAGAAAGGGCACAAGGTATCTTCCCTGTCCGCCCCTTACAGGGCCTGCACCCCCACACGACTAGACAACGCCACGGAAACTGGCTACTCGCCAAACCACAAACACCCACGATTACTGCACCATACACTTAACACTACTAAGAAAAATATATCTTACCCACTCTGCCCCCCTTTTCTTCTTTCACCCCCTTCATCCTCGCACCCCACCCCAACCGTGAGACCAACAAGGTGATCATACACCGATGAGAATACGCTAGATATCAACCAGCTAACGATACATAGACATCTTAACGACATACAATAACTAGACAGGATTGAACTGTTAGAGCACATTGATGTATCCTTGTATGTATAACGTGATTTAACTTACGAATTTTACTCCCCTATTTTTCTCTTCTGTACCCCCTCCCCGTAACAACAAAACCTTAAAAAAAAAAAAAAAAGAAATATCCCATGGCTAGTTAGAAAATCTAAGGGCCTAGTAGTAAAAAGAAACAATGCCATCTAGAGGCCACAAGAAATAATACTAAAATGCTAACAGTAAATTTAGTACATAGGGACTACTAATAATCCAAACACCAATTCCACTGAATTCCAGATAAAGTGTCCAAATATCAAAAGTGTCAACAATAAAAGATTACGTAAACAAAGTGCTCAGTGCTACAGTACAAATACTGACAAAAGAACTTCACACAAAGTGCTGAAAAAAATGCATTATATAATAGTGATAATGTAGAAGTGCATAATACAAATATTATGAAAGTTATGATATACGGTGTGATCCCACCATGCACTATATCTTAAACATTCAATATCCACATGAAAAGCCCAAACAATGACACCAAATAAACAATATCTGTTGAATCTCGGAGACGGGGGCACACCACAAAAATTCAAACGATCAGATCTAAAAAAAAAAAAAAGAAAGATATAAACATCAGTACCTTATTAATACAGAAATATTTTAAATAAATGGAAGCACATCATACTCCAAGTTGAGATCTTTGGGGGCTGGGTCTTAATCCAAAAAATGGCTCATTGGCTTAATTCTTTCTGCCTACCACCTCATATTTTGTTTACTGAATGGTCAACTGACTTTTTGGGATCATATGGAGGCCACAATAAGCCTGCCTGGAGGATCGATCGGAGAATTATGCATCCTAGGCATTGTATGCAGAACAGGCACTATAGGATGTTTCTCAAACAGAAAATTAAAAAGTTCCTTGTCAATAATGTTTGTCTCCTTTACCATAGACAAAACCGTCCAGTAGGGTCTCAATTTAATCTTTGGTAAGTGCCTCTGACTTTTACCTGTGTCTTGACCTCTTTAATGTAAGCTGATCTATCCTGGGAACAAAGGCACCACCATTATCAGTTGGCTTAATAAGCAACTGATCATTCTTCAAATTCGAACTCAAATTGTGAACAGTGGAGCAAGATATCAACTGATCCACCTCGTTGGTAACCAATTTAATATAGGTTTCAATCGCATGGTCCTGACTCGGTGGTTGAAAGGTACTTCTATTCTTTATTTTTTTTAACTTCTATTCTTTGGGTAGGTGTTTTTCAATTAAAATGTTGCAGTATTATCATTTTCAATCATAAGTATTTTTTTTTTTTTTTTTTTTCAAATTCTTTATTTTTGGAGTGACATTGGTATTTCTGCGTATAGCACAATACAAGTTACATGACAAGTTCCTCTGGGTACATTGGTTTGGGTACAATTGGCACTGGAACATACCGCGTCCGCGGTTTAGGTATATTTTCTCAGGTTTGTTAGTGTTAGCTAAATGGTGTCACAGTTATACATTACGTACATTGTACATAGAAATAGTACAGTGAGAAACGAAAATATTTAAGAAAGAGAACGACAAAAAGAAAACATATTAAAGTTGCACGATATAGAGGTGCATAGTTAAACTTGATTAAACCATGTAGCATCCAGCCCGGAGGGTCGAGCCTCGTAGCCCAGACCTGTGCTCCGAGTGTGGGGTATCCACTCATGTAACATCAAAAACTGCACGTTGGCTGGACACTTAATGAGTAAGTCCTCTCAATGTTGTGGATGAGTAGACTTAGTCTGTTGCCCCTCATCCTCTCCATTATAAATAAACAGAGGGGGGGGGGGGAAGGATAGTCTAGGGGGGGGGGGGGTAGGAGCGGATTCTCATGGTGAGAGTCGGAGCGCCGTGTAGGAGGTGGTTCCCTTTTTACCAGTCAAGTGTGGTATCGGTTGAAGGCATTGTGTCAGTGGGGTGGTCCTAGTATGGTCTACTTATGATCCCCAGTCACCAGCCATCCACATTTCCCAGATTTTTTCGTAGGATTTTATATTACCTCTCACTCGTGCTGTGAGGTCGTCCATAACCCGTATGTCCTTTATTTTATGAATTACTGCGGCCACCTGGGGGATTTCTGGTTTAAGCCATGCCTGTGCCATGGTAAGTCTGGCCGCTAACGTGATTTTATGAAGCAGTTTTTGTTGCTTCCTAGGCCAATCGTCTAGAGTTCTCGAGAGCAGGAACACCCATGGGTCTATATTTATGTGCCTGTGAAATACTTGTTGCAGTAGGTTCCCTATTTCTCCCCAGTAAGCCTGTGCTTTAGGGCATTCCCACCACATATGGATGTAAGTCCCCTTATGCCCGCACCCTCTCCAGCACAGGTCGTCTGGTGTTTTTCCCGTGCGGTATAGTTTTGCCGAGGTCGTATACCATCTCAGCATGGTCTTGTAGGCCTGCTCTTGTTGGGTGACGCATATTGAGATAGCCTTGTTCGCTTCCCAGATTTCTCTCCAGTCTGTGCCCTCTAGTTTCTCATTGAGGTCGGTTTCCCACTGTGTGGTGTAGGGGAGGTTGCCCCAATCTGAGCTGTTTGTGCATAGGTGTGCGTAGAGGTTAGATATCAGCCCCTTTGGGGGATTTTCCTTGAGGCACATTCGTTCGAAACCTGTGAGTGCAGTGGTTGCTGCCGTTTTTGCTAATTTATGTTGCGCGAAGTCTCGAATTTGCATGTATCTAAAGAAGTCTGAGGGGCCTAACCTGGTCCTTTCTGTCAGCTTGTCGAACGTCACCAATTGGTTCCCTTCATATAAGTGTATCGCCCTCTGTAGCCCCGCCTCCTCTATGTTTTTAAAATCTTGGGCCCTCATACCCGGTAAGAAAGCTCTATTTCGAAACAGGGGCATCATTGGGGAGGGGGCCGTGGTTAGTTTGAATTTTAGGGCCGTGGAGTCCCATACCCGTAGGGAGTTTAGTATGGCTGGGAAGCCTGTGCGCAGGATAGCCCTGTGTTCTCTGGGTACCCATATGTAGAATTGAGGCAAGTCGGCTCCTGTTAAGCCAGCTTCAAGGTCTGCCCATCTGCGGTTTCCCGGCGTTGAATGCCACATGGCCACTTGTGCCAATTGAGCCGCTAGGTAGTAGTTGTATAGATGGGGTAGCCCCAACCCCCCTTCGTCTTTGGGTCTGTATAGTATGTTGCGGGCCACTCTGTGTCGTTTGCGCTGCCATATAAAGTCTCCAATTGCCCTCTGTAAGGGGGCCAGGTCTTTTTTAGTGACGGGGATGGGGAGGGCTTGGAAGAGGAAGAGGAGCCTGGGGAGTATATTCATTTTTATCGTGTGCACTCTCCCTATCCAAGATATGGGCTTATCTGTCCATTTGTCAAGGTCCGCGTCCAGGGTCTTAATAAGGGGGGTGTAGTTAGCTCCGTACAGCTTTCGGGGATCAGCCGTCAGATGTATCCCAAGATACTTGATCGTGATATGTGTTATGGGTATGTGGTGATGGTTCCTAATGTGCATCGTGTCGTTTGCTGTCATGGCTATTGGGAGGGCAGTGGATTTTGATAGGTTGACTTTATATCCTGAGAGGGCTCCGTATTCTGTTAGGTCTCTGTCAAGTGCCTTCATCGAATTTCCTGGATTCGTAAGGGTGAGAAGGACATCGTCTGCATATCCCGAGACTTTATATGTTTGGTCTCCCTCTATGGCCTTGTTTGTTCTGATTGCTTGTAGCAAGGGTTCTAACGTGAGTACGAACAGGAGGGGTGATAGTGGGCAGCCTTGGCGTGTGCCGTTATGCAGGGTGATGGGGGATGTCTCGGCGCCAGGGATCCGTATGAGTGCCTTGACGTCGGTGTACATGGCTTGGATTGTTTTTATATATGAGTCTGGGAATTGGAGATGTCGTAAGAGTTCAAACAGGTATAGCCAATTAACTCTATCGAACGCCTTTTCGGCGTCGAGAGATAGAACGAGCGTTGGGGTTTGTGAAGTCGTCTGTGTCCAAATAAGGTTGATGTTACGTCTGGTATTTTCGAATAGTTGGCGGTCAGGGATGAATCCCACTTGGTCGGGATGAACTAATTCATGTATGTGTGGGGACAGTCTGTCTGCTAGTATCTTGGCTAATCGTTTTACGTCATGGTTGATCAATGATATGGGCCTGTAATGTTCCGGGTATGATGTGTCCTTCCCCGGTTTAGGTATCAATACAATGTGGGCTGTTGACATATCTGGGTCGGGGCGTCCGCCCTGCATCAGGTGGTTAAACCATCCTAGCAGGTGGGGTATCAGTTCCTCCCTATACGTCTTGTAATAGCTGCCCTCGTAGCCGTCTGGGCCCGGGGCTTTATGTCCTTTAAGTCGAGTGATGGCTCTATCTATTTCGTCTGCTGTGAATTCTTCCCCTAGGGTTTCTGTGATTGAAGGGGTCAGTTTCGGGAGGTTGAGTTTGTGTAGGTATTGCCTAATCTCGTCTTGCATGTGCAGGGTCTTGTCTGCGTCTGTGGGTGTGTGATTGTATAAAGTTTTAAAGAATTCTGTGAATATTTGAGCTATGTCGGTTGGTGCTGTCTTTGTCTGACCTGCGTGGTCTCTAATTGCCGTGATATGATTTTGTTTTGGCCGCAGGCGGAGAGTTCGCGCCAATAGCGTGTGCATTTTGTTGGCTTGTTCATAGAAATTTCTCTTGGACCAGGTCATTGCCCTAGCTACGTCATCTAGTAGGGTTTCCCTGATGTGGCGTCTGGTAATTTGTAGGGCTGTGAGTCCTTCGGGGGAGGGGTTAGTTTTGTGTCTCTGTTCTTGGGTGTGGAGGTCACGTAAAAGGGATTTTAAGTGTGTCGTTTTTCGTATCTTTTTTCTGGTCGCCTCTCTAATCATGACACCTCTGATGACCGATTTATGAGCGGCCCATATGGTGGCCGGTGTCAGGTCCTGAGTGGTGTTTAATTGGAAATATTCTAATATCTCTTTGCGAATAGTCTCTTTGATATCTGGGTCTTGCAGAAGGGAGGTATTTAGTTTCCAATTCCATTGGGTTCCCGCGCACAGACTGCCCAGTTCTATGGTAATGTCCGCATGGTCAGACCAGGTTATAGATCCTATTGATGTCTTAGTGGTTCTTTGGATGGTTTGGCCATTAACTAGAAAATAGTCTATGCGGGAATATGAGTCGTGGGGCGCTGAGTAGAATGTATAGTCAACCTCCCCTGGGTGGTATAGCGTCTATCAGACCCGACGAGTTTATGAAGTCGTGTACCAGTCTATCTTGTCTCCCTCTACCGTGCGAGCGTGGTAGACCCCTTATGGTCCCCCTATCTGTAGCTGGGCACGGAGCAGCGTTAAAGTCGCCACCCATTATGATCATGCCGTGTTGTAGGGCCCGTAACTTGTCAGTCATTTGGTCCCAGAATTCTCTGGTTGGTTCGTTAGGTGCGTATATATTTATCAGGTGTACAGTGTGTGCATATAATGTCCCGGATAGTATTATGTATCTCCCGTCTGTATCCTGGTTGACCCCTGTGACCCGTAGTGGGCAGCGTTTGTGTATCAGTATCGCAACACCGTTGCGCTTGGAGTGCGCTCTAGCCTCATAACCCGTGTTGTATATATGGTCTTTGAGGGAGAACCCTAGAGATTTTGGGAGGTGAGTTTCCTGTAAGAAGGCTATGTCCGGGCCTAGTCGTTTAAGTTCCCTGTATAGGAGTCTGCGTTTTTTAGGGGCGTTCAACCCTTTAACATTCAGGGAGTTAATTCGTGTGGTCATGGTGGTGAGTGGGTTGCGTGCGTGTGAGTTGACTTACGGGTGTTGCCTTCCTGCTGATTCTAAGGTGTTGTCTTTGGGGTGTCCCAATTCCTTGCTGCCTTGACCTCTTAGACTGAGACGCTCCGGTCACCATGAGGGGGAAGAGGGAGGGGAGGGAAAGAGAGAAGTTATTCATTTTAACGTGCACATATATACAGAAACAAATACAAATAACGTATAAGAAACATAGTAGAAAGATAAACCGTCTGGTCTTATCGTTTGCCAGACTCGTGTGGGGCGTCTGCATCGGAGCTGCTGACCCTAAGAAAAAAAAAATGGGTCCAGTGCACCGATACAAGGTCCCGAACTTGTATCAATTTGTCCATTAGGCCCTGTGGTAATTGCATGAGCGCGGCTGTGGGGTTGTCTCAGCGCTCTGGCAGTCCTGCCCGCCGGCCTGTGCGTTGCTCTTGTGGACTTTCCGCTGTTCGTCTCTAACATGGCTGGGCAATGTTCTTTTGGGCATCCCAACACCCAAGAGTCTCCCTAGGTCTGGAAGAGGGTGGTGAGCCTCCCAGCCCTGTTATGCATGCAGTCCCTGTCCAGCGACACAATTCCCCTTTACCCCATCATACCCCCCTTTCCCCCACCCTAATCAGGCTGGGATCAAGTGTCCAGGTGGCCTTCTGTCTTTACAGTTTAGCTGTGGATCACCTCTGCCATTTGTCTGGGTATTCTATCTCAGTTTGATAGTTTTATTGCTAAGAGTTCGTTCTTGGATGTGGGCATAACCTTTAATAGTCTCATTAACCTTCATGTCCACATTTTTTTTTTTTTTTTTTTTTTTTTCAAATTTTATAGATAGTTATCTTGCTGCATCCGTTAAAGTCATGTTGGCTATCTTAATATTTTGAACGAGTTTGTAATTTTATATTTTGGTTCATATTCGCTATTTTTTTGGGGGGGGGTAAAATGGGTCATGTCCTGCCGTCGTGGGGTTGGTTACTCTGGGGAGAAAGGTACCCTTTTCCCTCTTTCCAATCTCTTTTAATTATCTATTTAATTACATTTTAAAGATTAATGTCCCTTTTTTTTTTTTTTTTTTAATTTATTTATTTATTTTTTTTCCTTGTTTGTTTTTTTTTTTTTTTCCCCCTTTTTTTTTCCTCTATAGTACTGATATTATTGGGGTACTTGGGGGGGGAGAGAAAAGAGTGATCTAGGGGGGGGCATGATCGTCCATGGAGTCCCTGTTTACCTCACCCTTCCTAGGATGCATGTCCATGTGGGGTAGGTCTCGATGACAGGGAGCAAGAGCATAATTAGTCAGCGATGAGGGTCGCCTCCTCTATTCCCCGACTGTATACCACTCTCTGGGTAGCTGCTGCAGGTCCGTCGGGTTTGCGGTCTGCCATTGTAGGTTTGGCGGGGCCTGTATGTCCAGTGCGTGGAGCAAGGCCGTTGCGTCCCCATCAGGCGCCAGCGTCTTCGGCCTTCCATTTTTGAAGGCCATGAGCTTAAATGGGTGTCCCCAAGCATATTTTATGTTGTGATTTCTAAGTAAGTCCGTGATCGGCCGCCATTCCTTGCGTCTCTGAAGGGTCTCTGGGGCCAGGTCTTGGAACAGGAGAACTTTAGCCCCTTTATAAGAGAATGGGCCTTCCCTGCTGCACTTCATTATGGTTCCTTTGTTTGAAAGTTTTGGAACCGCATTATGATATCTCTCGGTTGTTTAGTGTCAGCTTTCCTGGCGCCTAGGGCTCTGTGCACCCGATCAAGATGCCAGAGGTGGTCAGGGATGTTTGGTGCAAGGGGCTTTAAGATTGCCATTACTATGTCTTGTAGGCTTCCCTCCCCCTCACCTTCAGGTAGGCCTCTCAGCCTAATATTATTTCGGCGTGAGCGGTTGGCAAGGTCTTCAAGTGCGATTTCTGCAGTCCGCAGCCTCGTGGTGAGGTAATTTACCTGGCAGGTGACCTCATTATGTGCTCTGACGGTGGTCTCCTGCCTCTGTTCCAGGATGGCCGTGCGGTGCCCCAGTGCCGCGATCTCGGCCTTTACCTCCGCTGTGGTCCTGTTGATCTCGCCTGCCAGGAATGTTTTCACCTCCAGCAGTTGCGCGATGATCTGGGAGGTGTCCCCTTTCGGTGAGCTGGGGCTCCGTGGGGACTCCGGTCACACCGGCGTCGAAGAGGTCTTAGGGCTGTGTCGGCCGCCATCTTGCTGCTCCGGCTGGGCCGCACGGGAAGCCGCGAACATGTCTGCCACGGACGTACCCGCTTCTGTCGGCTTCTTGTTCAGTTTCCGCTGGAGCCTTCTATCCATGCCGCTGCACAGGGTGAGTTTTCGGTGTTTTTTTTGCTCGTTTGGTAGCGATTATGTGCTTTGGGGCCTAATGTCGGCGGGAGCTCAGCTTACATGCGTCTGCTCGGCTTCACGGTCAGGCCACGCCCATAAGTATTTTCTTAATTAACCCTCTCAGTCTTAAATTCCAAAAGAAATTAGAGATATAAGATCAATATCAAGCTCAGGTCTATGTGGGGTGGAAGTGGGACAAAATATATGATCTTTAGACAAAACAGGCAGTTCATGGTTACACGTCACTTTTATCACTTTTCCTTTGTTTCCACATTAGGACGTGTTTACCTCTTCCTCTCCTGAGCCATTTCCAGTGTTTGTAAGTTCCCTTGCCAGTGTTGTATCCTAAAAAAGGAGGCATAGCTACAGTGGCGAGAAAAAGTCTTTGGAATCAGTTGATTTTATGCGTGGATTGGCCACAAAATGTAATCTCATCTTCATCAAAATCACAAGTATAGGGGGCGGAGCTGGACCGCCGAGCTGGATGGTCGCAAGAAACTTCAGCTCCTGCAATTTCACACTCTATAAGCCCCTAAAGCATGATTTATTCTGAGATGGCAGACCGACAGCGCCAATCCTCCGAGTGCTGGGACCACTGGACCCAGGGAGAGGCTGACTCCGTGAGTTGCAGTACACTGGGGGAGAGATTGTCTCTCCAGATGGGGCCTTCTTCTTCGGCGGTGAGCAGGGCAGATGGCCGCTGCCCTGCTATTCTGCCTGACAGTGCCTGGCCGGAGGCCCGGACCAGCGAGATCCTGGCCCTGTTCCCCCCCTCTGGACCAGCGGTCCCCACCCTGTGACCCTAAAAGCAGCAAGGCTACGGTGGCCCAGCAGCACTACCAGTTTGATCTGCAGCCTGGGCACCCCACCTAAGATGGCAGACACCACGTGCGTTGAAACCAGCAAGAGAAACTGCAGTCCCCAGACACCCACAATACACAACAAAGTAACTGGGCGCGAGCAAACCAAAGTCCCACAACGACCACCGGTAAACACCTGTCAAGGCACCCCAGCACAACGCTTACCTCAAGGGGCACAGCACTGGACACTGGCTCCGACACAGGAGCAGGCCTGTAACAGGCGGGAAAAGCGGGGACGCGGCAAACCAGCAACACATCACAGAAGAACCCACGGCAGAACAGGGCACAGAAGCATGTGCCTCTGACATATCGGGGAACCGATCTCCCACACAAAGTGCCGCGACACATCGCACCCTGACCAGCAACAAAGACATCACACCACATACTGACAGCCAACCAGCAATGGGGGCCCTCTCGACACATGGAAGGCTCCAGCACAGCGGAGAAGCGAGAGTCCATCCTGCACCACCACTCTGTCGCCTCCTTTCCAGCTGTCTCCCCTACAGCGACAGACTCTACAACTCAGCCTCGGAATGGGGTGGGCTGGCGGCTGGCACGGAGCGCACAGAAGTGGGATGCTGCAGGCAACTACCAAACCCTGCCTTGGACACTGCCGATGCCTGGCTTGCCGGAGTAACCTACTATATAGCTGGTATTAGCTAGACATGTTTATTTATTATTATTTAGCAAGATGCGTTAGCTTGGATCGCCAGAATTGCCTACTATATAAAAAAAATTTCTATACTCTTAGCATGATCTGTTTTCCTGGTATGCCAGAGTAGCCCAAGATTCTTAGCATAATATGTTAACTTAACTTGATGGAGCAACCTACTATATACATAAAGTTCACGGCTTTTGCCTAGTGTTTGTAAGGAAGGGTGACGTGTGGTTTACACTTTTTGAATAGGCATATGTGCAGTCTAGTCTTTGTTCTTTGACTAGTCTAGTCTTTGTTCTTTTACAGGTGGGAATGCCTAGCCATGGTGGGAATGCCTAGCCTGTCAAAGAACAAAGACTAGACTGCACATATGCCTATTCAAAAAGTGTAAACCACACGTCACCCTTCCTTACAAACAGTGTTTGTTCAGTGGCTAACTGACAAGCCAGGCACGCAGCACAAAACTAGGATACACCACTGCCAGTAGGCCATAGGTTGTTGAACCTGGTGGTAGAGCATAAAGATCCTACTAAAGCGAGTGACCAGCAGGAGGAGGGAGCTTTATGCACCACCCTCCAACCTGTCACTGAGAAGAACTCCACCTCCATTTAGTATGCTACAGACAGTATTAATATATGTATGCATCATGTGATTTGAATCATAAACCAGTCATAGGTTCATAATTACATCTTGTACAAATAAATCAGTGCTCTGGCATATTAACCCCATATGTACATGACAGTTGGCTATCAAGCATTGGCCAGCTACCACACTTAACTCTTGAAATGCATATCCCAGCTTTCAAAAAGCAAGTGTTTTTTTTGTGTGTTTTTTTTAACCAAATTAGCCTTTTACTGGGGAACAGCTGGTTATCAATTTGGTGTTTAGTAAAAAATGAGATCTCATAGTAAAGCATTTGGAGGCTACTGTGGATGTGCGGCAAAACTCTGCGCTGCGCCAATCATATGGTCGCTATGAAACCACGTGATAGATATAGCCAAGTTTTACTCTGTTATTTTAGAGACTCTAGATTAGAGGACGAGTGAAAGTCACTAGAGACATTTAACCCCTTAAGGACGAGTGACGGACGAGGTCCGTCACTCAGGGGAAACCCTTAATGACGAGTGACGGACCTCGTCCGTCACGCGGTAAAATTAACCCCAGATCACCGCAAACACCGGGAGCACCGGATTGGGCTGTCCCAGTACATGTGCCTGAGCGGGCACATGTGCTCAGTATACTCACCTCCGCCTCCCTGCACTTCCGGGTTCACTGTGAAGTGCAGGGAGACGGATCAGTGCTGATCCTGCCCCCTGGTGGAAAAAAACCAAAGTTAAATTAAAATCCCACCCCCCTTTACCCATTTTAATAGAAAATGAACCCCTTCCCTGCCAATTGATCACTGACTACAGTGATCAATTGGCAGGGATTACATTTTAATATGATCTCATTTTTTTTTTAACCCATGAGGGTTAAACCCTCAGGGGTTAAATTTATTTTATTAATTAATTTAAATATTTTAAAATTATAAATTTAGCTAGCTGGGGAGGGTGGAAGTTAGTGGGGAATTGGGGGATTTTGTGTTAGGCTAACTAGGGGTTAACGTTAAAAAAAGTTTTAAAATAAGCTTTAAAAAGTTAAAAAATTAAGTTAAAAAAAGTTTTAATAACGTTTAAGTAAAAAATTTAAAAAATAAACCCTTTACCCAGACCAAATAAAAATTAACCCCTTCCCTGCCAGTCGATCACTGCCTACAGTGATCAAAATACAGATCACAGTATTATACTGTGATCTAATTTTTTTTAACCCCTGACGATTAACTTTTATTTATTTTTTAACCCTCAGGGGTTAAATTTATTTAATTAACTAATTTAAATATTGTATAATTAAATATTTTGCTAGCTGGGGTGGGTGGGAGTTATGGGAAAATGGGGAATTTACTGTTAGTGCTGCTTACTGCTAGTTAGGGGTTAACGGTAAAAAAAAGCTTAGAAAAATTTTAAATCTGTAAAAAAAAGTTTTACGAAAGTTTAGGAAACTTTACAAAAATTAATAAGCAAAACAAAAGTTTAAAAAATAGTTTTAAAAAGTAAAAAAAGTTTTAAAAAGTTAAAAAATACATTTAATAACGCTCATTACGGGGGGGCGGGGCCAGGCCGCCGAGCTGAACAGTCGCACAAGAGAGCGGCTCCTGCACTCTTTCCACGATTAAAGCACAAAACTCGGAATTTCGCAAAAACCTGACGGCTGACAGAGTCAGCACATTGCAGGGAGGCACACCCGAACTGAGGCGAGGCTTGCAGAGACTGTTTTAGTCCCTCGGGAGGTGATCCTTGCCGCCCACGATGGGGCCTACTCTGGCGGTGAGCGGGGTGGACGGCCGCCGCCCCGCTATCCTGCCTACTGGGGCCACGCTAGAAATATGAAGCTGGGTGGACCTGGCCCCGTTTCCCCCCCCTCTGGGCCGGTGGGGGTGATCCCGGTCCACACTCCACAGCCCCACATAAAGCCAGGATGAAACAACACCCGAGGGCCGCAACTAAAATGGCGGAGACCACGTGGCTAGGTGGAAGACCGGCACTCTCTCCTCACCCAACTCACCACAAGCAGTTGACGGGTAGGAGCTGGCTCGTCACCAGGGGTAAGCGCCTCAATCCCCAGACCAGCAACTTTAAACCCCAGACCGGCACCTACCGCACACAGGCTCTGAATGAGCGGAGGAGATGGAGACGCAGGCTCACACAAGCGTCCTTGCGGAAAGAGTCCCCTCAGCGAAAGCCGTTGTCCCTGCGCTGAAGCCCTGCAAGTAGATCCCCTCAGAGCACCGACCAGGCACCGATCACCACGGACGACTGATTGCCCGCACAGGCGAGGTCCAGTTCGGCAACCAGCATAGCTACAGGGACATGGCGCCCACCAGTGACAAACACGGGACTAAACCGCAGGTACACTACATGGAGTCTATCACCCTGCCATGCGCCTGGACAGAGTCTAACATGGCAGTACCATAGTTCTCGTCCCTGCTACCATTCTCTAACGGCAGGTCCCATGGCACTAAACCTTTGACTGTCACCTGGCTATCGAGGGGTTCACCTGGGGTGGAATAATCTACACTTATAAGAAGCTTTCATGTATCACTGCTCCCGGCATGTCAGTTAATTGTACCGACACAGTCTTTAATTTGACATTCTTGCTATAGCTCTTTCAGTGTGCTTATTGTAACCATTCATGCATCATTTTATTAACTAGTCCTATTTAATAGGACATCTTAAAATATGTAACACTAGATAAGTTTAAACATCAGAGCAACTAGCTTTGTGATATGCAGATTTAACCTGACATGCTAACATATCAAACATAAATGTCTAAATGCCTGCTTTCCTCATGTTAAAAAATATAAAAATGTGCTGTCTAGACGGCCACGCTATTGAAATGTTATGAAAAATGTCAGCGGATGCTGTTGTGGCTCTGCAAATCTGATGTCCATCTTTGCACAAGAAAAATAAAGAATTTAAAAAAAAAAAATAACGCTCATTACCACTACATCTGGTACAAGCTAGCGGAAAAATGATCCCACGCTAAGGTTCAAAATATGCCTTTTGAAATACCCTGGGATGTCTTCTTTAAGAAATGGTATGGGTTTATGGGGTATTTGGATTATATAGCCTGGTAAAATACTCTAAAATGGGACATGGGCACAGCGTAAAAATTAAAAGTTTGAAAAAAAAATGGAATGGCTGTGTCCCAAATGTGCCCCTCCGATGTCCACATATACCTGGCAAATGTACATACGGGGGTATGTTTGTACTCAGCAGACATAGCTGAGCAACATATGAAGTATTATACAGTGGTAGTACACATAAGGTTTGCAAAATATACTGTGCAAACTCACTTTGTGTGTCAAAAAGGCATAAAAAATGCTTATTACCACTACACCTGGTACAAGCTAGCGGAAAAATGATCCCACGCTAAGGTTCAAAATATGCCTTTTGAAATACCCTGGGATGTCTACTTTAAGAAATGGTAGGCCTTTGTGGGGTAGTTTGAATTTAAAACCTGCGAAGATGCTTGGAAATTGCACATAGGCCCAGCGTCAAAATTCAAAGTTCGGTAAAAACTGATATGGCTTGGTCTCCTATATGGCACTGTAGCTTCACGAAATAGTGCCAAAGACATTCATTGCGGGTGTATTTTTACTCAGAAGACTTAGCTGAGCATAATTTGGGGGTTTTGAACTTAGTGGCACATATGAAATATACAAAATGGCCAGCAAAAATGCAATCCGTATGTAAAAAAATGCCCAAAATAATTTTTTACCACATACTTTGGCATATATTGGTGGAAAAATGGGGGCATGCTAAGGCACAATATGCACCTTATGAGATACCCTGAAGCGTCTACTTTTACAAATGGTAGGGCTTTGTGGGGTTTTTATGAACAGTCAAACTGTTATAATACCCCAAATGGAAGCATAGGCTCATTAAATCCGTCTCTCAAAACTCTACTGTGAATACTGAAAAGGGCGGGTCTCCTGTATGGCACTGTAGCTTCACGAAATAGTGCCAAAGACATACAATGGGGGTGTCCTTTTACTCAGAAGACTTAGCTGAGCATAATTTGGGGGGTTTGAACTTAGTGGCACATATGAAATATACAAAATGCCCAGCAAAAATGCAATCCGTATGTAAAAAATGCACAATTTTTTTTTTTACCACATACTTTGTCATATATTGGTGAAATAATGGGGGCATGTTAAGGCACAATATGCACCTTATGAGATACCTTGGAGTGTCTACTTTTACAAATGGTAGGCCTTTGTGGGGTTTTTTTGAACAGTCAAACTACTATAATACCCCAAATGGAAGCATAGGCTCATTAAATCCGTCTCTCAAAATTCGACTGTGAATACTGAAAAGGACAGGTCTCCTATATGGCACTGTAGCTTCACAAAATAGTGCCAAAGACATACAATGGGGGTGTCATTTTACTCAGCAGATGTAACTGAATACAAAATAAAACTTTGTACAGGAATAGCACACACCAACTTTACAAAATACACATGAGAAGTTCTTTGTTATAAGTTTGTGTGCCAAAACCCCCCAAAAATAAAATTTTACTCCAATATTTAGCAGAGGTTGGCGGCAGTGGCGTACATACCAGGGTCGCAGGGGGCGCCGCTGCGACCGGGCGCGGCCCACCAGGGGGCCCGGCCGCCCCTGCGACCCGGTATGTATGTCACTGGGCCAGCCTCTTCTCCTGGGGGGCCCAAGAGCCGGCCACCTCCGGGCCCCCTGAGGCTGGCTCTGCTTACACCCGGCTGGCTGGTCTTGCGGGCGCGCGAGGGAGCACTCTCCCCTGAGTGCTTCCTCTTCAGCTCCCTCGCGCACCGCAATGATACCGGAGCCGGAAGATGACGTCATCCTCCGGTGCCGGTATCATTACGCGGCGCGCAAGGGAGCTGAAGAGGAAGCACTCAGGGGAGAGTGCTCCCTCGCGCGCCCGCAGGACCAGCCAGCCCCCCGGGTGACCGCCCCCCCCCAGGAGCCCAGCAGCACCACTGGACCCCAGGGAATCCCCTCAGCACTCCAAAAGGTAAGGAGGCTGGGGGGATTAAAAAAAAAAAAATGTGTTAGTGTATGTGTGTGTTTGTTACTGTGAGTGTTAGTGTGTGTGTTACTGTGAGTGTTAGTGTGTGTGTTAGTGTTACTGTGAGTGTTAGTGTGTGTGTTAGTGTGTGTGTTACTGTGAGTGTTAGTGTGCGTGTTAGTGTTACTGTGTGTGTTAGTGTTACTGTGAGTGTGTCTGTTGAGTGTGTGTCTGCTAGTGAGTGTCAGTGAGTGTGTTACTGTGTGTGTCTGTTACTGAGTGTGTTTGTGTTAGTGAGTCTGTTTGATGTCTGTTTGTCAGTGAGAGTGTATGTTTTGTAAGTGAGTGTGTATGTATGTCTGTCTGTCGCTGAGTGTGTCTCTGTCAGTAAATGTGTGTGTCTTTTAGCTAGTGTGTATGCGTCGTGAGAGAGTGTGTGTGTGTGTGTGTCTTCAGCACTTACCTTTCTCCAGCGCCAGACTCCCTTGGCGCTGGGGATCCCTCCGCCTCTCAGCTCCGAATGCGCATGCACAGCAAGAGCCGTGCGCGCATTCAAACCGCCCATAGGAAAGCATTACTCAATGCTTTTCTATGGACGTTCAGTGTCTTAGAATGAGACAGCCACTAGAGGCTGGATTAACCCTCAGTGAAACATAGCAGTTTCTCTGAAACTGCTATGCTTTCAGCTGCAGGGTTAAAACTAGAGGGACCTGACACCCAGACCACTTCATTGAGCTGAAGTGATCTGGGTGTCTGTAGTGGTCCTTTAAGTGTGTGTGCATCTGCATGCACTGGTGTACATACCGCGGTCGCAGGGATCGCAGCCCTGCAACCCCTGCGACCAGGTGCCCGCCGCCATGTGTTGCGGCCCCGGCCCGCGCAGAGTAAGCGTGCGGGGGGGGGGCCACAGATCAATTTTCGCACCGGGGCCCCATAGGTCATGTGTACGCCACTGGTTGGCGGTGAAATGGCTACGTAGAAAGTGTCAAAACAACCTTAGGTAAATAGCCTGTGGTGTCTACTTTATATAAATATATACTTTTGTGTGGCAATTTTGTTTTCTTTTATGGCTATTAAGCTTACAAGACAAACATACCAAATTCTAAACTCGCTCCACATTTCATGTTTATTTTACTCCTTGTGCTTTGTGACCTGTAACTACCAAAAAAAACTTAAAATCCCAGACACATTATATATTCTGTAAATCAGAACAACTAAATTAATTTATTTTTAATTACTTTCCTTAACCTGCACTAATTGTGCACACATTATTATTGCAAAAACTGTAAAAAAAATCAAAATTTGTCTTTTTTTTTGTGCATATTTCTGTATTTTTTTTATAATAAATAAGCATTTATGTGTATATATGTTACATCAAATTAAAGCCATTTCTGTCCTTTAAAAAAATGGTATATAATATGCGTCGGTGCAATAAATTAGTAAAATGCAAATTGCAGTTGAACGCAAACAGCAAAAAATGCCGTTGTCATTAAGTGAAAGACAAGCTTCCGAAGCTCTGTCCTTAAGGGGTTAAACTATGCAATACAAATATTGCCGTTGTGCAGGACAATGTTTTACATTGCAGGGATAAAAGTGGTTGTTGGGGGGTTCTGGAATTCACAACAGTACGTTCTAATCACACACTGCTATGCTCCCTGAATGGCTCATTCTAATCACACACTGCCATGCTCCCTGAAAGGCTCGCTGCTAGCACTGTTGCCATGTGCATTCAGTTCACGCAGCATTAGGATTTATTTGGCTGACCGCAGTTCGGTGCTCGCTTGCTTTTCCTCAGACCTTGCGGTGAGAGCCGAGCTATCGAGCTGGATTTGCCGTACTGTAAGCTGCCATGTTGGTGTTAGCAGCCACCCGGAGCCTGAGGCCTTTAAGATGTAAGTTTTAAAAACATAAAATAAAACATGACTAAAAACAACATGCTAATTCTGTTGGTTAGACTGTAAGGGACAACAAATGGTAGAGCTTAATGGTACGTGCACCGATATATTGTGTGATTTAGTGTCTGCTCTGTGTGAACCTGTCTATAAACTGCATTATAATTAAATAAACTACTCCATAGCTTCCAATCACTATCCCCAAACTGGCTTTATAAGAGAGGCCGAAGATCAGGGCTGGCATAGGACTTGTCCTGGCTAATTTGGGCACCAATATGTTCTCCACTGTTCCTAGTATATGTATACATTGCTGCGTGTCCCAGAAAGGTCATCTGTATTTTAATAGTCCCTAACCAGTATGGCACTTATTTGACAAACAATATTGGATATATTTTTTTGCGCTCAAAATATTTAGAATTCCAGGTGACCTTGGAGACTTTGTCATTAGTATTCCTTTCTTTCCAGTTCTGCTACGAGTTACATTTAGTTTTAGGTTAAAGGAGCTGAATTGGAAAAATAATTTTATATTTTCATATTCTAAAACGGTACATTTTCTTTTCAATTCGATATGGTTTAGTCCGTGTATAAACAACTGACTATTCTGTGGAGCATCATTTTCCCATATTTGCATGGGTAGTTTCTATTTATGCATCTGATCCCTTCCACCTTATAAAGAGCTGACAATGTTATGTTTGCATGGGTTGCATTGGGAAAAGAACAAGACACCATATATGCTGGACGTCCTGTATTATGATCAGAGTTCAGAGGCTTAATGAGTGCAGTCCCCAGGCCTGTAATAAATGAACAAGAGCAATGTTGGTTGTTTGTGAGTAGCAAAACTCACAAACTTCTAGATATTTTAACTTTTTTTTTTTTTACCTCTGTGCAAATATGGCACAAATATAATTTTTTTTTGCTTTTTTATGACTAGTCAAACTGCCAAATTTTGACACAGAACAATCCTGATCAAACCATATACCTTTTGGCACGTTTGCCATGACCTGAGCCTATTTTATTCACTAAAAAAATACAAATATTACTAAACTGAAAGCTCAAAATTTATGCGAATATATCAAAGCAGTGCCTATAGTTGCACATTTATTTATTTTTACGAGCAGCTACTTTTCCCCAACTTTTGCAGTTCCATTGTTAAGTGGATTAACCTCCAAGAGTTGAAATAATCTCACCAGTCTTGTAAACTCTGTTAGTTGATCAAGCTAGGCACTCATTACTGAAGTAGGCTTGTTCTTTAGTCCTGGAATTTTCAGACAATAGCAGCAACATGAAGGGTAAGAAAAGCGTAATAACCTCTTTATAGCTTTAATAGTTAGTATATACTGCTTTACAATCCCAGAACAAGTTAACATTTGAACTGATGTTTTTTGTTTGTTTTTTAAAGCATTTGTTCGTTCTATGTATACTGAAAGGGGACTAGGTCCATCAAGACCCAATTGGTTGCGTGTCAGCCTAACACTGGGAAGCACTGTTGCTGTCTGGGCTCTGGTAAGTACTGTGGCTGCAGTGCATCCCTACATACTGACAACTCTAGTGCAGGAAACACATGTTAGCTGGTTTCATTTGTGGTTAAGGTACACTCCAGATTTATACATGCATATATTTGTGTATAATTCTCGAGTGTTCTATTGCCCATTTAGCAAGTGTCTCTTTGCCACATTTCTGCCCCATCTGCTAGAACAGTGGTTCTTAACCCCTTTTCACTTGTTTAAACCTTGACAGCCTATTTCCATAAATTGTACCCCTCATATTAGCATGTTTGTAATTAATATAGTTGCTGTTATTTCATATAAGAATCAGAGATTGAAGAATTGATGTCCCCTCTCCCACTTTTCTCTGTCCCAGGTTCCCATTGCTCCCCCTCTACCCCAGGCAGATATTATATACACAGTGCTGATACACATACTGACAAACATTCAGATACACATGTAGATGCACTGACACACATAAAGATGCACATACACAATGACACACAGATACAAAGACTACCACACATGGAGATACAGATACAAACTGTTACATACACGCACAGATGTAGACATACAGATACACACGCTGACACACCCAGATGCAGACATACAGATACACACACACTGACACATATGCAGATGCATAGACATACAGATACAAACACTGACACATATGCAGATGCATAGACATACAGATACAAACACTGACACACATGCAGATGCATAGACATACAGATACAAACACTGACACACATGCAGACACACTGTGACACACATACAGACACCCTGATACACACACTGTCACACATGCAGATTCTGACTCATTCAGATACAGAGATGTACAGACAGAAAGATACACAGATGCAAACATTGACACACATATAGACACAAAGATGCAAACATTGACACACACTGATACACAAGCAGATGCACAGATACAGATGTACTGACCCACAGTTGCAGAGACACACTGATACACCCACTGACACAGATGCATTGACATACAGGTACACACATACAAATACGCAGATACAAACAATGACATACAGATACACATACAAATACACACGACTCACACAAATATACAGACAGATATACACGCAATGACACACCCACACAATTACACAGACCTAAAGATATACACACTGACACATATACAAACAATGACACAAACACAGATACATACAGATGCGCGCGCACACACCAATTTGTCTTGAAAAAAGTACTTTTACAAAGTGACAAAAAGACAACGCTGTTAACGTCTAAAACACTTAGTCTAACAGATGTGCTGTAAGCGTGTGGAATGTTCCATTTATGTGCTGCGCAGTGACACCCTTCCAGATCTGACGTTGAACTTGCAAAGTCACAGGGATACACACAGGCATTATGTAGTCATTAGGCAGTATTTTCTTGTATAACATTCTCCCTAAAACCAGAACACTTTGTATCTTGTATTACACGCATTTATAGGATAAGTTACACTCTCATGTAAACTTGTCATATCTCTTTTACAGCTCATCAAAGAGCACAATGATGATGTTTCTGAATACAAAAGAAGAAATGGGTTGGAGTGAAGAATGAACATCACACTCAACAACCTTACAGTAAGTGAAACATATTAAACAACACCTGGAGATTCGAACTGCATCCAGTCTGTCATTTGTGCAATAATAAGTATGTGATGCCTGAACCCTTTACACAGAATTACATTTTAGTTACAGTTTATAGGCACCCCTTTCTCTTTATGTCATCAGCTACTCTACATAAGTGAACAGATATTCTGCTATATGTGATGCTCTGTGTAGTGCTATCATTCACTCTTCTTCTGAACATTGTACAGGAACCTGAGGACATAGCACTGTTTACTGCTTCCTGTATAATGCAGATCAGCACCAGACATTGAATGACATAAATGTACCAGCTTGGTCATAAATTGCCTACATTGTGGAGCCCTCAAATGATTCCAGCAATGAGCCCCCAGTTCTTAGATGATATTACTGAAAGGTTGTTTGTGTATGCAGTGTTTACATATAGAATACAATTTATGAAATGTACATTTAAAAAATAAATACATTATTATTTCTGTCGTAACAAGTTTACTTTAAAGAGGTAGTCACCAGCATGACCAACACACACCATTGTAGTGAATATCGTGTGTAGGTTTTCAGCACTTACCCGCCCGTGCTTCTTTATTTAAATTGTTCATAAGTTTTTAGACACAAACCGTTTCCTCCAGGCACCCATTATTGAGTATCTCCCAATCAATGGTGTCCAAATATAGTAAATTAACATTACGAATGCAGAACTGTAACTTCCACATTGCTAATATGGTAAACAAGGGCCTATACCACGGATACTTGTGGTACCCTCCATTTGTGCCAAATCTCCTTAAAACCACCATTACCCTACTAGTTTCATAACCACTACGGACACACCTCTGTTGAAACCAACACGTGTGTTCATGTTCCTATATTCCTCAATCAAAGTACATGATGCACTCCTCAGAGGATTAATCACAGCAATCACTGCCCCTTTCAGAGATAACCTCTTGTTATGCAGTCAGTATATTATGTATCATAATGATAAATGTATATATTTATATAATGTTAAAGCGTCACCGTAAGCACTATAACTACAACAGCCTGCTATAGTTATGGTGCCAGGGGTGCTCTGGAGCTGACCAACAATCAGATGTCAAACTGGTTTTAGTACTGTTTTCCAACTTATATGGGTTGCCCACAGGGGCCTCCTCTGCATTCAGTCTTCCAGTACTCTGCATCCAGCAGAATAAAGCATGATTGATGCAGCACTGCATTCATTAGATGAGAGCACATAGCTGATGCCCCTGCTTTAGGCTATAGAAAATTCTGTGATCTACTGCTGATGAAAACTGAATGCAGGGGATACAGCTGTGGGCAACCATCAGGATCCTGGTAAGCTGTCAAATCATACTAAAACTGTTTGACAAGTACTGCATCCTAATATTATTTATTTATAAAATATTTTACCAGGAAAGATAAATTGAGATTTCTCTTGTTTTCAAGTATGTCCTGGGTCCACAAAACATTGCATTGATACAATAGGGTACAATAAAATACAAAAACAATATTAATACACAATAAATACAAAATTTAACATAGAACAGGTAGGAAATATATAATCAACCATGACACGTGCATTCTGTTTTGAGGTAAGTAGAGAGGGATCTTTTAAAGGACTTTAGGCTTAGGGAATATTTTAAAGTGTGCAAGAGGTCGTTCCATAACTGCAGCGCTCTGTAGGAAAAGGAGGATCGGGCTGCTTTCTTTTTGTATTGAGGTAGGCTAAATAAAGTGCTGGTACTGGATCGGATGTTATAGGAGGTGGGAACAGCTGGGGAGAGTATTCTGCTCAGGTAGGGCGGGAGCTTCCCAGAAAAGCTCTTAAACACAAGACTGGAAAGATGAAGGGTGCGTCTGGATTCCAGCGACAGCCAGTTTAGTTCTTTTAGCATGTCACAATGGTGGGTCCTGTAATTATATTGTAGCACAAATCGGCAGAACGAGTTATACAATGTATTGAGTTTATTACGGTGGGATTGCGGTGCAGGTGCCTATATTACATCCCCATAATCAATTATTGCCATCTGCGTTTATCAGCATATTGTTTGGCACAAAAAAAAAATCACAGCTTTAAATTAAACCATAAAGAATACATAACCTAAGTAATTTTATGGTTCATAATTTCTTATTTACTGTATTCTCTCTTTCTTTTTTTTCCAGGTGAGTGCTGAAAGCTTTTTGAGATGAAATGAAACTTTGTAGTTCCTGAATGTGTTTATAATTTTGTTGTTTTACTCTTCAGTAATTAAATAAAAGTACTGTGTCAAACATGAGACTTATTGTTTTGGGAGTGGTTGATTATTTTTAGCTCACAGGCAAAAATCAAGCTTGACAACTATTTAATAAAAACAATGACATAATCCTTAATATGATTAAGCTTAATGTGGCTATCACTGTTGCAAATCCTTACCCATAGCACTAAGGAGAATTTCTGTTGGTTGTACAACAAAGTATTTTCAATTCTGTTATTAAAAAGCCATGTTCTTTTTAAAACGGAATGTTAACTTCAGGATCCCTCCCCCTAAAGAGCCGGCGAAACGTGCGTCGGGTCTCCACCATTCACCCGCGGTTAGACTGCAGACTCTCAACAGACAGTCCGTGATAATAGCTGTGCAAGCAGCACGTGTATTCCAGCAGACTTCCCTGCACTGCATTCTTCAGAAGCGGCTAACAAGGGTGAACAGATTTTTTGCAGTCTGCTCCATAGAGATAGTTCGATTCCCTTCCTTAGGTGATCATGTCTCTTATATGGTACTGCAATATCAAAATATGTGACAAATCAATGCATTGAGGGTATTGTTCTACTCAGAAGATAACGCTGAGCAAATTTTTTTTGTTTTTTACATCACAGTGGAATACATCATATTTACAAAATATCTAGAAAAAAAATGTTCTACATATTTTGGCATAAACTGGTGAGAAAATAGTGACACATTAAGGCACAATATACACAATACAAGATACCCTACTTTCACAACTGGTAGGCCTTCATGGGGTGAACAGTCAAACTGCTACAACGCCCCAAACTGACATAAAGCCATCAAATCCATCTATGAAAATTTACACCGAAAAAGCTGAAAAGGAGTGGTCTCTTGCAAGACTGTGTCTAGGGCACACATTGGGGGTATCATGATACTCAGAAGATATAGCTGAGCATGATTTGGGGATTTTTCACAGTGGCACAACAGCAAATTTACACAACCCTGGCGCGGAGCTAGCAGATCAGGAGCAGACACCATTACTCACAGCTTTACATTTTTGTCGCGTTAAGTACAGGACATGACTGACAGACTCCAAGCTATTGAAGAAGTCATCCTAGATGTGTAGCAGGGTATGACCACACAAGATGAATTCATGCAGCACATGCAAAAATTACACTTACAGCTTGCTATTAGAATAGATGAAATGGAAAACAAGGGGCGACGGAGATTTATTTAAATATGCGCAGTGGCAGACTCTGGCCCACAGATGAGCTACCTCACTTTCTCAGGAGGCTCCTATCTTCTGTCCTACCTGCAAAACTCTCCAAGCACCTTTACCACATCTCAACACCCTCTCAAGCACCATTGAATGTTTCATGGGACATTATCCTCTGCTGCCAGACCTTCGGTGACAAACAGCGGCTACTACGATTCAAGAACCATTTCCTTACCTTCTTACAGGACTTGAGCAAAGCCACTTTGCTGCGGTGAAAATCTATGTGCTCTGCATCTCAGGTCCTGCAGAAGGCTGTACTTGCCTATCGGTGGACCTACTCTTGGTCTCTGTCAGGGTATTTATATCGGCAGACATTTTGTGCTATGATAGAAATACAAAGTGTATATTCTGAAGGCATTGTTGAACAGACCATTTTGTTATTTTCAAGTTTCACGTTAACTAAGAGACACAGAATTTCTATCCTTTCTCTAAAACTGACCGCTTTGCCCGAGCTGAATGGAATGTGTAGTATAAACAAACCAAACAGATAAAGAAATGAGAACGGGGGATGGATAGACTGTCTAAATGCTAATGGAATAGAATAAATTCTAAACCCAGACATAGGTGACAGAGAAGATTAAATAATTACATTTTACTTTCTATATCTAACAGATTCCCATTGTATTTAAGTTCATATTTAGTTCACAAACTGTCATATTAGGAATTACTACAGAAAATGGAGACACATAGTCTGAGAAAGACCCTTTGAAGTGAAAGGATACTTAAAATTATAGTAACCATATAGATAACGAAAATGACGTCAAAATAGCCACCAGGAAAAGTTAACTCTTTCCTGGGTAGGTATGTTTAGTGGGACAAGACTGCCATCTACAGTCCAAATACTAAAATGGTTACCTAGAAAGGAACCACACCCACAGCATTGTGATTGGTCATAAACCACTGACGAACAGATAACGTTTCCCCTTTAAAAAGTCAAGCATTCAGGGATTCAGGACAGAGAGATCGATCAAGGCAGAGCCAGGAGGGGGACAATGCAGAGAAGCCTATGACACTCAGAAACTCTTACACTCCATGCAGAGAAAGAGACCCATGACAAACAAGCTACCTGAGAATATCTGATGAGAAAATATCTACTTAACTGGTAAATATACTGGCTTCCATTAATTAATTAAAATTTATTAAAATTAATAGCATGATATATGACTGGAGAAAAGCGCGTTCAGATTTCCATATTTAGAAATCTTATTAATAAGAAATACATTATTACACTTTTATTCTGCAGATAAAACCCTAATTCTGTATTTATGTGAAATATCACGTTAGCATATCGTGACATTTATCCAGCTGTATTGATTTGCTCTAAAATAAGATAAAATATCTGTTAGACAAATTAATTAAAATATCAGCTTATATAACATAGTAAGATTTCTCATTGGATGGGTCAAGGAAGTGATTACTGACTGTTTAAATATTATTTTATTTAAAATTACATTGGAGTAGATCTTAAATCCCTAGGTCTAGCCAGCATTGAAAGGGTTATTTCTAACTGCCAGCTGAAAGTTTTTATGGCTTTATTGCTCTACGCTGCAGCTCTGTGTGTGAGTTTCACTTCGTTTCTCTGTGAAAGACAATCGTAAATCTTGTCTTGACGGCCTAATGCTGTAGATTCTAAACGTCGTAATCATTGGGAAATGTTTTTTTTATATTACCACTTTGTATTGCATATTGTTTTATACTGAATATTCATTGATTATTGTCACGCATGTTACTCATTATTATTATTTAAAATGTCACAATAAAAAATTATCTATTTTTATAACAGTTGTGATTTTATTATATGATATACATTTCACTTATAACGATAAACGTTCTTTGGGATCTGAGAATTAAAAATAGTGGGTAATTCTCATCTGTTTACTATTATTATCCCATAAATATCCCCACATCTCTCACGATCACTAAAGATAGGACAGCTTACAAACTACTTCTAGGGCCTGCACATCTTGAAGCCCTTTGACTCTCTGAGACATGTCCATCTCAGTCCACTGGCCATGTCTGGGATATCACCTGAATTGCTCCATTTGTTCCTGGGGGAGTTGGGGACTTTGTGACATAAATGCTTAACTAATGGCCATATTAACCCAGTTTATTTTGATTTTAAGTTTCAGTGTAATATGGATGACAACAGCTCATGCTGTTATTTTATTGTTCCAATGCTTTTCACCTGGCCTTTAATGATCTTATTGCCGACAGATGTGACGATATCCCCACTACCACTCACTAACTACACCTCCTGCGGATGCATTTGTCTAGATTAGGTATGTCTTCTTAGGAGAGCTTGGCCTTAATTCACGGTCCACACTAGCGGTACCCAATTACCTGACATATCACACGACTGACTGCAATTTTGCTAATCAGCCCAACTGTGCCAACTTCCTTTGTTTATCTGATATATTACTCACAGAGAAGCTTGTTCTGTATCAGTCATCTTACACAGCACCTCACTACCTATACATGTTTAAACTCACCTGACGTTCCTGACTACTTGTTTAACCCTTATTCCTAAAATGTGCAGTCTCTTATGCATGCCTTGTATTGTGATGCATTTAGTCCACTCATGATTTACTAATGCTGTTGGGCATAGTAAACCTGGCAGCTCTCTAATTAGGTGATTTAGGTGGCCGCCTAAATCACCTTAGGGCAGAGTGACTTGTCGGGTCCATGACCGAGGGCACGACATCGGGAGGGGTCCCGGCGGCTTGCCCATAATGCTGCCAGGTGCGAGGCCCCTCCTGCCTGCCCAGAGCGCCAGCCTTTAGTCTGCAGCTCCACCGGGTGTGAGCTGCAGACTGAAGTGTCTCGTGGTCCCCAGCCAATCAGAGCATGCCGTGGGTTACCATGGCAACGCTCTGACTTCTGGAGATTGCGAGACTCCTGTCACGTGGTCTGCAGCTCACACTCTGCAGAGCTGCAGACCGGACAGGGAGACCACTTTCTCTCGCCAAATATAACCCCTCCTTCCCTAACTGCCACCTATCAACCCCTACTCCCCTCACTGCCACCCCCCTAACTGCCATCTGTCACCCCCCTACTCCCCTCACTGCCATCTGTCACCCCCGGCTCCTCTCACTGCCATCTGTCACCCCATACTACCCTCACTGCCATCTGTCACCCCCTACTCCCCTCACTGCCATCTTTCACCCCCGAATGCCATCTGTCACTGCTATCTGTTACCCCGTACTCCCCTCACTACCACCTGTCACCCCCTATTCCCCTCACTGCCATCTGTCACCACCTCCCTGCCATCTGTCACCCCTTAGTCCCCTCACTGCCACCTGTCAACACCTTATAACCTCATTGCCACCTGTCACCCCATCACTGCCATCTGTCACCCCCTACTAATCTCACTGCCATCTGTCACCCCTACTACCATTACTGCCATCTGTCACCCCCCTCTCTGCCACCTGTCACCCCTACTACCCTCACTGCCACCTGTCACCCCCTACTACCCTCACTGCCATCTGTCACCCCCTACTACTTTTTATCCTTTAAAACATGTTATATAACAAGTGTTGGTGCTATAAATTAAAAAGATGGAAACTGTGGTTGAACACACATATAGCAAAATTGCTTTGGTCCATAAAGAGATTCTATAGTCAACAAAACAACTTTAGCTTAATGAAGCAGTTTTTTTGTATAGATCTTGCCTCTGAAGTTTCTCTGCCAAAGCAAATGAAGCTTGATCCTTAAGGGGTTAAAGGAACAGTATAGTGGTTTTTTTTTTTTAAATTCTTTATTTTTGAAGTACATACATTAACATTCAAGAGTAAAGAGACATAAAAGCGAAATCAATGCTAACAAAAAAAAGGTTAGATAAGTATGTCTGAAATTGCACACTTTTTTTTTTTAAATAAGGATAAAACAAATGATAAGCTCAATTTATAGTGAAGTGGCAGAGTGTGGGTTAGAGCCATATGTTACAACAGGTATATGAGATATAGTATGCCTTATAACATGAGCAAACCAATAAGTAATACAAAGAGCACGCAATATAACTATGTATCTTGAGCTGATATACAGTATCTCACATTTTTGTAAATATTTTATTCTAGCTTTTCATGTGACAACACTGAATAAATTACCCTCTGCTACAATGTAAAGTGGTATGTATACAGCCTGTATAACAGTGTAAATTTGCTGTCCCCTCAAAATAACTCAGCACACAGCCATTAATGTCTAAACTGTTGGAAACAAAGGTGAGTACACCCCTAACTGGAAATGCCTAAATTGGGCCAAATTAGCCATTTTCCTTCCCTGGTGTCATGTGACTCGTTAGTGTTACAAGGTCTCAGGTGTGGAGCAGGTGTGTTAAACATGTTAACTGGAAATTCAACATGGCACCTCATGGCAATCTCTCTGAGCATCTGAAAAAAAAAAGAATTGTTGTTCTACATAAAGATGGCCTAGGCCAGGCATAGGCAACCTTCGGCACACCTCCCATGATGCTCTGCCAGCATTATGGGTGTAAGAGCATTATGGGGGATGTAGACCACAATATCTGGAGTGCCGAAGGTTGCCTATACCTGGCCTGGGCTATAGGAAGATTGCCAAGACCGTGAAACTGAGCTGCAGCACGGTGGGCAAGACCATACAGTGGTTTCACAGGACAGGTACCACTCAGAACAGGTCTCGCCATGGTAGACCAAAGAAGTTGAGTGCACATGCTCAGCGTCATATCCAGAGGTTGTCTTTGGGAAATAGACGTATGAGTGCTGCCAGCATTGCTGCAGAAGTTAAAAGGGGTGGGGGTCAGCCTGTCAGTGCTCAGACCATACGCCGCACACTGCATCGAATTGGTCTGCATGGCTGTCGTGCCAGAAGGAAGCCTCTTCTAAAGATGATGCACAAGTAAGCCCACAACTATTTTGCTGAAGACAAGTAGACTAAGGACATGGATTACTGGAACCATGTTCTGTGGTCTGAGGAGACCAAGATAAACTTAATTGGTTCAGATGGTGTCAAGCGTGTGTGGTGGCAACCAGGTGAGAAGTACAAAGACAAGTGTGTCTTGCCTACAGTCAAGCATGGTGGTGGGAGTGTCATGGTCTGGGTCTGCATGAGTGCTGCAGGCACTGGTGAGCTACAGTTCATTGAGGTAACCATGAATTCCAACATGTACTGTGTTATACTGAAGCAGAGCATGATCCCCTCCCTTCAGAGACTGGGCCGCAGGGATTCCAACATGATAACGACCCTAAACACACCTCCAAGACGACCACTGCCTTGCTAAAGAGCCTGAAGGTAAAAGTGATGGACTGGCCAAGCATGTCTCCAGACCTAAACCCTATTGAGCATCTGTGGGGAATCCTCAAACAAAAGGTGGGGGAGCCAGGGCCGTATTAACGTAGGGGCTGATGGAGCTGCAGCTTCAGGCCCAGGCCTTTGGAAGAGGCCCATTTAAAAATAAATAAATACATTTTTTAAACTTTTTATTTTTATTTTTACATACTCTTAGGTTTGCCACCTGACTGGTATTTTACTGGCACAGCCGGTATTTGAGGCTGCCTGGCCGTGCCGGTATTGCAGTAATACTGACAATACAAATGCAGGTGTATTTCTCAGTATAAACGAAGATTACTCTGCAATACCCACACCGGCCAGTAAGGGTCACTTTGTGGGGAGTGAGGCAGGGATAGAAAGTTACAGCATATCCCTGCCTCTTTCTACTACTCACTGATCCGTGGGGGAGCAGGTACACAGCACAGAAAGTCCAGACATCAGCTCTACAGCTCAGGTAAGTGAAGGATGGGGGGAAAGGCAGCAGGGAGACATGGGGACACAGACACTGGGAGACATGGGGACACTGAGACACTAGGGGACACTGTGAGACATGGGGACACTGTGAGACATAGGGACATTAGGAGACACTGAGGCATTGGGACACGGAGACACTAGGGACACAGTGTCCCCATGTTCCCCAGCCAGTGTCCCTAGTGGCTCAGTGTCCCCATGGCTCCCAGTTTCCCCTAGTCTCCCAGTGTCTGTTTCCCCATGTCTCTCAGTGTCCCTAGTGACTCAGAGTCCCCATGTCTCCCAGCCAGTGTCCCCATGTCTCCCAGTGTCTGTGTCTCCATGTCTTCCAGTGTCCCCAAATGTCTGTGTCCCATTTCTCCCAGTGTCCCTAAGTGTCTGTCTCCCAGCCAGTGTCCCTAGTGTCTCAGTGTCCCCTAGTCTCCCACTGTCTGTGTTCCCATGTCTCTCAGTGTCCTTAGTGTCTTAGTTTACCCAAATGTTTCAGTGTCCCCATGTCTCCCAGTGTCTGTGTCCCCTTGTCTCTGTGTTCCTAGTGTCTGTGTCCCCATTTCTCCCACTGTTCCCAAATGTCTCAGTGCCCCCATGTCTCCCAGTATCTTCATGTTTCCCTAGTATCCCCATGTCTGCATTCACAAGTGCCCCCATGTCTCCCAGTGTTCCCAAGTGTCTCAGTGCCCCCATGTCTCCCAGTGTCCCCGGGTCTCTCAGTGTCCCCATGTCTCACTGTGTTCCCTAGTATTCTAGTGCATTGGGGACATACTGAGACATGGGACACTGGGAGAAATGGGGACACTGAGACACTGGCAGACTAGGGGACTGGGCGACATGGGGACACTGACACTGTGATACATAGGGACACTGAGACACTGGGTGACTTGTGAGACTGGGAGACAGGGAGACACTGGGAGCAATTCATCTATACAGCAGAATCAAACTGTGAGTAGTTTGTTGGTGATTTTACAGAATTTTCTCTTATGTCACTCCTTGTGATTTACATAATGTGATGTCACACATAAATAATTAATTATACAAATTATTAAGGCTGGTATTTTTTTCCAAGAAAGGTGGCAACCCTAACTCTTGCTTAAAGGAACACTATAGGGTCAGGAACACAATCATGTATTTCTGACCCTATAATACAAAAAACAACATCAAGCCCTTGGCCCCCTCTTGCCTCCCTAAGTATAGAAAAATCTTACTTGTATTCTGCAGCTGCTGGCTCTGCCTCTGAACTGACTCTGTCTGCTTACATCATCAGAAGTAGTGGTCTGAGCAAATTACGATGCTTCCCCGTAGAATTGGCTAAGATTGTCAACTAGGCAGATCAGGGCCAGAGCCAGCAAGTCAAACATAGCCCTGGCCAATCAGCATCTCCTCATAAAGATAAATTGAATCAATGCATCTCTATGAGGAAAGTTCAGTGTCTGCATGCAGAGGGTGGAGACACTGAATGGCAGTGCTGCACACTAGGCAGTACTGCCCCAGAAAGCACCTCTAGCAGCCATCTAAGGAGTTGCCAGTGGAGTTATTTTCTCTGAAAAGACAGTGTTTACTGCAAAAAGCCTGAAGGGAATGATTCTACTTACCAGAACAAATACAATAAGCTGTAGTTGTTCTGGTGACTATAGTGTCCCTTTAAGTTTGGAAGCTTAAGAGGGATGTGTGGCAACAAAACTTGTGTGGACTGGCTGACAATAAAAGTGTGGAGTAGGCGCATCATTTGATGCATTTATGTCAAGCTCAGGGTGCTGCCTGCATAGTATGTGAAGCAGGAAGTCAAAGGGCCCAAAAAGTATTCATGCCAGGCTGGCCTTTCAATTCTTTGGACAGACATGCCCCCTTTTTGGGCATGTTCACCCCGTTTGGCAGGTCTGGTCACGTGATTCACGTCAGTGGCACACCCTTTTACCCTGCCCTTTGACTTCCTGCTTCACTGGACACTGCTGTTAGGGGTTATGGATTTACTTGAAAGATGAAAGCATAAATTAGAGAGAGATTAGTATAGAGCAGGCTTCCCCAAACTCCGGTCCTACAGATGTTGCTGAAGTACAACTCCCATGATTCTATGAATTAAATAGACAGGCTGAGAATCATGGAAGTTGTAGTTCAGCAACATCATCAACTTCATATAGCTGCATCTTTTGAGTTTCCCTCCAACACCATCTCCATCAGATAAATGACGCTTGGGAGGTATGGTTGTTTTAGTGTTTTTGGTCGATAAGATTCTGTAATTAGGCCCATCATAATTGTCAGCTCCAGGCCCACTGGGCTCTTAATCTGGCCCTGGGGGGAGCGCAAGGTCTCTAACATCCACCACCTCCGTGATGTCGTCATGGAGGAGTGGAAGAGGACTCCAGTGGCAACCTGTGAAGCTCTGGTTAATTATGCCATGCCCATGAGGGTTAAGGCAGTGCTGGAAAATAATGGTGGCCACACAAAATATTGACACTTTGGGCCCAGTTTGGACATTTCCACTTAGGGGTGTACTCACTTTTGTTGCCATGGTTTAGACATTAATGGCTATGTACATTGTAGCAGAGTGTCATTTCTTCATTGTGAGGGATGTACTCACTTTTGTGAGATACTGTATAAAGCAGCTCTCCTTAAAGATTGCGGGAGAGAAGGAACCATTTGGAGCTGGGGGGGTAGGTGGTAGAAGCAATGAAGCTAACTGGGTCTGAGCATGCCCAGTGTCGGCCTCAACTGGACTCTCACCCATGGCTTAGAATAAGAAAAAAAAAGAAAAGGTTCAAGTTCCAATGGATAAGTTGTCCAAGTCAGGTGATAAGTTGTCCAAGTTAGTCGCTCCACTAAGTGACAGAGTAAATGGGGTGATGTTGGCTGGATCCCAGGTAGTGGCAGTGGGTTGAGAAGTTGGGCTAAAGGTCACCCTATGCTCTGTGCCATTGTAATGGAATAGCAGTGTGCAGAGACCACCCCAATGGTATTTCAGGCCATGGTATGAGTAGTTAGAGGTCTGAGTGATTTCCTCCACTGCAAAGCTGAACAAGAGAGGTCTGCGTAGAAGGTGAGTTCCTTGCCTTTGAATTTGTATGGGGTCTTCCCTCTGCTGGTGCCCTATCTTGCCCATTTTGAAATTGGTCTGGTTGGACTCAGGAGTGGGCAGGCGAAACATGCCATCCAGTTGAATGCCCCTTGCTGATTTAAGAGGTAGTAGGGCCATAAATAGCCGTCACAGAAAATGTGGCATTTCAGCCACAGTGATGCCCTCAGAAATTCCTCTGATCATCAGGTGTTTCCACCTTCTCTTATCTTCCAGAGCCGCCAGTTGGGTATCAAAGGTGAAATCTCTCACCTGCCTCTGCAATTCTGAGATTTGCATAGTTTGTGCCTTAGTGGTGTGTTCTACCGTGGTTAGCCGTGTTATGTCATTGTACAGCGCTACGGAATCTGATGGCGCTATATAAATAATAAAATAATAATAATGAAGCATCTGACATCCTCTCGCACGTGGGTTATGTCAGCTGACAGGCTCTTGCAGAGATCAGCAAGAAGGCTTGTGATGATCTCTGTAGTGACAGGGAATGAGGTACTTTCAGCGGCTGGAGGAGGCTTGGAGAGTAATAGCGCATATTCTCCGGTCTCTGCAGGGGGTGATCCTCAGAGATATCTAAAATGTCGTCCAGGTCAGCCGCCATTTCTGGCCTACTCACACCATGCAGCCTCCTGAACAGCTCGCCGATATCAGCCCAGTGAACCCAGGGCCAGTCCCGCCTTGGCTTTTTATTCTTCCGCCCCATCTGCAAGTGGTCACCTACTGTCACAGCAGGTGGAATGTGGGCTCTTTTAAGCCCTGGATGGATGACTTTAAAACCCGGACCAAACACAAACCTGTATTCCTTATTCAAATATGTTTATTGAATATTTTTCAAATAACAATGTAATCATTTACACAATAAGATACAATAATAATAATAATAATAAATACAGAAAATATATAAAATAATAATAAAACAGGGGATAAACTCTATAAGTATAATCATCCAGTGGGATACGAGTAATAACATCAGTTTATATACATCATATTATTATATACAATCAAATATATACAACATATTAGCAATCAACCAGTCAGGAAAAACTACAAAATAAGATTTTAATTGATTCTGATGTTTTCTTCCCATAAAAGCCACTCTTGTTTCAAACACAAACCTGTATTCCTAACGTTGCAGTCTCCCTATAGTGTTTTAAGCCCCCATGTGGACTCTGAAACTTTAAAGAAATGATTTTACTTACCTTTTCTCTGGTGCTGAGTCTCCTTCAGTGCTGCGCGTGTGCCTCCTAGTGCAATGTCATCTGGGAGGTATGGCCTGTGCTCTCAGCAATCTGAAAAAGAATCTCTTGTCATAGATAATAATTTAATACACTAATTCTCTATGACAAGATGTGAAAGACATTGCGCATGACCGTGTGACATCATAGTATGACAGGTTATGAGAGCAGGAAGTAATAGTTTCAGTTCTCCTATCCAGATGGCTTGGATTAAAGGACAAGAGTGGACTTATTGAATGCATTATAACAACTTCAAAATTAAGTTGTTATAGTGCCTACAGTGTTCCTTTAATAAGCATCAGCATTAAAATGGGAATTCCCATTTGGAAATGAATTCAAAGTAATAAGTAGTTTTGGCTAGAAGTGTGGATATCTCTAGTTAAGTTACAAGTCATAGATGGTTGTGTGCCTTGGTCCATGAAAGGATGAGAATAACTATTCTATCTCTCACCCCACTAAATTCAATTAAATATATACATTATTATGACGTGGAATGCAGTAGTGGTATATTATGTGGAAAGGGGCACTGTGTGGCACCAGCATACTACTAAAGCAGTTGTGTGGCTTGATGTGACCATCAAATCATGCACAGAGCAGCATTGTAGCTTCATTTCCAGTGGTGGAAATACCTCCCGCCAGCTCAAGCGGTCCATTGGATGGTCCATGCACTTAGCGCCACCCAATGGCTATCTTTGATCAGAGGCCTGGACAGGCGCTGTGCCCCTTTAACAGCACAACCGTTAGGCTCAACCATCAGACTCAACCAGGTGCTACATGGACTCCAAGTCACCCTCCTAAACCAAAAAGCTATGGAAATAGGGGACTGGCTAAACATATGTAAATTGTGATCATTGTGTGTATATGTGTTTTGTGTTATCTGTGTTATTTATTTTTATTTTATTTATAAAATATTTTACCAGTAAAGATACATTGAGATTTCTCTTGTTTTCAAGTATGTTCTGGGTCCACAAAACAATGCATTGATACAATAGGGTACAATAAAATACAAAAACAATATTAATACACAATATATACAAAATGTAACATAGAACAGGTAGGAAATATATAATCAACCATGACACGTGCATTCTGTTTTTTGATATGTAGAGAGGGATCTCTTAAAGGACTTTAGGCCTGGGAAAGATTTGAAAGTGTGCGGGAGGTTGTTCCGTAATTGTGGTGCTCTGTAGGAAAAGGAGGATCAGGTTGTGTGTGTATATGTGTTATGTATGTGTATATGTGTGTGTAAATGTTTGTATGTGTCATCTGTGTGTGTATGTGTATCAGTTTGTGTACATGTGAGCATCTGTGTGTCAGTGTATACCTGTGTGTTTCAGTGTGTATGTGCGAAGTAGTATACGTGCATACATCCAAGCACTCAAACACCAACTGTACATACAAACACTAAAAGCAAGTACACCACTGTTTTCAAACAACAGTACATACAAACATACAACTGCATTCAAATGCCAACACTACACACAAATACATATTTGCATTTAAATACACAAACCATGCTTAAATCTGTCACCAATTGTTTTCTTCTATTGCATTAAAAAGTTTTTATTGATATAAAAATGTAATTATCTTTATAGGCAAATACTATAGTCTTTACATGTGTTGAATTAGATTTAACACGTGAAAACCGTGTGCTCTGGCTGTCAGGACTTGTATGCAGTGTAAATATAAAAACATAATATATGTGTATAAATTATAATTATCAGAATGATATAGCTAAGTTGTAGTTTGCTGTAACATACACTGTGCACAGTGTTTCCTATACTGACACAGCACAGGGTGATAGATGACAGTGTAGATAGCCAGGCTCAGTGACCTTCCTGTGTCAGTGTAAATCACAATACACACAGCGCGTGCTCTCAGCCCCGCGCTTCATGTCTCCCTCCTACTGTGACCTTCACAGCCTGCACACCGGGAGCAGCCAGAGCAGAGACATAGAGTGCATGTCAGGGGCGGGGCCAGGAGCTACCACAATGTGACGGGGGGGAGGGGGGGGGGGGAGAGATTAAAGGAGATAATGGGGGGGGGGGGGGGATTAAAAAATATATATATATCGATATACAGTATGTATATATATATATATATATTACTTTTTACCTATAGCAGATTTAAATGGTTCATTGCTAAGGGCTGCCTAGTAATGAATAGGTAATGATCAGTCAGGGACATAAGGAGGACATGCTGCAGGTTGCTCTATAATAAACCCAGTGCTGTGATAATATCCATTATTATATTATATAAGCTGTACATTATATATATTATATGATATGACACACGATGTGCCTGCTATATACAGTATAATACAATGCTCAGTAACTCTTTACCTTGTTACCTAATATGGTATAATACAGCCCCCCCCCCCCCTATACAGTGGGAGGAGGAGGTCGAAGTGTAGTCCCATTTCTCCTGCTCACTAGTGACGTCAGAGCCTGTGCTGTCAGCCAGCTCGTGCTCTGCTCCGCTCTCCTCACACAGTCCGCACCGTGAGCTCGCACACCATGCACCTGTACCGGGCAGCCTGGCAGAGACTGGCACCCCTGGCCACCGGCAGCCGGGGCACCGCAGCTCTGCTCCGAAATGGTGAGCTATAACACCGGCACACCGTGTGACCGACCGACCGACTGACTGACTGACTGACTGACTGACTGCGGGAACTGACCATGACCATCACCACTGTGTGAGAGAGAGAGAGAGGTTATATAATGTGTGTGTGTATAGTGCGCATGTATATCAATATATAGTATGTGTATATCTGTATGCAAATATATTTATATATAGTGTGTGTGTGTGTATTTATATATATATATATATATATATATATATATATATATATATATAGTGTATATATTGTGTGTATATTTATATAATGTGTATATTTTATTATAGTGTGTATATTTATATATAGTGTGTGTGTATATTTTCATATATTGTCGGTTGGTAAGACAGTGGCTGTTGCTTTTTGTCGTTAAAGCTGCAGGTAATCCCAGTAATCAGGTTATAAAGTATTGGATATTTTGCTTTCTTTCTCTGGCCTGATGCCTGGGGATTATATAAAGTGCACGTTTCTCTTTATTTCCTGATGAAATAGGCGTGTGCTGCCCTGTGTTGCAATGTTATTATCCTCATTATAGTGACTGCTCAGGGCAACACATGGCTTTAGTGACCTTAATGTAACTGGCCTACATTGATAGCTGTACATACTGACACACTGATATATTATAATTAAATCCTGCAGTGCTATTAAATAGCTGGGGATGTCAGGACATACACAGTAAACCCCAGTGATTTCCTTTACAGATAAGACTTAATGCAGATTGCTGCCCTATCTGTAATGAGCACACACTGTGCATCCTGCATACATATTGACAGTTACTGTGATATTAGTGCTGTATAAACTGTCAGCTATACATTTATATGTCATCTATAATATACATGGGTTTAACTAACCTGAACTAACTGGGTCTGCTCCCAGGTATTGTATGAAAAGCACAGCTTGAAGGTCATATATATGTTTTTTTAAGGACTAACAGGGTTTATTGATTTACCAGCAATAATTAAATATTGCTACTGCCTTCTGTTGTTTCCCCCTTCTTAGAAATCTGATGTATTTCTGTGCTTTAGGGCAAATGGGTAGATATTATATAAGAAGTTTGGCAGCTTCCTTTATGTTGAGGATTGCTAAAGGCTTAGTGAGGGTTAGACCTTCAAATTATTAGGACAGGGATTTAAAATGTATCCTGACACAACACTAGAAATGTATATATTATTCATTCTACAGTGCATAAAACATTGATGCAGCATTGTATGTCTTCTAAATGTTTCCAGTGAGAGGATGAATCGGACTACTTTTACAGTTAATAAACTGGTTTTGTTTAAACTTTCTCAATTTGCCAGAATATGCCAGAAGGTTCTGCAGTTACCCTCCCCCAAGCATTAAACAGCATTTCTCTGTTGTAAACCACTAGAATAATGGATGTCCTGGATACTGTTTCCATTACCTGTGTGTTTGCCTCATTATCAGCACAAACGTCACTAAAGGGGATTTATGAGCAAGGAAAGTGCTATCTGAAGGTCACATGGTAGGAAATGGAGATCAGATACAGCCTGGGCTATGATGGCTGTTGTGACTTCTGGATTTAAAGAGTGGGCATGCATCTTTCCTTCAGTTTCTGGAGTTACAGCTGGATGTCTGCACACAATGTGGCAAGTTTCTGAAGGATAGATGCATTGTCTCTCTAGCGTGTATAAAATGGATAAAACCAGTAAACTTTATCTTTATTGGAATATTATTGAGATGTGGAAACATATATAACACAGTCCAGGCACACTGTAGCTATGGTAAAAAAAAAATAAAAAATGGTGAAAACATCTGACTCGTTTCGTCCAGAATAAACTGAGCTTACTCGTAAGTAAGAGAGATCCTAATAAAACTTTTCATAAATAACTATCAAAAAACATACCCACCCTAAAACACAGGTTGGCTGCACATAGGAAAAGTTAACCCTTACAACATAAAAATGTAAAATAATGAAGACCATCATACAAATTCACGAAATATATATTAAAACATATGCAAAATTAACTCCTGAGTAGTCATTTAGAATTGAATGTAGCAATATGAGGTACCACCTTAGATTATTTGTGTAAATCAGTCAACAAGCATTAGATTAGTAAGAAATGTACCGTATTTTTCCATGTATAAAACTAATGTTTTAAAAAATATATTTTTAACTAAAATTAGGGGTTGTCTTATACACGGATTGTCTCTGCACGGATTAAAAACAAAAAACAAAACACTTGTGCGTGGAGCCTGACAGCTTAATTAGATATGTGCTTGAGAAAGTGGCTAATAAGGTGTGTGCAAGAATCTGGGAGATCTTGCGCAACTGCATGCTTCCTAACATCACTCTGGGCCACGTCAAGACCTCCTGGCTCCAGACTACAGATAGGATGAGGCCTGCCCGGACATCCTCTGTAGGGTACCTCGGAAGTGGAAGAGCAGGCAAATGCCACGTTCAGCACAGAGTCTCACACCTGCTTCTATGTACCTGAACGAAAGGTCCACCGGGGTAATTCCCCACAGCATGGCTTCCGTGGGCAGAGGGCATTGTTGCCGCCAACAGGAGGGCGGCGGTCCAGAGAATCACTGACTTTGGGGAGCGGCCTACCCCAGTGTGAGGAGGACTGGGACCGGTGGGGCATCCTGATCAGCCAAACTAGATTTCAGTGCTATAGAGGTTTAAAATATGTATTTCTTAGTTTTGGGCTCAAAAAATAGGGGGCGTTGTATACACATAATACAGTAAGTATCTAGAAGATTGTAAATTCCAGTGGGAATAGATCTCTCAACTTCTAGTGGCGTTCTTCCTGACAGCAACAAGAGGCACTTTCTCCTCAAGAACAAAGTCAATAAAATGCTGCTCATTTGGCCAAACGTGTGTATCTCAAATCCGATGCTTCTCTGTGACAAGCTTTGGATTGGAGGAGATTGTGGAAGATGTCAGTAATTGCTTTTATTTTAAAAATAAAAGGGTGGTGGGTGGACAATGCTAGAAAAGAACTTGTAGTCCTGAAAAAACAAAAAAGTTAATTATGTGTACATACATCATTTGCAGAATGAAGGCCTTTTTTTCTAAACTTTGTTTTTGCTGTGCATAAGATAACAATGGAGCTTGTGATACCACAACAGCAAAAGCAGGCTCAATAATATCAGAGTATTACAGAAGCATGGCCTTAAAATAAAAGCACCTTTAAAAAAAAAAAAAAAAAAAAAAAAAAAAAAAGTAATAACAGGCTAATCAGAGGCAAATATGTATTAGATATGACCACTGGGCATATTGCTGGGACTAGACAAATTTAACCATTGTTTTAGCATGTAAATGCAAGTGAGTGAACCACTGGGACTAGGCTAAGTGTTATAATGTTGTGCCAGACAAAGTGAAACTAGGTAAGATTAGGTAGAAATGTAAAATAAAAATAAAAATGAAGAGTGCAGAGAAGGTGCAGTTCGCCATTTTAAGAGGGGCCTATATCTCGAATGGTTGGCGAAATGCTGGGTTCATCCGACTCCCATAAGTGGCAAAACCATGGCACTATCGGGGGAAGTCCTGCTTAGTACTGGCCGCATACTGATGTCGAAGGTGTATTCTCCTCTAGTCCCAAACCCAGCTTCACCATTCCTCAGGCTATGTGGATTTCGCTTTCCATGATCTTCCCCTCCTGGGGGTAGTTGACAGCTGTGGTGGTAGTTTGATGCCTACGACGGTGACTCTTCTGCACCCAAAATCGCGTTGTAAGACTTCTGCCGAGTCTCGGGTTATACTGACGGGAATGGTCGAGTAGATGGCTGCTTAGTGCTTGGACGGGACTTTCCCGCCTTCCGGGTCTCGTGTCTCTTGGCTCCTTCCTGAGACTCGTTCCGAGCTTCCCGCTCACGTCTGTGTAGTTGTGTCGAGAATCGCTGGAATATTTCTTCCAATCGTAGCAGGCACTGAGCAGTAGAGCTGTGGAGAGCTTTTTTGGAGAGGCTCAGCTCCTGTGTGCTCAGAGGGAGTGCATCCGCCATCTTGTGTTGCAGAGCGTCGTGCTTGCAACAACAAGGAGTGAGTGCTACTAAAACATCCAATGGGGATCCAATGGGGACCGGGATAACCCCCACTGGTCCGGAGGGAGGGGCGGGTTGAAGTGCATCTGGGCAGTCAGGTGAGTATAGGAGTAGGAAGAGCGGCAGCTCGTGCTGCACACGTCTGAAAGGCTCAAAGGTCAGACCCCGCCCCCGAACTTTGTATGTTTTATAACATTTTTGCTGAGAAAATGTGCATGTTGTCTCTGCAGACACAGGCTTAACTTGGATTCATTAAATTAATTTATCAATAATGTAAAGATTATATACAGCCTCATTCCACGTAGCTAATGTTTTTTTAAATCGAAAACTATCTTTGGATGGACTTGTCCTCCAAAAGCACTTTTGTTTTAAAAAAAAAAAAAACACTTTTGAAAATGTTTATTTTTTTTAAAAGAACTTTATTTAAACTAAATCTTCACAAAAAAAGCACCTATATAAAACGAATTTTTAAAAAACAAAACAAAAAAAACCACTTTATTAAAAGAAATATATATATATATATATATATCAGAAAATCCATTGATTTTTATCTACCCTGGCTAATTAAACTATATTTTCTACTAAGAAAGGGTGTAGACAGTGGGAAACTGCTACTTGTTTGTTGTCTGCAGGGCACTGGAGTACATTAATAGAGCTCTCGAGTTAATTTAATTCACACTTCATCACACAGCTTGCGGGAATGCTTTAACTAGATTCAGGTGCAGGCACACCATAGTGTGTGTTTAAGTTGATTAGATGTATAGTGACTTGGAATGACATGATAATGTTTAGGATGTCATCAGATGAATGGGCAGAAACTTAAAGAGGAGCATTTAAACCAAGATATGAATAAATAAAGTAGCCATTGCTTGCGTTGTTCAGAAGTCTGTTTATTAGTTCAGCAATACAAAACGAAAAAAAAAAACTCTCCAAGTCTAAAAAAGCAAACTGCCCATTAATGTAGACTGTTGTTGTTGCTATATATATTCTGCTAAAATACACACAGATTACATGTTCGAATGATATGTGAGGCCAGGTGTTTCTAGATCTTAAAATGGATGTAGAGCTACACTGAAAACTGTTGTCTGACATTGGCTGTAAGGCTATCCCAGACCCAAAAATAAAATTATTTCCAAGCCATAGCAGCTCTACTCTAGGTGTCTATATCCTACCATGACTCCCATTGTACATCAACAGATTTTAAACCTGTAAGACACCCACCCTGTAAGAACCACACCTGTAAGACTGTTCAAAATGTTTTTTATTTTTTTTGTTCCCCTCTTACCTTTTTACATAGAGCACTACTGCATGGCTTCTTGTCACTTAAAGGGACACTCCAGGCACCCAGACCACTTCTGCCCATTGGAGTGGTCTGGGTGCCATCTCCCACTACTCTTAACCCTGCAACTGTAATTATTGCAGTTTTTTATAAACTGCAATAATTACATTGCAGGGTTAACTCCACCTCTAGTGGCTGTCTACTAGACAGCCACTAGAGGGCACTTCCTGATTCATAGCAAAGATTTTCTTTGCTAGAGCGTCCCTGGACGTCCTCACGCTGTGTGAGGACCTCCAGCGTCGCTCAATTCCCCATAGGAAAGCATTGAAAATCTTTTTCAATGCTTTCCTATGGGGATACCTAATGCGCATTAGGTTTCCTCAGTCGGCGGGTGGGATCAGTCTCGCCCACCGGCTGACGTGATTACTGGGAGGAGCGACGCCGACCCGAAACCACCGCAGAGGGACATCGGCGGGGTCTCAGGTAAGTGACCTGAAGGGGTTTTCACCCCTTCAGCTACCTGGGATGGGAGGTGGGAGGGAGAGGGTACCTGCAGTGCCAGGAAAACAGATTGTTTTCCTGGCACTGGAGTTTTCCTTTAAATGTGTGATGCACCTAAATGAACTCCCTGAATCTGACTATGACGTGGATTTGCAATTCAAATTTTCTAAAAATAAAATAAAAATAATATTTTTTTTTAAATCGTCAAGAACCATAGAGGTACAAGCTTTTTGAGATTTTCTTTGATAATTTTTACATATATATAACACACATATATAACCAGAAATAGTAAATTTATTTTGAGAATTTTAGCTGGATACCACGTTTGCATAGTTTTTTGCAACTTACCCACATGAGCACTTGTTTTACAGTGTTACCTAGAATGTTAAGCTGATCCCAGTACTCTCAGCCAATTGTTGACTTGAATTGACTTGTAAATCCTAGATTGACTTTACAGCTGGACAGGAGGGGGCTATGAGTTCTGGGAAGAGCCTGATCTTCTTTCAAACTGCTCCCGAGTAATTTAGTGAAATATGTGGTATCAGGTTAGTTTATTTGCATCATAACCACCAAACTGATCTGTAGTAGTTTTGTTGCTTAGAGTTGCCCCGCATTTTAATGTTCTGGTCATAAGACGCAATTTCAGCTATGGAATTGAGTAATCATGAAATATACAAACATATTTTACTTTGAAAATGTAATTAAAGGCAAGATCCTCTTCTTTTCATTTTCCATTTCATCAATGCAATATTCTTGAAAAATAAACATAAATCAGTTAATTTAATAAATTCCCCAGAATGTCCTGCAAGATGGCCACCACAAATTGAAAATTATTGATTCCAAGATACTGGAGGCACCCACCCCCATTCAAAGAATGGATTGAGTTAGTTGACGAAATCCAATCACTCGAACAGATTATTTTTCAGAATAAGGGGAGAATCAGGGAACATAATACAAGATGGGAGGCATGGAATAAATTCAAAGAGAATAAATACCAGGACTGGTTATGTAGTAATTCTGAGTCTTAAAGTTGTAAATATTTAATACATTTTATTTGATTGAAATTAACAAATAATTGTAGCTGAGGGGCATAGAGTGTAGGTTTTACAGTTAGGATCAATAGGTCTTCTGTTGGTTTATGTGTGTCTTATTACATAATTACGTATACATGTGTATTTTGTTAAAGGATATATATTTCCTATTTTCTCTTAGTTAGTAGACATTGTTACGGTATTCTAACGTATTTGTATGTGGAAAATCTTTATTGAATAAAGAAACATTAAATAAAAAGGAACCCTCCAAGCACCATAACCACTACAGTGTGTGTTTAAGAACTGTTTAATCTTTTACCTATACTAAGCAGGCTCTCCTGAACTAAGCTATGAAATTCAAGGCTTAAAGCAACACTCAAAACCCCTTTTATGTGGGAAGAGTGTGTCATCTTTTTCATTTTGCAAAATGTGCTGATTTTAATAGAAACTGGCACTTTTATAAATTAACCTTGTTACACCCCTTGGCTTTCAAACTCTTACTTCCTGGTTGCTTAGCTCAGTGGAGGTAAACTCAAGAGGTCAAGAGGCAGGCAATTGCTCAGAGCATTTACCTTGCAAAGACTTCCCTGAAAAGGCACTGTTTACACTAAAAAGCCTGTAAGGACCGGCTATAGACACCTGAACCACTACACTAAGCTGTAGTGGTTCTGGTGAATATAGTGTCCCTTTAAGAATTTTATTTTTGTCACTTAAAATTAAGCTTTGTTATTTAAAAATAGCTGGCTCCTAACTTTTTTAAAGGATCACTGTAGGGTCAGGAACACAAACATGTATTCCTGACCCTATAGTGTTAAAACCACCATATAACCTCCCTTGGCCCCTCATGCCTCCATAAATATAGTAAAAATCTTACTGTATTCAAGCCAGAAGCTGTAACTCTGCATGCTGTTTGCCTAAAAAAAAAAAAAAAAACAAGCAGTCTGCTGACATCATCAGAAGTGGTGGGCTGATCCAATAACAATGCTTCCCCATAGGATTGGCTGAGACTGACAAAGAGGGAGATCAGGGACATAGCCAGCATGATTCAAACACAGCCCTGGCCAATCAGCATCTCCTCTTAGAGATGACTTGAATCAATGAATCTCTATGAGGAAAGTTCAGTGTCTGCATGCAGAGGGAGGAGACACTGATTGTTTGAATGTATTTTAAGCCGCCATGACCCAGAAAGTATCTCTCACAGCTATCTGAGGAGTGGCCAGTGAAGTTATCAGTAGGCTGTATTGTAAACACTGCATTTTCTCTGAAAAGACAGTGTTTACAGCAAAAAGCCTGATGGTAATGATTCTACTCACCAGAACAAATTCGATAAGCTGTAGTTGTTCTGGTGACTATAGTGTCCTTTTAGGTGGCTCATCGATTCCAAGCAAATTTGTCAAGCCCTGTACTAAACAGTGATTGTTTAAAATTGTATTTTATTTTTCTGTATTTGGTTAGTGGAGTGTCCCTTTAAATCATTGGCAAAAAAGCATTAAGCTGAACCTCTCAAAAAATGCTTGGGAGAGCGAATGGAAGATCCTAAGCAGGAATTGATCTTTTAATATATCTCCCTGCTTCCCATTGTTATACATGGATCCTGTTTTGTTAATAATTGGGATGTGCAGTTGCCTTTGTAATTCTGAATGTCAGAAAGTATTTATCATGCTATTATTTGTGTATAGAGGATTTCAACAGCTTGATTTTAAAGAAAAATGAAGAGATCACATGTGTTCTCCCACACTCACAATGTGTAAAAATTGTATGCCCAACACATATTTAGACTATTTATTTAAAAAAATAATTCAGATTGTTTTAACAGAAATGAACGGTTAACCCATTTTCGTGTCCATAACCTTCCATATAATTCTCCAAATGGCTATATAAAACCAAAAGTGACTACATAAGTCATGCAGAACACTTCACTTTTTTTATTTTCTATTTTTTTTAATTTTTTTATTAATGTATAAAATTTTGTGTTCACATTGCTGAAAATTTAAATAAGAAAAATTAGGTCTCACACATTGAACAGCATAATGATGATGCAGACTTCTGAAATATAGGGATAAAAAAAATAAATGGTCTGGAATGTCAGAAGATTAATTGACTGTTCTGTTTGTCCATTTGCTCCCCATAGTTCGCACCCGCAAAATGTCATCTGCTAGTGTTCCTGGCTCGTCTGGAGTTGCCCTGCCTTACTACTTGTTTGTTGGTGTCACTTTTACTGGAGGTCTTTTTTACGTAAGTTTTTTTTTCTACTTAAATTAAGCCAGGGCTTGACATATTTGCTCTGAATCTTGGAGCCAGTAAAAATTTTTTTTTTTTTTTTTTTTTTAAACGTACAAATCTTTATTTTCAACGTCAAAAATACAATTATTAAAGAGACACTATAGTCACCAGGAACACTACAGCTGCAGGCTTTTCAAAGTAAGCACGGACTTTTCAGAGAAAAAGCAGTGTTTACAATGCTGCCCAGTGATATCTCTAGTGGCAGTCACTCAGACAGCCACTATAGTGCTTCCTATCTCGGTGCTGCACAGTATGCAGCACCTACATTGAGCGCCTCCACGTTCTGCATGGAGGCGCTGAACATTCCCTATAGAGATGCATTGATTCAATGTATCTCTGAGCTGATGCTGATTGGCGTAGCATTTTGCAGCTCATGCGCAATAGTTTCTCAGTGATTTCCTATGTGAAAGCATTGGATTAGCAGAGATCATCAAGCGTGATTATCTCCGCCATAGAGGTGGGCCAGTACGACATGGAAAGAAAAGTAAAACACCATTCCCCCGTGATTGGTGGGGGAGCTGGTCACCTAAACACCATTCCCACGTGATCGGAGGGGGAGCTGGTCACCTAAACAACATTCCCACATGATCGGAGAGGGAGCTTGTTACTTAAATACACACTAACACACACACCAAGACAGAAACACACAACACACATACACTGACAGATACTTTCACAGATACACACATACATACAAACACAGTATTATTTGTTTTGATGCAATTCTATTCCACCCAGCTTCTCTGCCTTTGGGAGAGCTGGAGTGGATCGTTTTTTCCTGGGGTCCAGTGGGCGGTCGGCTGATTCTGAATGTATTCATATACCCACAGTCTCATGGTTTATTATATATCCAGAATCCGTCAATGGCATTATTTTCCATAATACACACTAATAAGTATTTTAAGAGCAGCTGGGAAGACAGAATTACATTGTTTCTGTCTTCTTGTCTAATTTCTGGACAAATGTGGACCTGGAAAGGGTTGAATTACAATGGTAGTGTATGGACAAAATAAACAAAACTATCAGTTGGGTTGGGTGGGGAGATCAAGCTTAGCTTGTAGGCAGTTAGCAAATTAAACTTTTCATTCCAGATTTGATTAGAGGGCAACGCAACAAACAATAGAAACTTTTGACTTCATGTCCACAATAATGGACAGGTCTTGAAAACATTTTTAAAAAGTATTTTAACATAAGTGGATCAGATGTGAATACAGTTTTTTGTTTTTATTTTAGACTTTTCTAGGCATTTTGGGATATAGATGATTATGAGATATACTAGGGCCCACCCTAATGTAAAGGTCAATTGTCCTCTGTTGTTTTTTTTTACATAATTTTGGATTGCTCGTTATTTAATAGAAAATAAGGATTATATAAATTATTTGTACCTGGAATATTCAATTTATGACAAGAGCATATATTTTGGTGTGTTGTCTTTTTAGTAACATTTAGTGGGCCTTTTAAGTATTGGGTTTGCATAAAAATGAATATTATATTAAGATCTAAGCCTGTTGGATTTACTTTTGCTGCTGATTCCTATTTGTAGGTTTATAGAACCCTAAACAGAGACCGTGCTCGTTTCCAGGATCGCCATGACTACTTTGGCCGGTCCAAAGAAGAACCTGAGCTGAGTGCAAAAGGTAAAAATACAGCAATTGTGTCAGCTTACACACAAGTATCCAAATAATGCACACATGCACTCCTGGTACATTTCTCCTCATGACTTTGCTCAGGAACATTGCACATTACAACAGCTTTGAATGCTTATGTCACCAAGACCACTTGTTTCATAAAACCATATTGACAAGCTTTGTGGAACACTGCAAATGATAAATATTTATATTTGTTTCCATTATTTAAAGAGGAGCTTAATTTATATATAAATAATTTATAAACCAAACAAGAACAGCAGCACTTTGTTTACTTTACCAGATGCAGAAAAACAGGCTTAAATCAGTATAGTCATGCAATCCTGAATGTGAGACCGAAACGCTGCATTTAAGAGAAACATGTGGCTGTGCATGTGTGTGTGAGCACGTTTTTGTGCATATATATAATTGTAGAAACAAATATATTTTTTATTTGAACTGCCAGCAACAGTAATTGGCATGATGGCAGCTCCCAAAACATATGCAGCTGCCTGATGACATCTAAGCTGTGTTAGGTAGGCTCGTATTATCTTTTAGTTGCTATACTATTATCAGTTTAATGTGCTTTTAAAGCTTTTTGAAATATTAAACAGTAGTTTGACGACGCTTTTTCATATTTATTATTTTTGTCTCTTCAGGTGGCAAGAGTAAGTATCTTTGTCCCTTATTAACGTAATCTATGTAATCTTTATGTCTGTGTTATTTTATTGCACAATACATATACTGAATGGGCTATGATTTATATAGTAAACCATCTTCCATCCCCCAAAAAAGTACATTCAAAGTGACACTGTTTGTAAATCAAACCATATACCATTACAGCTGTGTACTCATATATTTGTACCAAAACAAGTGAAAATGTTGTGTAATTCTAGTGTTATCTAGACTGTATTTGGCGTTTCCCTTATCAATTAGAGCCTATTCAGTATATAAATAACCACCTGTGTTCTGAACAACTTACGGTTTGTAAATTCAGCTTCTGTGTTCTGCTGGGGTAAACACATTTTGCAGACATGTTTGACAGATAAAAAAAAAAAAAAAAAGAATCTCCTTCTATAGAATTTAGAAGCAACCCTCCATATCTGGTTTGTATTATAATATAATTTACTAACACTTAATAAATACTATTAGACAGATTCTGTGTCACCAATAATTGCATATCATATAAAAATCCAGTTCAATCTGTAAGTTGTTCACAGCAGTCAACGTCCTACGTGTTTTGTGTAATGTGACTGTGTATGAATGTGTCTTGTGTTTCTATTCTGGTATGCTCTCACAAAAGATTAATCATTTAGGGCTCACACATTCTTTTTTTTCTCTAATTGTCACTTTACTTCTTATAATTTTCAGAATAAGGTCCAAGGAAATATCTTCCAAAACTTCAAGCTATACGAGCAAAAACGGACAGTCCATCTTGCCGTGCAGCCTAACTAGATGATTTTTTGCCTAGCATTCTACCTTAAAACTACTATTGATTATTCATCTTTTTTGTTCAACCTGTTTAAGGCCCTTGTGTAAATTGGGGTATGAGCCATCAATAAATGTGGCTTTTAAAGCCATATTGTAACCTTTTCAAAGAAATAGAAATAAATACTGGATGATTGCTTATGCCTATACAATAAAAGACCACTATGAATGTTGAGTTTTGGTTGTCTGTCCTTCGTTATTTCAACTTAGATTTAATTTCTCTTGGTTTTGAGTATTTTCTTCTAGAGGTGGCTTTTTTTTTTTTACTATCTTTTGAGCTAATAACTTTTAAAATATAACTGTGTGGATTTTGGATGTGATTATGTAACTAACAAATTGTATCTGGCTTGCTTTTATTAGTGCGCAAGGCTTAACTTGCAATAGTTTTGCTATCCATGTGTAATGTAGTCTGGTCACTGAAGCTGCATCCGATATTGTCCAGATCCCTTTGGGATTTGCAGGCTCAGAGCTCTTATATTTCACTAATCAGAGGACAGATTTTAAGGGTATCCTGGCTTGAGTAGATGTGCGAATCTAGATTAATAGGTCTTATTTATTATGCACAAGGTGGGGCTAATTGACATACATGTACAGTGGGAATAGATAGCCTTGTCCATCCCTGTATAATCTATCATCATTGATACAGCATATTGTAGTAGTTCCGGGGACAGTAAGCTTTGGTTGCCTTTTTTTGGTTACCATATTTAGCTCCTCTAATGCTGTTGAGATAATGAAGAATTTTCATTCCATTATTCATCCAACTTTGTTAGGCAATGCTAGGCAATGAATGGTAAGCCTCTGCAGTCCTCATACCTACATTTTCTTTCACTCCATTTTCTGAATTGAGAGCATCGGCTGGCGCTCTTAAGCTATCAGCGGCTTCACGGTTCAAGGTTTCCTGATTGAAGCCTCAAAAAAAAAAAAAAAAAAAAAAGTAAGTTGTTAGGCAGAGCATTCAGGTGGCGGCTGCCAACGTTTGGGGGTTTAAGATAGACTGTGTCCAGGACCTCCTCACGCCATAAATTAATTGCTATAAAGTTCTTATGGTACCTAGAGTGCTTCTTTAATGAAGCAGCTTGGTATGTAGATTTTGCCTTGGCAGTCTCTCTGCATACATCGCTTCCATTTATGCGTTAAAGGATGTCGCCAAGCACCATGACGACTTCATTCTTGGTCCTGATGCTTGGTGTTTGTATGTGCAGCGTATGTGAAATGCTGCACATAACTAGTTTATGGGATGGAAATGTATGGCCATAAGCCTCGCTCCTCTTATCAAATGCAGCTATTAATGGGGTATTTGCAAGAAACTAACCAGACACGTGGTCATGGGGACAAAGTGAGATGTTTCTGATTGGAAATCTGGGAAGAAAGCAAAACAACGTTAGTTTTACCGTGCTCAGACATGATGGCTTTAAACCTAGATTTAATATATATACAATGTCCATATGAATATCTACAATAAAATAGCCCTGCTTTAGGTATAGCAATGAGAGTAGTATGTTTCCCAATCTAATTATACTAGGCATGTGATTTAAATGTTTATAAAATGAATGGATGCAAGGCAGCAAATAGCACTGCTCACTTGGCTTTCTTAGATTTTGTGTCAATTGGTTCAATAATCTTCTCTAAGTGCATGAATAACACAAATATCGTGATCACCTTAATGGCATGCTACTAACTGTACAATTACTAATTGTCATTACTAGGGGGCTTTACCCTTATTGTGGGTGTGCATTGAGGAAATACACAGGTGTGAAGGGTAAAAACCAGAATACTGTTCCCTTTTTGCCCCTTTGTTGCTTTTATGTTCATCCCTCATGTCTTTAGTCTTTGCCATTCACCCTTTTGCTGTTCGTTGCAAGCATACAAATGCACTCATGCAAAAACGGTAGCACATAGGTAATAACCATCACATTTTGTAATAATATAACAGGTTTGCTGTGGTCAGGATCTCCTTTATTAACGGCCTTATACAGCATGGACTTCATTTAACAAACACCAGGGCTGATGCATGGCAGTCAGAAGTTCTGCTTCAGTATCCTATTTAGCAAATTGCATGAGAGCAGTCCATGTGCACATAGAGAAGCCACCTTGGGTCAGTCGTGTTACTGTTTAACTAGTGTTATAGTACTGTCCTTAAATTATGGGGTTGTGTTTTTATGGTGTGCAGCAGCGGCCCTGTTTTAAAACTTTAGAAAACTGGACGTGAATTCAGAACCTTCCTGTAACAGATTCCTGCCAACAGGTAAAAATTTGGGGATTAACCAGGCATGAACTATCAGTCTTGCAGTAAGAACACTATAAATAAGCATATAAATAGTTTTCCCCAGCTTCAAATCTGCATAAAAATGTCTATTTATTGAAGCTTAGTTTTAGGGGGAAAAAGTACATGCTTGTGGTCTACACTGGGTGGAAGGACAAATTTAGAACCCTGCCGGTGCGTTAACACCTTCACTGGCAATGGCTTTTAGTCTAAATAGGCAACTGTATTCCACAACGACCTTCTTGTTTAACAGGGTGAACTACTGTAAAGTTCTATAGTATATAACAGTTTGAATTGAAATACACAACCCTACAAGTACGATTTTCATTCATATAAAGCAGAGTTAAAACCCTGACCTATCATACAACATTTACTCAGGTTATATGGAATGGGCTCACCATTTTGCATTTGTGCTTTTATGCACCTGCAGGAAATGTGCAGATTTGATGGTGTAATGACTGGTTTTCTTTGTCAGCACTGCCTCAATGTTATTCAAATCATTTAAAAGGTTTGGAGGCTGAACCCAATGATGTGTCTGAGGCCATTGAGGAGGCTGCTGAATCTGTAACAGTGGAAGCTGTTGCAGTGACTGTAGAAGATGTTACTGAAGAAGAGTCTATCCAAACTGCATCTTTGGAAGAGGAGCTACCTCTGATAGAAGAGCAGGAAACAGCATCTCCTGCAGTGGAGGAGATAACTGCAAGTTCTGAGGTCACCCCAACGCCAGGTTAAGAGAATTACCTTCAGTAGTCTAGCTCTAGTTTCAACCAAATCTGTTAGTAAACTGCAGGTGTAATCTTGCCTAATGCTGAAGAAATGTAAGCACTGAAATTGCTAAAGTAGAATACATGTTTAATGGTTACAGCCTGTTAGTGTACCCAAATGTTGGTGTGTTGGACATTTTTATCAACTGTAACCTACTGATAGGGATTTTATCTAATTTGGCAAGTCAGTAGATACAATTACATTTCAACCCTAAGTTTTTATTCATGCAGAATGTTTATATACAGCGAGGGGGGAAAGTATTTGATCCCCTGTGGATTTTGAACATTTGTCCACTGACAAAGAAATGATCGGTCTATAATTTCAATTGATTTATAACTTTTTTAACATGCGTTTTTCTGGATTTTTGTTGTTGTTATTCTGTCTCTCACTGTTAAAATAAACCTACCATTAAAATTATAGACTGATCATTTATTTGTCAGTGGGCAAACTGATAGCCTGATACAAAACATGATAGTATCAGATAGCTTATCTGATAGTTTGTGTTAGATTTAATGTGATCTCCACAGAATACAAGTTTCTAAGTTAAAGTAACATTCAAATGGAAAAATATTGTGTGTGTATGTATGTATGTATGTATGTATGTGTATGTGTATATATATATATATATATATATATATATATATTACATTTAGTAGACATACCCCCAAATGAAAATGTGTGAATTTATTGGTGCATTTTTCATTACGGGTATTTATAAAACCGCTTGTAATAACTGCAGATTTGCTGTCTGCGACCTTTGCAAGCCCCTTCCTGTTTCCCAGCACATGAAAATGGCCAGTCAGAGGCTTCTGATAATTCTAAAAGTGCAGATTTCAAATCAAAATCAGCATTTTTATAAACTGCAATTAAGAGGAAATGCTCCTCATACATAAAAAACTTCAGCAACCTGCAGGGCGTGCCCCTTTAAAGGAACGTTATAGTGTCAGGAACACAAATGTACTCCTGACACTATAGTGATAAACCCACTACTGAGGTCACTGGCTCCCTTCTCAGAACATTGTGAAAGTGTTTAAACTCACCTTTTTTCACACACGGCGAGACCCCCTCGCTCCGCCTCCCTGGCTAAGATCATCAGTCAATCCAATGTTTTCTTTCAGGAATCTATGCATCTCTCTGAGGACGGTTCTGCATGGAGGCACTGAACACTGATACAGGAAGCACCTCTAGTGGCCATCTTAGTGACTGCCACTAGAGGTGTTACTAGGCAGTAATATAAACACTGCCTTTCCTCTTCAATATAAAAACTGCTAGAGGCCTGCACAATACTCATGGACCACAAGGAAGTGTAATGTCCTCCCTCCATGGCCATAGGTAAGAAGTGGAAATCAGGAATAAAACTAAATTGTAAAAAAATTTGTTTTGTTTTTTGCCCACAAAACATTTCTAACTTACCCAACAAATTTACACACACTGTATCCACTACAAACACACATCACACACTCTGCATGTACTACACACTTGAGAGCATCTACAACACACACTCTGCATCCACTACACACACTGCTTCCTTGTAGGCTGATTCTGGGGCAAGCCCCAGGGCACAAGACATTGAACAGTTTAAGAGGTCCCAAAATTTCTGACGGAAGCCCTTCCTGCGAGTTCACTGCTTGTAGACCTCTGAATGTGTTCTGTTGTATCTGGCTCCAAGACATTAGTGTTATGGTACTTTTTCAGTAAACCAAAAATGTTTAAATGTCTATATGTTCCTGTCCAAATTAAAGAGAATTGAATTGCGTATATACGCTGAAGTAATTCAGTCTGACACACAGAGTTCAGGTTAAAATAACTTCGAGGAAATTTATTGGCAAGTGAAGCAAGAGCGGGCTCGCAGGCCCTTTTAAGAGGCATTTTGCGTCATCATTGATTATCAAGATATCAGTGAATAAACATCATTAATTGGATTAATTGTTAAGTGTCTGGATTAGTGTCCACCTATCAGTATAATTAATTGGCTCAAAAACTAAGTGGTTAGCTTCGTGTCCACCCACCGAGAGGTGGTATTGTTTTGGACACGGGTGGGGACAAGGGGCTCAAGCGCCATCTCCCTTAGCATGAGGTTTACTCGGTGGAAAGGGGGGCTTGAGCGTCATTTTACACGGTCAGTGATGTCAGGTCTTGTGGTCAGGTGCAAGGTCTCTTATGAATAGAACATTTCATTACTACAGTGTTCTCATGGCCTTGTCTTTATACTATGTTGCGAGTTAGGGGAAATTCAGCAGTTCCTGGGTAGTCATGTCTTTATGGAAAATACAGTCTTTGTCTATTGTGTTAGTTGTGCTGGGAAATTCTGTCATGTAATGTAGTTTTGAAATGGAGAAGTCAGGTTATGAGGACAAAATGGAGGATTTGTCACAGTATCAGGTTAAAACGGAGTTAGTGCAATAATTCAATACAAGTTCAATAAAGATTTTTAATAATTCTACATCATTCGCAACAGATCTTTTAACTTACAAAGTTAAAACACACATAAATATACTATCAGTCTAATTCACTAAATTGAGAATTCAAGTAATTATTACATTTAAGGTCAAAATAGTTGAACTGGTAAAATTATCTTACTCGGCTATGCATCAAACTCTGCTACTTTGGCCTTAAATTCAAAATACACTTTGATTGAATAACCCTGTTAGTTACACATATCATGGGAGACCCATAAAACACAATGATTATGGAATAATGAGTACAATTGATGGAAGGTAACTTGATTCTAATATTTTCAAGGATTTCAGGCAGTTGACTTCATTCTGAGTGTTAATAACTAATGATGTAAAGGAATGGTTATTTTCCACACATCCAACAGTGCCCTTTACTCCCCTGCAGGACAGGTAGCCCTGAAAAGGTTAAAAAAAAATGCAGAGTCTCCTCACTTCCTAGCCCTCTAAATGGCAACTCCACCCTGAGCTCCCCAATAAACGACAAGCTAATAGAAGGCTGTATTTTGATCCATAGTAGAAAGGGAGGGCAATCCTAACTGCTGCCTGGACTATGGAAAATGAACATTTTGGTAAGTAAAGTTGAGTTTTTTTTCCATATGTCTAAGCTGCAGTCATCACAAATGGGATGCAACACAGCTAAAACATAGATTGGGAAGATCATTTCACCTAGCGAACCCACAATACAGGACCCCATGGATTCTGACTCCTGTATCCCAAATATACCAGCCCAACCTGATGGGACTGCTAACTGAATTAATTCTGGAACCACACCGGTAAACTATAAGTATAATAACTATAAGTTTAATATAAAGGAAAACACCAAAGCACACCAAAAATCATTGCACTAAAAAGGCTTTAATTCATATAATCATCAAAAATACATTTGAAATAAAGTGCAAGCATGCAGAATGTAAACCATATAAATAATCACATAAAACTTAACATAAAGTGCTCATCCGGTATATTAAGCCAGAGCTGGAGACTACAAAATACTTTATACTAAGGTTTAGGCGTTATTATATGGTTTTACATTTTGCATGCTTGCACTTTATTTCAAATGTATTTTTTTACATGAATAAAAGCCTTTTTTTGTGCGACACTTTTTGGTGTGCTTTATTTGTGGACCTGAGGGAGTACTTTTTTTTTAATTTTTTTATTAAGAATCCTTTACTTAAAAACTGCATGATTCACTAATTAGCCAGTATTAGCTGAGCACTTGCTATATTATTTGTATAAACTATAAGTTAATACCTTTTTATATGTATCTGTGGGGTGAGAAGTCCCAGAGTTTGTAAGGAGCTTTTTCAGAACTCAAAATCCAAATGTGACGTACAACATATGAATGTAAATATACATATTTGTGAAAATAAACACACATACAGTACATACATAGCCTTAAAATATATTAAAGGGTTAATCCAACCACCATGACCACTTTGTGATTTGAAGTGGTCATGGTCTTAGGAGTCCATATGTCCAGTGTTCTACCTGAAACACTGCACATATTTAGATATTTGTAATTGTGTGCTGGGAGCTCGTTGACACCCCAGCACGTGTGACACGGGAAGCCCAGAAACCCGTTCTAGGCTGCCAATGTCAATTCTATGCATATTTTGCATCTGTCGTCAGCATGCACAGCACGCTGACAACAGATGTAGAAATCTTCTCCCTTTTAAGGGGAAGATAACTTCCTCAAACCTCGCTCTATTACACTCCAGTATTTTTATTTAATTTTTTTTTAAACCCTCCTTCGCTCCATCCTCTTCTTTCACTGGTCCGAAATGCACACATGTACGGTGCTGAATCACTCGCCACCTCCTCAGACATCGGCGATGGGGGAAACCTAATATGCATGCGTGTTGAGTGCTGCACACGCATTAGGCCTTTTTAATAGGAAAGCAATGCTTTCTATTGGGATTTTCAAGACCATGGATGTCCTCACTTTGTTAAATTCTGTGAAAGGCCAGGAAGTGCCTCTAGTGCAGTCTGGAAAACTGCCACTAGAAGCAGTCATAACCCTGCAATGTAAACATTTCTCTGAAACTGCATTGTTTTCACTTGCAGGGTTAAAGGACCACTATAGTGCCAGGAAAACATACTCGTTTTCCTGGCACTATAGTGCCCTGAGGGTGCCCCCACCCTCAGGGTCCCCCTCCCGCCGGGCTCTAGGGGTTTGGAAGGGGTTAAACTACCTCTTTCTCCAGCGCACGCGCATTCAGCCAGTCTCATAGAAAGCATTCACAATGCTTTCCTACGGACGCTGGCGTCTTCTCGCTGTGAAAATCACAGTGAGAAACGCGGAAGCACCTCTAGCGGCTGTCAATGAGACAGCCACTAGAGGCTGGATTAACCCTATTATAAACATAGCAGTTTCTCTGAAACTGCTATGGTTATAGAAAAAAGGGTTAAACCTGGCACCCAGACCACTTCAATAAGATGAAGTGGTCTGAGTGGTAATTTTTTAATATGCTCACCAGCAGTAGATTTATAAATATTTCCACATTTTTTTATTTTTTTTCTGAACTAGCCTGCAGTCTTTAGATCACTTTAGATCAATACGATCAACATAATGATTACATTTACCCGCCACTTTTCATAACATTTTGATAAATATCCCCAGGTATGGTGAAACTTACAGACTTTTGGGATTCACTTTTGAAGTGCTGTCCATTGTGTGTATATTCTTTGTATTGGAAAGAACTCAGGTGGCAATAGAGCCAGTGTGGCTAGGTCAGGGGCCGGCCAGGCACAGTAGCCCTTTAACAGGTCAGAAGACGAGGTGGGGAAAGTAGACTGAGAGGGTGAGACTCCCATCGGCCTTACCCTGCAGCTAGATCCTAGGGAATTAACCCTCCTGGACCCAAAAGGTATGGAAACAGGAAGGTGGCTAAAACAATCTGTAAATTATCTTGTATACTGGGATGAAAGCACATATACACACACAGTCCTGCATTCAAACACCAACACTACTCAGATGCACACATGCATTAAAATGCCAACACAAGAATTTATTCAAACACACCACTGCATTAAAATGGGAACAGTACGTACACACCACTGCATTTAACTCCTTAGTGACCAGACCTTTTTCAATTAAATATTACCATTAAGGACAATGGCTGTTTTTACATTTCTGCTGTTTGTTGTAATTTTCCTCTTACTCATTTACTGTACCCACACATATTGTATACCGTTTTTCTCGCCATTTAATGGTATTTCTAAATATACCATTATTTTCATCATATCATATAATTTATTATACAATAAATTATAAAATATGATTAACATTTTAAACACACTTTTCCGAACTTTGACCTGCGAAATCTGTTACGCATCTACAACTCCCAAAAAACACCCATGCTAAAAAGTTTCTACATTTTGTCCTGAATTTAGAAATACTTAATGTTAACATGTTCTTAGCTTTTTTTGGAAAGTTATTGGACTATAAGTACAAGTAGCACTTTGCTATTTCCAAACCATTTTTTTTTTTTCTTCAAAATGAACTGTTAAAGTTACATTGTAACACTGATATCTGTCAGGAATCCCTGACTAACCCTTCACATGTGTATATTTTTTTTCAAAGAAGACAACCTAAGGTATTGGGTTATTTTGACTCTTTTCATGCAACCATTTTTTTTTTTTTTTTTAAATTTGACAATTTTTATTGGTATTTTATGTCGTAACGACGACATAGATTATGAACGGGGGAGAGGGTACAGAAGAAAAAGGTGGGGGGGAAGGGGGTAGCAGAATATATTTTGCGATGGGCATAGAATTTGTACAACAATTGTTCTTACAGTGCCGAACAGCCAGTAATGATCAGATGAATAATGATAGACAATGTGCATATTTATACATAATATCCATATTTCCCTTCAACCGGGATTAACTCAATTGACCCGATCTCCATGTGTCCCAAATCTCCCATGCCTTTACAGAGGTCTGAGATGGAGGCCACAACTTAGTGTATGCTCCCTCGTATGCTCTTTGCTCTATCAGGGCAGCTAAAGTTTTGGAGAAGGACGGGCATACATTAGATTTCCATGTTCTTGCGATCTCCTTGTGAGCGGAGATGAGAATATGATACATGAGTTTTCTCATTGCTCTTGGAGTTCCGGGTGGGAGGAGTAGTGTGATACACACCTGGGGCGTGAATGGTATAAAGGTGCCTGTCAGGCTGCGCAGGAATGAGTGAACCTCCGTCCAGAACGGTTTAAGGGTTGGACAGTGCCACCATATATGGAGGACATCGCCTCTCATTATCCCACATCTCCAACAGATGGGGGAGCTGTTAGGGTAGAATTTATGGAGACGTGTGGGTACCATGTACCATCTATACACAGTCTTACGTTGTTGTTCCACTAGGGAGGTGGATGTAAGTAGCTGATTCATGTCTTGGAATAAGGTATTCCATTGTGTGGGGGAGATAGACTCTCCCAGGTCTACATTCCATTGTCGCGCTATGGTAGTAGTAGGAAATGACATAGTATCAGCTATGAGTCGGTAACACATGGAGGTCGGTTTACATGTGAGTGGCAAAGACCCATTTATACATATTTGTTCCCACAGCGTGGGTTGTCCCATTTCCGTTAGCAGTTTCTCACCAGTGTTCCCTGGTTTGTGGAGGAATGAACTCAACTGTATGTATGAGAATTGCGAGGTTAGAGGGAGTTTATTTGTGTCTCTCAACGTGGAGAATGCTTTTAGTGCCCCATGTTGGAGGATATGATACAGGTGCGTTAGCTTGTTTTCTAACCAAGGGTTGGCATGAAAGGTAGGTATGCAATACGGGAGAGCAGCCACTGGCATTGCTAAGGAGAGTTTAGTGGGAGAGCTAAGTGTTGCTCTATGTCTATCCCATATTTGTAGCTTTAAGTCGATTAAGTCAGATGGGAGTGGCAAGGTCGGGCGATAGGCTTTCGGAAGCCACATAATGTTGGGTAGCGAGAAAGGCTTCAGCAAGTGTTTTTCTATCTCCCATTGAGGGGGTGTCTTGTCCGTGTGGTGGGGGAGCAATGAGGACAATATGGATGCGTGATAGTAGGCCTGCACATCAGGTAGTCCTAGCCCTCCTAACTTTTTAGGAGCTTGTAAGAGTTTCCTGATCACTCTTGGTCTAGAACCCGCCCAGATAAAGCTATCCGCATCTTTTTGAACCTGTTTAAAAAAGGAGCGCGGGACGGGTATCGGGAGAGTTCTAAAAATATACTGTAATTTGGGAAGGATAGACATCTTCAGTGCCATAATCCTTTCCGTCCACGTTAAATAGAGGGGGGACCATCGTTTAAGTTGTAAGATACATTCCCTCCAAATTCTAACATGATTGCCCGTATAAAGCTCCGTTTGTTTCTTAGAAAATAGAAGCCCAAGGTAAGTAATGTCATGTTTTCGCCATTCAAAGGGGTACATTCCTTTTAGGCCTAGCAGTTCGCTAACCGGTACACCAATACTAAGTGCTTGGGTTTTGGAGGTATTAAGGGAATAGTAAGATTGTGCCCCATAGTCCTGTATAAGGGACATGATATGAGGTAGGGATACAGATGGCCTAGTTATGTAGAGAAGGATGTCATCCGCGAAAGCACTTATTTTAACTTCTCTAGATCCGATTTGGATACCTGTAATATTGGGATGAGATCTTATTGCAACCAAGAGCGGCTCCAGGGCCAACACATATAGCAAAGGAGAAAGTGGGCATCCCTGCCTGGTCCCATTAGACAGCTCAAAAGGGTCCGAAAGGAACCCGGCTTGTAGAACTCTGGCTTTGGGAGCTGAATATAGTGCAAAAATTTGGGTGATGGTCTGTTGGGGGAAACCAAATTTCGCTAGAACTTGTCTCAAGAAGGCCCAGCCGAGGCGGTCAAACGCCTTTTCCGCATCTAAGGCTAATAGCAGACCCCCCCGGCTAGGCCTCCGGAGCTGCTCCAGTGTATGCATCAATTTGTACGTATTGTCCGAGCCTTGTCTCCCTTTGACGAACCCTGTCTGGTCATCGCAGATCAGTCCTGGCAGTAAGCCGCTCAATCTGTTTGCGATTATTTTAGCATAGATTTTGGCGTCCGTATTAAGGAGGGAGATCGGACGGAAATTCTTGCATTCATCTGCGGGTTTACCGGGTTTGGGAATGGTGATAATTGTGGCCAGCAGCATCTCCGGGGGCAGGGAACCGGACAGGGAGGCTTGTTGGTAGACTCGTAATAGGTGGGGTGCCAATGTGTCTGTAAATTTCTTATAATATGCATTGGTGAAACCATCAGCACCGGGTGATTTTGCCAAAGGCAAGGACTTGATGGCTGCACTGACTTCTGTTAAGGTTATGGGTTGCTGGAGTGCTGTGGCTTGTTCAGGGGTGATTTGCGGCAAAGGTGTCTGGTTGAGGTATTTGTTGATGCTATCTATAGTTGGACTGTATGTATCAGTCCGAAGGTGTAAGTTGTACAACTTGGCATAGAATCTCGCAAATGTTTGAGAAATGTCATTGGGATTTAATATTTTTTGACCCCTATCATTTATAAGGTGTGCTATCTTTTGTACATTGCAGTTGTTGCGTAATCTTGCTGCCAACAGTTTAGTAGCTTTACCGCTCTGGTGGTAGGCCGTAGCCTTTAATTTATGGAGCAGTCTCCTAGTTTTATCTGCTGTCAAATCTCTCAGTTTATCATATTGGTGGGTGAGTTCCTTCCCTGTTGCTACGGTGGGCTGCGTTTTGTTTAATGCTGAGAGTCGTGCTATCTGCGTGTGGCATTCTAATAGTGCCGAATCTTGGATTCGTTTAACGTGTGAAGCTCGTTTGATAAACAGGCCTCTAAGCACCGCCTTATGTGCGGACCAAACAGTGGAGGCCGGTGTCTCTTGGACAGCGTTAAATTTAAAGTAGTTTATGAGTTCAGTCTCAATGGTAGCGGTGAATTTCTCGTCATTCAGTAGGGAGTCGTTTAATCTCCAAGTGCCTTTCCCCTTGTATTGGAAGTCATCTTTTAGCACTAGTATGACCGGGCTGTGGTCCGACCACGTTATCTCGCCAATCTGACAATCGGAGACATAAGGCAAGGTCACTCTATCTACAAAAAACCCGTCAATTCGAGAATACGAATTATGTACCCTCGAGTAGAAGGTATAATCTCGAGTCCCAGGATTGAGGGTTCTCCAGGCATCATAGAGGTCGTGTAACGAGATTGTCTTGGAGATGGTCTTATGGGTCTTATCTTGAGATGCACGGGTCTTACTTCCCCACTGGGTCGATCTGTCTAGGGGTGCTTGGGTGAAGTTAAAGTCGCCACATAACACTAGTTTACCTTGGCGATATTGGTCTATTTTTGTTAAAAGAGATTTAAGGTATTGATTGGGATTCTCATTAGGGAAGTATGCCGTGACCAGCGTATATTGGACTGCATTGATGAGGCCCTGCAGGATTATGAATCTACCCTGTTGATCTATATGATGCCTCTGTACAGTAAATGCCACATCTTTATGTATGAGGATAGACACGCCCTTAGTTTTGGTTGTCGATAGCGCATGGTATTGTATTGGGAATTGTTTCTGAAAAATCTTAGGTGTATGGCCCTTCTTAAAGTGGGTCTCTTGGATACATGCAATGTCTATTTTAGCTTTGATCAGGTCTTTAAGCAATAAACACCTTTTCCCTGGGGTATTCAACCCCTTCACATTATACGTTATTACTCTTATGGTAACTGGGTACAGATTTCGCTATAGCATATGTTGAATATGGGTGAACTAAAGTTAGCGAGAAGACCTTCTTTTCGTCTATCATACAATGGTCTCTAGATGACAAGCAAATCGCGGACATATTGAACTGGTTGTTCCAGTAGGGTTTTATTATACGTCTCTTGTAGGGTACTGTGTCCCATATTAATTTATAGTCTGCTAATGTAAACCAGGGGAGGTAGGTGAAAGAGGGAACCAAGGAGGGGATAAACTTGGGGTGGGGTAAGGGGTAGAAACCCCTCTTGAGCTCTACACGAGAGAGCTGAAGCGCGCCAAGCTGACCTTGGTCGCAATGTAGGGGGTACATAAAATGAGCCTGATGTTAGGGTGGCTCACTGGTGGCCTTCAGGGCTACTAGCCTGGCATGAGATGTTAGCTGTATCTACAATGTATACACTCTGAGGTGTCTGGCAACTTATTATTTTTTTTTTATTTTTTTTTTTGTCATTTTTATTTATTGATTTATTTATTTTATTCATTTATTTATTTATTTATTTATTTCCTTTTTTCCCCTTTTTTTTTTTTATTTTTTTTTATACATTTTTTTTTTTTTATTTTCTCAGTTTGCACCTGGTCAAAACCCTCTGTTTCTAGGAGTGTAGAGGCTTTCTAGAAGCCGCAAACTTTCCTCCCTGAGTTACATCACGAGATAGGGAAGAGGGAAAAGAAAAGGAACATAACAGATTATACTATTATTTAACTAATAACATATAGATAATAAGGGCTGCTGGAATAAAGCAATCGAGGACAGGTATACTTAACACTCCCTACTGGGAGGAGAGGTAGTTCTCGCTGCAATGTCCATTCTCTACTTCAGGCAGGGGTCCATTCCGGCGACATCCGAGGCACCTTAGGTTGATTAGGGTCACTCGGTACAGCAACTGGCAGTCCCCATATCTTGAATTTTTCCTTGCCAGCCGGCAGGGAATTTACCGCGTGAAGCGAGTCCTGGTACTGAATGAGCAGCTTAGCAGGGTATCCCCAACGGTATATGATCCCTTTTGCTCGTAGAGTTGTCGTAAGGGGGGTCAGGCTTTTACGAAACTGTAGGGTAGCAGCTGACAGGTCTGTGAAGATTTTTAAGTCCTGATAGGGATCTGGCATACCTGGATTGCGGGACGCTCTGACCAGCCTCTCCTTAGCGTGGTAGAAGTGTACTCTTACTATCACATCTCTCGCGGTGGAGCTGGGGAGATGTTTCGGCCTTCTTAGTCTGTGCGCTCGATCGATAATGAGCTGGTCTGGATGAATCTCCGGTGACAGCGCCTGGAAGAGATCTTGCAGGTATGAGTTGGATTTAGTACTGATTCCGGAATGCCGCGGATGCGTAAATTATTACGCCTCGATCGGTCCTCCATATCGGCCATTTTGACCGCATGGTCTTGTAGAATAGTGTCCAGCTCTTGTATTTTTACAGCGAGACCATTGTGTGCCTCGGCGAAGTCGTCCATCTTTTGCTCCATTTGAGCTGTGCGCTGGCCTACCTCCAGTATCTCTTTTCTGAGGTCTGCTGTGAGAGATTGCATTTGCGTCGCCATGTTCCTCTGGATGGTATCCGTGAGGTCCGACAGCATGCGTTTCATGACGGTAGTTGTGAGCGGGCTATCCTCCGGTCCTGCTCCTGAGGACATCGGGGATGTAGGAGGGACTTCTACGGATCGAGATGCGCCGCCATCTTCCTGTAAGTTGCGGCCTTCTTGCATGTGTGATGTCGCCGTTTTCGTTAAGAAGAAGGAGGCTCGATCAGCTTTTGCTGTTTTAGTTTTTTGTCTCTGCGACATCTCCAACAGGTCGAGTGCCGGTAAGTATGCTTTAAATTGTTTGCAGACCGATTATTTGAGCCCTGAATCACCCGGTTAGCAGGAGCTTCGTTAGAGTGCGTCCATGCAGCTCGGTGTCAGGCCACGCCCCCATGCAACCATTTTACCACCATTCTACGCCAAATGAAAAAAAAAATTGTGTTTTTTTTTTTTTTACACACATAGCAATTTAAGAATAGATGTACTGAGAACTTTAAGGGTTACTGCCAAATAACAGCCCAATATGTGTTCAGCAACATATCCAGAGTACAGTGATATCACCCATGTATCGGTGTGTTGGCTTCTCTGGTGGCTAAAATACCTTATTTGGCGGGTGCGCGTTCCAGTTTTCCAACTTGGAATTTTTACAGCTAGTCATCATGCACCCATGTCCTATTTGGGACATTTTTGAAGCCGGCCAATGTAATTTCCCCCCATCAAACCATATATTTTTGCAAAGAAAGACACCCTAGGGTATTTCAAATGGTTGTATTTTAACACTTTCTATGCACTAATTCTACCACCAGTCTTTGTCAACTTTTGGGTAGTCATTTTTTATTTTTATTTTGCAGTGCATATGGAGTAACAGACTTGCACGGGGTACCCCAAAGGCAATCCTCATGCTATTCAGACATTAGTCACAATGGGAACACAAAAAACAAAGGGAATAGGCGCTCACTAAATAAACTAGAGGTGGGCAGCAGTGAACCGAGTAGGAATTCCCAGCGCCTACTCAAAATAGTGAAACAATCAAAGAAAAAAGTGGCAAACCGCGCCCAAATAGTACAAGTGATAATAATAAAGATGTATACATACAAAGTGTTCTATAACAGTAGATGTATGGAACCTTCAATAGAAAATACAAAACAATAATAGTGCAGTATATCAGGCAAATAGGAGTAGTAAAAGCTTATAAAAGACTAACTCACACTTTGCAGAGCTACTCAGAGCTCTGCCGTATAGCGCCTAGACGGTACAATCCCCGTCTCAGGATATCAAGTGGTGATGCAGTGCACGGTCCAATCCTCCACAGTAGTATATGGAAAAGATAGAGATACGATCCAATAGTATAGTGTGTTTTGAAAACAATATTGGTAAGAAAAGGAAAAATATCCTACTTACAGATTTCAGAGCAAATATCTTGCTCTAGTGTGTACAGCATACGGTGGTATAATCCCCACCAACGGATATACATCAGGATATATCAGGATTCAGGAAAATCAGGAACAGCAAATAAAATAGTAAAAACTATAACTTTATTTAGATATAAAATATATAATAAAACAAATTGTTATTACTTAACGCGTTTCGCCCAGTCTAGGGCTTCTTCAGAAGTATTAAGTCCGAGTTTGAGTAAAATCCGCTTATAAAGGTGTTCCTGATTGATAGAATTAAGTCCTGGTGTGTTTTCGTTTCCTACTTCCGGGTCGCGCACGTCGCCCGGAAGTGACGTCATCATAGCCTTCCGTGGCATGCTGGGACATGTAGTCTCCCTCTGTTTGTGTTGAACGCAACACGGAAGTGACGTAGCTCCTAGTGTCTTATGGGGCATATAGTTCATAATGTCCACTTTCACATGGGTATAATTACGTCACCCGGAAGTGACATATCGCCGTGCACAGTACTATGGGATTAGTAGTTCGGCAATTTGCCGAAATAGAATATAGTTTATACGGAGAGAAAAGAATAAACATAGTAAATAGATATTATAATAATATTACAAGTACCTATGGCATACATTTGAAAAGACAAAGATAATGAGGATATATATGACTATTAAAACATGTGCATGTATATAAATACATAAAGGGTAGATATTATTATAAAAGAGACAAAAGGGGCACATATCTAAAAAGGTGGCCAACATATGTTTTTTATATATATATAAAAAAAATGCATACAAATATAAATATAAAGCAATGGACATAGTTATAAAATACCATGCATAAAGTGAACCATGCATAAGAGTTCTTAGAGTGGTACTTAAGAGGTGGTGTGTCACTTTTTAAAAAATATAGAAAAGGGAGGGTAAAAAATAAATAAAAATAAATATAAATATAAGCATAAAAAATATAAAATAGAAAATGCAGAGGTGATAAAAATGTAAAAAATACTATAAAAAGTTAAAAAGGTCAAACTCTGCATTTAAACCTTTTGGGTGGAGCGTGTCTAAAAAATAGACCCACTCCATTTCTTTTTTGCCCAATTTATTAATTATATCACCACCTCTCCAGTGTTTTGATAATTTTGAAATACCCATAAATTTTAGGTGACGTGGATCATTGCCGTGTAGCTCAAAGTGTGAGGATACCAGGTGAGTTTTTAGTCCTTTTTCTATGTTGCGGCAATGCTCTCCAATTCTGATTTTCAATGGTCTTATTGTTCTTCCTATATATTGAAGTCCGCAAGGGCACTCTAGTAGGTATATGACATTTTTACTCATGCATGTAATTGTGTCCTTAATATTATAGCTTTTATTTGTGTTATTTGATTTAAAATTATAAATACATCGGTCAGCTTTACTAGTTTTTCTGCATGCTACACAACAGTTACATCTAAAAAATCCATTTTTGTGTTTCATAAAATTGTTGATTACTTCAGACTTTTTTTGTTTTGTGTAATTTTGTGTGAGATGCATTCTCAGGTTTGGGGCTCCTCTAAATATAATTTTTGGACGGTCTGGGATAATTTTTCCTAATATGGGATCTTCCTTCAAGAGGTGCCAATTATTCTGGATTAGTTTTTTTATTTGTTTATTCTTATTATTGTAGTCAAGGACAATAGGCAATATAAAATCTGTCCCATTATTTCTACTGTTTTTTGGACCCTTGTTTTGGGTTAGGAGGTCTTTTCTCTCTAGACTAGTAATATTTTCCAGGGTTCCTTTAATTTTTTCTTCGTCATAGCCTTTTTCAATAAATTTATTCGTCATCATATTCGCCTGGATTTTATATGTTTCAACATCTGAGCAATTTCTTTTTAATCTAAGGAATTGGCTTTTAGGAATACCATCGAGCCAACTCCTATAGTGACAGCTGTCTCTTCCAATAAAATTGTTAACGTGAACCGGTTTAAAATGAGTTTTTGTATTAATTTTCATATTGTGAATGAAAATATCCAAATCCAGAAAGGTTACATTTGTCTTACTAAAATCCGCTTTTAAAATTATACCATCATTATTAGTGTTTAAGAAGTCTAAAAATAATTTGGCCGTAGAAATAGGGCCTTTCCAAATAAAAAGGAGATCGTCAATATAACGCCCAGCCATGTCCGTTCCATACCATTCTCTCTTCCCATTCCGTCATGAAGAGGTTGGCATAGCTGGGCGCGAACCTGGTCCCCATCGCCGTGCCAGTCTTTTGCAAATAAAATGAATCTTTAAACCAAATTAGTCACAATGGGGTATACATTCGTACTTGCACAGTATTTTTTTTTTTTTTTAAAGTAATGAAGTCACGGTCTAAAAAGATGAGTTACAGAGTTGTATAGTTATGTGATGAGCTAAACCGTCATGTTCGTTGAGTATATCGGCATTAGTGATTTGCATGATCCGTGTGCCACAGGCTTGGGGATACATGTGAGCCGGGCCTTTCCCTGAACGGGCGCTGCAGATGGCCTCGGTGTTTCACTGCCAGTGGGAAGACTTCCGGCGAGGTGGCTGAAGCTTTGGAGGGTGCCTCCTTGTGACCCTTGGCTCGGGTGGGTTGACAGTGGTCTTAGCGGGGGTAGGGGTGCATGCTTCACCCGGGATCGGTCCGCTCCGTCTCCTCTTCACCATCCTCCCTTTCTTCCCTCCGTAAGCGGGGGAGATGCTGGCGAGGAGTTTCTCCAGCCAGACCCAGAATCTCTGGAAAATCAGGTCCAGGCTGGTAAGTTGGGGTTGTGTGGGTGGAGGCCTCGGTGCTGCATCCGCCATGTTGCTGGGCTCGGCGCTTTCAAGGCCCCAGCCTGGGTGGGCAGCTGCAGTCCTCATGGCAGTGTGTGTCAGAGTAGTGGGGACCGGGATAACCCCCTCCGGTCCATAGAGGGGGGGGAACGGTGGCTCACGCATTGTCTCGTACTGCTTCGGGACGGCGGGAGAGCGGCCATCTCCCCCGCGTCCGCCACATGTGTAGGCCTCAACGGCTGGGCGACCGGGAACAGTGCGGAGAACCTCGGGATTGGTATCATCGTGTAGGCCCCGGTGTCCAGAGTCGCCAGGGAGCCAAGAGGAATCGGGTTACAGATTCTGCTCAGCGGGAATCAGTTCTTTGTGCGGTAGAGTGCAGGAGCAACAGATACGTGTGATTGTCCCGCTCTGCAGTCAGGCATTGTACTTTAGGCATGGATTCTCAGTTCCTGTTATGTCTTACTGACAAAGAACACCCCAATATGTGTTCAGCAACGTCTCCCGCATTCAGCAGTGCCCCCAGTGTACAGGTTGTATGGGTTTTTGCAAACTTACAGGCAGGGCCGGTGCAAGGATTTCTGCCGCCCTTGGCAAAGATCCATTTTGCCGCCCCCCCCCTCATGTCATTCACGCTCTTGCAGACACACACACACACACACACACTCTGACAGTCAAACACTCACCTCCCTGGGGTCCAGTGTGGGGCAGCTTCTCACTCCTCCAGCGCGCTGTTTAGTATGCCAGGGCCGGAATTATGTGATATTCCGGTTCCCGGCATCAGTGGGTGTGCAAGGGAGGAGTGAGAGACTTCAAAAATCGCCTCCCTCGCCACCTTCCTTCTCTACCCCCTCTCTACCCTGGGATTTGTTGGCAGAGCAGGCACCTCTGCCTAACCTAGCGCACAGCTTCAGGGGCGCCCTGAGGTGGCCAGATGGCCACCTCCCGGCCCCCCTGTGACAGGGATCCTCTCGGCGCCCCGACCTTTGTGCGCCTTGAGGATAGGCCCGGCGCTGGGGAAGGTGGCTCATGAGCCTCTCGCCCAGCGCTGCTGACCCAGATACCTTGACATGACATTTGAAAAAGTAGACAACCCAGGGTATTCAAAATGGGCCACAAATGCTTGCCAAAGTTAGCGTTTGTATTTGTTTATAATTATTTTTTATTTTTTAGACAAAAACTGCACTTTTACTGGTAATAGCATTGTGATCCATATATATATATATATTTTTTTTAACTTATATTTGTGTTCTGTGAAGTCAGACTAGAACAATACCCCCCCCCCCCCCCCCCCCCCATCCCATGTAAAAGTTTTATGGTGTTTTGGAAAGCTATGTGGTTAAATATAGGGCTTGCCAATTTAATTCTCTGGAATGTCTGCCTGGGTTGTCAGGCAGGTCTCTCAAATAATTTATGTAGTTAATGGTTAAATGTATATGTAAAAATTGTGATTTAAAACCCCTTCCACCTGAAGTCTGTGGATAGTTAATACAATGTTAAACAAAAATCTGCACACCAGTCATAAGGTTTGCTTTTCCAACAGAAATCACACATTTGCAGTGATGTTACTACCGCAAAGTGTGTGTGTGTGTATAAAGTGTGTAAGGGGGTAAATGGGAACAGTACGTTCAAACACAACTGCATTTTGAAACGCTGATATTTACACAAATACACCCTATATTAACACACCTACAGATAATCAAACACAAAGATAAAGCACCGCGCTTACAGCAGCAGTAGCTTAGTATCCAACAGCTTAAAATACATAGTAAAAACACCTACAGATAATGCTCGCAAATATGACACCGTTTCTGCAAGAATAGCCAAATGGTAGATCCTCATCTGGCAAATTATTGTGGGAATTGTACGACAGTTGAGGGTCTACCTTTTGGCCCACCTTACAATAGAGGGGGTCCCAAAATATTCCTTGCACCCTCTCTACATTTGTTCCACCACTGAAAGAAGCCAATTTGCTTCTGTCAATTTTGCCTAAATATCTATATCAGGCTGTGTTTTTTGAAGCTACTCTTTTAATAATTCTTCTTACTGTATCCCCATAGCAAATTGAAGAAAGATACTTGTAAGAAAGGTATTTATTGCTAATTCCAGGAGTTAGACTTGTATTAGCCAAGACATGTAATAAGACTTTTTATCTTTAACTTATTTCCTATATTGCACTGTATTTATTCAGGCTGGCCCCTGTGATTAAATGGCAATACCATTGGTTTTCTGACCTGCAGCCTCTGTGATCTCTCTGTCTCTTCCGCTATGTATATGAATATATTTATTAGATAATGCTGCCATGATCAGGAATAAGAGAAATTGTCTCCATGCTTCACCAGGGCTGCATTCTTGTAGAACTCTGTGCACAGTCTACCTGATAGGTAGGGTGCAGTTCTACTTGTATTCATTTCAGGGTTCCGATTCCTGCCCTTTATGCTGCGAGGGGAGCTGTCAACCCATTTGTTAATGCTGTCACGGTGAATGATCAGGAAAAGAAAATTACAGAAAGTATGAAAATGAAACTTCTTCCAGTGCATGCAATCAGCCTGATTATTTTTCCCCTTTACCGTATTGACTCTCTATATACTGCAGTTATATTAATCTTTCATCAGTGTCTTCTGTTAGAGTGAAGCTCAGATTATATAGCATATTGGTGCTGTGCAGACAGAGTTCAGTATCCGGGACTGCTGCTAATCACAAATGCTTTAATCACTGCAGGCAAATTCCAGCAGGATTACACCAGCCATGTTACATTATATTGGCTTCACTAGGCTCCTCTGAGTCAGCTCTCTGTGGATATCTGCGAGCGACAGACCGTATTAGAGTAAGAATCTGTACTGGCTGCATGGTTACAGCTGTAAGGTCTCTCTCATTGAGTGTGCCTGGGAACTGATGTGCACTCAGCATTTTTCACTTGTTATAAAGCTGGTAGTTTAGCACAAGACTGCTTTGATTTAATCCTGTGCAAAGTGGTCATGTAAATATTAAAATGTATATTGTCAGTGTAAGAATCAATTTTAAATCCCCTAATTCAACACCACTATCTGGAATCACATTGGGGAGAAATGTGCTTTTATGACAGAATAACATATTTTGAATGTAATAACTTGAGGAATGCAGACACAACGGATCACACACAGTCCCCTGAAAAGCCAAATTCCAACCTTATTGCAAAATAGTTTACTTTTTATTTAACCTTTTAGTGTTTGGAAACGATCCACCATATTTTAAGGATTTCTCTTAAAACTGCACCCATACATACTATTAGGGTTTTTAACTAAAGTGAGATGTATTCATTAACTAATTTAAAGGGGCATTATAGTCACAATATCCACTTTATTTAAAATAATAAAATAAAAATAAACTTTTTTTTATTCTTCTACGATCTAACTTGACAATTTTAGTTTTTAAATTGTAACTTTTTTTTTTTTATTTTTTATTTATTTATTGGGCCCATGTCTTTTTTGAAACAAAATAGCAGCCCCCAAATGCACTTTACTCGAATCACTGCACAACATTTGCAAAATAAAGCATTCTGGGCTTTTTTAGTATATGAAAATTTTAGTATTTCCCTACGCCATTTTATCATTTAACCTCTGCTGAATTTCTCAGTACTTTTTTTTTTGGAAACGCATATACATATTGAATTTTAATAGTAAATTTCACATGCTTTGTATGTTCCACTAAAAAAAAAAAATATATTTTGCTGCATCTCATGCATACAAAAATATCCCACATGTAGATCTCTTTGCCAGATTTTTGGGGGAAATTTATAAGCAGATATGTTAGGGCAGAAATTCTTCCCCGGGGATTACTCACGGCTGCAGACTGTCCTTGGTCTGCAATTTAGCAAATATTAATGATTATAGACAAAAATTAGTTCATGGTCACAAGGTAGACAGGTCATGACCAAATCTACACATCACTACTTTCTAAAAATAGAATTGTATATCTTTCATTTAATTGTGGACATTGTTTTATAACATATTTGATCAGCTTGCAAAATATATTTCTCTTACTTCATCAAAGTATCTTGCTAGACATATACTTCCCTTTTTGGAACATCTGTTTGTAGATGCAGCAGTACACCTTAATTAATAAATAATACTTAAAGGACCACTTTAGTGCCAGGAAAACAAACTCGTTTTCCTGGCACTATAGTGCCCTGAGGGTGCCCCCACCCTCTGGGTCCCCCTCCCGCCGGGCTGAAGTGGGAGGAAGGGGGTTAAAGCAGCCCGGCGCTGGGGACTCTCCTCCTCCTTTGGCCGTCATCGGCTGAATTCGCATGCGCGGCAAGAGCCGCGCGCACATTCAACCAGTCCATAGGAAAGCATTCTCAATGATTTCCTATGGATGCTGGCATCTTCTCACTGTGAAAATCAGTGAGAGGCGCAGAAGCGCCTCTAGCGGCTGTCAATGACAACCACTAGAGGCTGGATTAACACTATTGTAAACATAGCAGTTTCAATAAATATTTGGGTGCAAAGAGTGCGATCTGTTGGCTTTTTTTCAGCATGTGCTGATTTCTCTCAGCCATTCTGCTAAAGCAAACACTGCCTAGCTTAGCTCCGAGAGCTAACTTGGCTCACCAGATCTCTGATGGCTGTAGTCAATGCACAGAGCAGTGCAAGGCAGACCCCAGGTTAGAAGTCAAAAATTCTAAAATTGTTCGGCTCCTTAAACTAGCCGGTGTCCAATCACAAAATAATTTCAATCTCCAAGAGACACTTGTGTTTTTTATGTTCTGTTTTACTATAGTCTTAATAATCTAATGTATTTTTGTATTTTGGACTTAACTTCCTTATCTTCTCCCTAGCTAGGTCACTGTTAAACTTTGATAACTAATATTTTGGCCATCAAGCTCAGGCTTTCTATAAGCTGCACTCTTCTAATAATTTCTGGTTTATCTTGTATAGTAATTGAAATGGTAGACATGCTTAAAGTCCATTGTCTCAGCGTTCATGTGAGTATGTTAGACTAAAAAAAGTACCTGGGTTTTGTTTTTGTTTTTTTACAGTGGAAGAAATAATTGAAGTTACAGAAGAAGTATTAGGTGGCTCTTCTTCTCCAGTACTAGAGGCAGTTTCAGACAATGTCCTGGAGGACCTGGCTTCAGCAGTAGAGGAACTGGCTTCACCTACAGATGACTGGGCTGAGCTCTCGGCAAGGAAACCAGAGGAGATTGTTGAAGAGACTTTACAGGTTACAGAAGGTGTGTTTTTAACTTTATGGCCTACTGGGGATTTGTTTGGTTTGCCCATTTCCCTGTCTGGGCTTAGTTGGTTCTCAGCATACTTTGCAGCTAAAAGGTGTTTTATTCCCATGTTTAATAGATATCTAGAAATTGTTTTTGTCGTACGTGTCTAAGACTACTCACCGACTTTCCCTTCATTTTCTGTGATGTATGTCTGACAGTAAAATGCCTGCTCTGTGAATGGCGGATCAGGTAAAAAGATGTTTGGGACTCATTGATTCCTTAAAACCAAGGGAAACCTTCAAAACATTCCCCTGTTCCTAGATCGGTAAGAAAAAAAATAAAAATGCCCTGAACACACTATACTCTGCCCATCCCATCCTGACCCAACCCGCATATCTACCTTCTTGTGCCACCCACATATTTTCCCTGCAGCCATTACGTTGGAGCAGTAGAGACCTGTGCTGCTTCCTGCATGGAACACTGATCATTTCTGAATTGCAGTGTGAAACCATGTCACTAGCATATGAATAAGCTCCTTTACTATCACATATTACACTGCAAGAACTCCATTATCAGGCTAATACAGAATACACTGACCTATAGATGTTACAGCATAGCTACCCAGCGGCCTTAGGAAGATGAGAAACCTGGTGACTAGCTTATATATAACCCAGTGGCCCATCATCTCAAGTGCCAGTCCTCAGCTCAATACCAGTGTGGCCTACTGGGGATCTGTTTGATTTGCCCATTTGCCGGTCTGGGCTTGGTTTGTTCTCCGCATACTTTGCAGCTAACTGGCCAAGGTGCTTTATTTCCGTATTTGATCGATATGGGAAATAATTGTTTTTTGTTTTGTTTTTTAAATGAAAAAAAATGTATTTGCCAAATAGAGATGTGAGAGAGCACAGTGTGCGTAAACATTTGGTGAGTACAAAGGTAAGGAACGTTTCCATTTTATTGTTTCAGAGTATAATGAGATTGAAGAATCAGAGAAAGTGGCTGCAAGCTCCTAGATAGAGGTAAGTTTCAATATTTTACCAAAGACAGGAGAATAAAGTTGTACCTATTCTCTCTTAAACCATTCACTACGAAGTAGATAGTTTTTCAAAATACAATTAGCATAACATTTGAAACAAAGCTAACACATAATCATGATTAAACAGCAATTCTGTGTATAGATTGCAGTTTAGAAAAGCCTACAAATTAAAATTATGCAAATGTACACAATTTTTTATTTTTCATTTATTTGTCATTAATAGAAATATTAGGGGAATGGAAAGCTTTAGACACATACAATATCCCTAATCTTACAATATTATTATATAATCAAAAATACAATTTGTCACATACAGTGCTTCTCAAAAATGGATACAATTGTTTAACTACCTTACTTCTAGGCAGAGGCGGCTCTCTAATTAGGAGATTTTAGGCGGCCGCCTAATGGTGTTAGTAGGGGGCCTCATGTATGAGTTTCGCCTAAGGCATCGCCAAGTCTAGAGCCGCCACTGCTTCTAGGTAATTGTAAAGGCCCTAATGACATTACTAGCAGTATAGCCTATTAAAAACAACAGCAGAATATACAAATAATGTGTGCTTTTGGTTATAATGCTTTTATGCAGTAAGTACAGTTTGTGACACTAACAGACTGCAACCTGTTAAGTCTAGATCCCAAAGACCATGGACTTTAATGCAGTACCATGACTCTGACTTGCTTTTTTTATGTGAAATTCAGACACCATGCTTTGCAATTTGGATTTTACCGGTTTCCCCTGACTCTCCCTTCTGTGACATTTTATTGTATTCTTGCCAGAGGCTTCCCGTCCATGGGTCATGGCCCCATGCGGTCCTTTGACAGGGGCAGCATTTTGCCATTCCTGGTATTATCAAACAGGATAATAGGCAGTTTGGGAAAATCTGGGTCTTTCCCGATCGGCCCTTCTTCCAGGGTGTGCCCCTGAGAATTCCTGCGGTTGGCTGGGGACTCGGGGCTATGCACATGTTTCTCACTAAAGTTCCGGAACTCTGAAATGTACTTATAATTCTGGAGTTTGGGCCAGGTCGGAGTGGCAGACTCCCACCCATATCTTGAACCCGAAGAAAGGAACCGCACTCAAATCCACTTAAAACTGGGTGCACCGAAGCGGGACCAGCAAATCTAAAACACACATAATAAAACAGGAAAAAATCTTCAGGCACTCACGGAATTAAAGCCACAGGCAGATTTATTGGATCAAAAAGGCAAAACAACATTTAGACCTACTAAGAGGTGTTTATCAAGCTTGATATCCCTGCATCCCCAGCGCACACTGCACTCTAGCACAAACACATACAAACTACATCCCAAGCACGCACTGCATCCAAAAGATTTCACACTTACACTGCACCCCCTAGACAGACTGCATCACCAGCACACACACTACATCTCCTATCTTATTCTACATCTCCAACACACTGCATCATCAGCACGCACAATATATTCCCTATACACACACTGCATCCACTACACACTCTCTGCATCCACTATACACACACTGTATTTTGGTGGGCGTGGCTTTGATGAGGGAGAAGGCAGCATTTTATCCTTGGACTGGAGCAGCACAATGTCTTGGGCTGGCCCTGATTGTTGCTTTTATGTTTTATGTTGCATGCACGGTTTTTTACAATAAGTTGAATAAAGCATTGTTAAAGGGATGTCACAGTTTTAAAATAAAGCAATCTAGTTCCCTTTGGAAGATGTTTAGGGTCCCTGGTGCTGGAGGTAAAGCAACAAACCCCAAAGCGAGACAGATCAGGGACCAATCACCACCTGTACCAACTGGTCAAAAACTGTAGTATGTCCCTTTTCTGCTAAGGGTTTCCAGACCACTATTGGGACAAGTCATGGAGACTGCATCTGATCTGCAGGACCCAAGACTTGTCCCAATGGTGAGGACACCTCCTTATGGCGCAGACCTACTGCTGGCTGAAGAGGTCAACCCTGGATCTGCTGGATCCCAGAGGAACAGGTTGTCTGCAATAAATTTAAAACCTTACTGATGGCAATCTTATGGAAGGTGACAGGAAAAGTAATAGTTCTGCAGCATCTTGGGAGGTTTGAGCACATCTTCTACAGACCCAATCCCAGCTTGGATGTGGTGAGACAGGTTACAGCAGAGGTCACCAAAGTGCTAGTGGAGATCCAGGACCTAGATAATGAACAAGTCCATCAAATATCACAAACGGAAATACAAAATAGACAAGGGAAAGCTGAATCACCACAGAGCGCTACTGGAAGTAGGAGGAATAAACTACCCTTCAATGCATTTCAAGTAGTAGGAGCCCAGAAAGAAGACCTTGATGGGTACTTGCAGGATTTTGAGTGGCATTGACTGCCACCAGCTTGCTACCCCCCCCCCCCCCCACCCCCCGGCCTGGTAAATTTCAACAGAATAGGCACCTGCAATGTGGAGACAGCCGGTGCCTACTCTGCCTTAACCGTAAGCACTGCTCCGGGGGCACCCCTAGATGCACCTCACGGCGCCCCCTACCTCCTGGAACCAGTCCAGGATTGTTCCCACCTCTGCTCCCCTAATAGTAATGAATAGATTTGCTAGACTGCAAAGATGTTCATTGTGGGCCGCATGCGACCCGTGGACCGTGAGTTTGACATGTTCCATAAGCCTATTGGCAGAAGGTATCTGTGAAAGAGGAAACAGAACTTTTATGGAGAATATGCATACTGACTATACCAAGCAGTCTCAAGCTGGTAGCAAGTTTCTACATTAGAGGCTGTACTCCAGCTTGATGTTGGAGCAGTTTTTCCAGCTGACTGCTTTAGCAGTCAGTGACTGGGTAAGAGACCAAATTTCTCACAGTAGAAGAGGGTGGCAGATGACACCTGCATACCCAGCGGAACACTAGAGTATCCCTTACACTGCAACCAGTCTCGCCTCAAAATCGCTCCACCAGCAGTTCCTTGACCAGGGTTGTGCTTTGGCCTGTTAACACACAACTGGTCAGAACTTCTGCTCCCTCTGGCAAAGCCCTTGAATTAAAGTGCTACCAATGTAACCTAGTGGAGCATTTCAGACAAAATTGTCCTCAGAATTCTGCGCTGCTGGGACAAGACTGGACCTCGGGACTCTTAAGGACAATGCTTGTTGCACTACAGAGACAGCCTCCGATCAAAGCCAGGGCCTGGTGTAACCACCTTTAATCAACCTGGAGTGCCCTTCTTCCAGTAAAGCAGAAGTATGGGGTGTAATCCATGATGCAAACCCCCAAAGAGATGCTAGCAAGGACAACAAAGTGTAATTTAGATTATTTTGCTTCAGCACTGGTCACCCACTGAAACTGCTAGAGACTGCGGATGCCTCCCTATCACTTGTGCCCAAGTCAGACGAGAGCACAGTAAGCTACAGCTATCCCTCTCGTCAGACACCAGGTACATAATCACACTGTAGGCACACGACTGAGCATTGAGGTGTGCTGCAGAGAGGATTAAAATGAAAGGGGGACACCTCCTCCCCTCACAACACCTCCCTCATTAGCGTTATTCCCCCGAACTGAACAATCCCTTACTCCATAAGGCAGCACACAAATTGCCTAGAGGGTCCAGGGATTCATTGGACATTCCAGGCACCAACACAATAACCTAATTATACAGCAAATGTTCTGGGAGCTAATAGCTTTCAGAAGTTGAAAACTGATCATTTGAACTATAGATCCAAAAAACTCCTGCTCTGATCAGAACAGAGGCTGTGCAGAGAGCCATGAAATCTGCTAATCCGATCCTCCCTGTCAGCTGACTTCTCAAAAAGCTACCAAAAACCAAACACGAGTCCTGCGCATCCAGTATAGGTGTGCACACCCAGGTGCTTCCACAATTTATTTGAGGACAAAGTTAAAACAGCAAACGTTTTGAGCAGCAGCCCTTTCTCAATGCTAATGTCCTGCTGCTGCTGTTCGAAACGTTTGCTGTTTTAACTTTGTCCTCAAATAAATTGTGGTAGCACCTGGGTGGCAATGGCTGTGCTCGCATTAGGTTTTCCCCCATAGGAAAGCCTGTATGTAGACAGCCACTGTAGGTAGAGTTAATCCTGGATATTAATTTATTGCAGTTTCTCAATAACTGCAATAGTTACTATTGCAGGGTTATGGGACCTGGGACTATGCACCCAGACCACTTCAATGAGCTGAAAGGTCTGGGTGCCTGTAGTGTCACTTTAATAATCTCTAGATATGTGTTTGTGCCTATTTTTTATTTTTTTTCATTTTCTATATGGATAGTGGCAGTAAAAAAATATGAATGGGTTTTGCAACCGTTACTCATGAAGGACAGGGAGGACCCAAATATTAAAATTATTGTAATTAACATAACCCACCCCTCATTCCACGTAGAGCTGTTATAACACCTACTTTTTCTGTCGTTGCCAGAGGTGAGGTTATAGGAGGGATGTATTAATTTTGGTGATTCGCAAAACACACTTGTTACTACTGTTTTAATCCAGTGGAGAAGAAAATGTACAGTGCGTAAAACTTTTATGCTGAATGAAAATGGCAGGTAGTTTTGGATGCATCCTTTCTAAAAGTAATGGCCTGAGCTGTCAGAGTGCATGAGGAAAGAGTCTTTGATAAAATGAATTCTAAGAAATTCCAGAATCTAATTTATGGTCTGTTTTTGTATCTCTCAACTTACTCTTGTATGGATAATTCAAGGGTTAATGTTGTGTTTTGATTTTTTTTTCTTCACAGAAAGTAGAGAAGGTACTGTTACTGTGATGCCCAAATTACTCTCTGCCACCAATCCGGAACCAGCACGAATGCACATTCCTGAACCCTTCATAGAGTGCTCGCTCTTTCCTTCCCGTTATTCTGTTATGGTGCTAAGATGACTGGCCCAACAAATGGGTATACACGCTGTGGTTATTTAACTCCATCAATAATGGAAGTGAAGATCTGAGTTATTGTCAACTGTCACCTGGAAAGGATGTGAAATGAAATTCGTCCCTGGAACCTACACAATCCACCCATGTTAGTCTGTTATCCGAACTTGGAAAGCCCTTACAAAGATATTTATAAACAAGTAATAGCTAACTATATATTTATATCTGGGGATATTAAGATCTGCAATTCAATAACAGTTGAAACACTATAGGGGTTATTTGCCAAGCTTATAATTGGCAAAATTTAGTCCCCAAACTTGAAATTCAGTAGTGGTTATAGATTTTTCTTTTTGTCAATGTTAGACTAGAATTTGCTGTTAAATTCCTGAGCATTTCCTGTAAAACCAAAACTGTCTGGGTTGGCTACCATAGGTACAGGGGTGTAGCAATGCACTACTGTCTCTGCCCCACATCATGCATGGGATTCATCATCTAAATACAAAATACAATCTGCATATTCACTTCAATTATAGCAATACACATTCCAAAGACTATTTTACCACTGTAAGAAATTATACAACCATCTCTGTTTTAGCTGCAATGGAATTTAATCAACTAGGATCATGGGCATGCTATAGACAATCTGTATATAGACTGGAAAAAGTATGCACAATTGGGCATGTTCTGATAACTGTATGCTATGCATTGTTACACGCTAGTCAGTAATATCTGCACAGTCTGCATCATTCGTGGATCAGGAAACTTTAATCGATAACTGCACTGTACATTGTTGCTCCTCCTCTGTTTAAGGTGGTGTTGAACACACAACTGATTTTTTTTTTTTTATTACATAAATACACATATCGTAAAATAGGTTTACAAATCAAACAAAAACTACCAGGAGCACAAAATATAATATGGAGTAAAGCTTTAAACGTATCTCAGGATTGCAGGTTTGTTTCAGTAATTTTTCCTTGGTTGAAATACCAGTTTAGACTTGTGGGTCTGAAATTAGTTTTCAAGGATGAGCCAACATGAGCCAATTTTAGTGACATACTCATTGGAATGGAATTTGGGTAATACCCAAATCATGCTTTAATGGCGGTTCTCAATTTCAAATGTGAATATGGCTTATTTAGAATAAAAAATTGATTCGTGATTATTTTTAAATGTATTGACACTGTAGAATTCTGTTGCATTGTTATTAGACCTTCTATTCTTTCACTATGAAGGTATATTAACATATGTCACTAGTTAATACCTTTTGTGAAAAAAGGAGTCAAATAGGTCTTAAAGTATTACCACATAGGAGACTCATCGTACCACTGTGAATTGCTATTACACCTGAAGTCCTACCTCACTCTGTTTCTTTAAATACATTGTCGAATGCTTGAGGTGTGTATGTACCACTTTTTTAGCACAGATACACAGCGGGCAGGGTTCAAAAACATTCCTAATATGTTCTTCTTAACATACTTGCAGTATTCTCATTTAGGAAACCTACAGCTTGAAATATTACCTTGAAAAATAAATACAACTTTTAACCATGCTTTTTGTCATTATCACTAACTGCATCTTGCTTGCTTAAATACAGGTTTGATTCTTTCAGTGGTGCTCAAAATTTCCACTTGCCCATTAGTCAATGACAAGTAGAGCTGAAAACTACAAATATGGCGTCGACATGAAACTGTGCTAACATGCAACCTGTAACGTTATAAGGTTTTTGACTCATTTGAGTAGAACTGATTATATGCTGCTGACTTTCCCATTCCCAGGCCAGAGATCGTGGTGTAGTTGAAGGTTTGCTGTACCAAATAGTCTTTATCATTACATAAAAGAAATAACAATTGAGCTACTACCCACATGGCTAATATGCCATACAACCTAATTTAGTCACTCCTTCTCAGCTGTGTGACCTGGTGCTGGTTTCTCTGATTCACAATTTTCTTTAAATAAAGATATTGTCACTGCCCTCATCTGGTATCCACTGGAGGGCCACAAGTAACTTCATGAAAAGTAATATATGAAGATATATTTAACGACTAAAGAGTGAGCAAAATTACAAATAGCTTTGTACTCCTGGAAAAATGAGGAAAGGAAAACGAAAAAACTAGCTGGAGGCATTGCGCATATGTGAACGGCACTTCATCAGCAGATCCATAAACAGATCCTCCCCCTTCAGCTTGATTACATTAATTTAACTATATTGAACACCCTTCAAATGCAATGAACAGTGTTCACTAGCGTTCAGCAAGTTTTTAGTCCACCCCCTTCAATTTCTCATTTTCAGGAGTGTAAACCTACTGCAAGTTAGCCCATACTTTTAGTGGTTGAATATCTGCCATGTATGCATATATATCTTAACAAATTAACACTTTTCATGGAGTTTTCTCATAGTAACTTTTTTGGATGCAGTGCAGTGAAGATCTCTTACTTTATTGATAGAAAATCATTTTAGGTCTGGCTAGTGGTGTAGATTTTAAAATTCTGAGAACTGTGTTCAGTATTGTGTAATAAGTTACAAAGTTCAAGTTTCATGTGTTTGCCATGTCTCTATCAGAAGACGTGATAACTTAAAATTGGGTGGTTGCAGTGTTAAAGGAACTATCCAGGTATTATATTCAGCGCAGATTGCTGTAGTGATTATGGTGCTGGGAGTTCCCAGGTGTCTGCTTGATTCCACTCTACTACCATCTCCTGAGAGCCAGAAGTTCCTCATTAGAATCTTCCATTAGCTCTCCTGAGCTAAGACCTGCTGAGGAACTTCATGTTCTCGGGGGGTGTAGGTGGGGAGCAGCACCTAGAGGACCCAAGGTAAGAAGTCAAACTGTTCAGAAACAGCCTGACTCATTACCATTGGAGGGATGAGGGTGTCAGCCCTCCTGACATGGGACACTGGTAGTGAGAGATGGGATCATGGGACACTGGTAGTGAGGAATAGGATGGGAAACGGGTAGTGAAGAATAGGATGGGACACGGGTAGTGAGGGATTGGGGGGGGGGGCACTAGTAGGCAGAGAGCTAGCTGTGCTTTGTGTTGGGACATCTGTAACCACCACACATTCAGAATTTGAATTAACTACACTAGTAGGCAGAGAGCTAGCTGTGCTTTGTGTTGGGACATCTGTAACCACCACACATTCAGAATATGAATTAACTACAGTAAAGTGTATAATATATATATCTTAAATTGAAAATAATTTTTGCTTTTATATTACTATTATTTATCTTTCTAATTTTATTTTAACAACCAGAAGTGGGAAAAGGTGCTATAAGAAAACCAGTGATGTGCTGAGGCTGGTGAGAGTTGGTGCTGTTTTAACTCTACCACTGCTCCTTTGTGGTCCATAGAATACACTAAAGATACAGTTTCACAAAGCTGCATGGATTAACTCAGAGCTCGACAAATCCCAGGCTATAGGTCACCAAGGCGACTCAGAATATTGTCCTGGCGCCTGGATTTGTCAGCCTGTTCCCTCCATCCATGTGCAGCATTCTGCAGGCTGGGAGGGAGTGAAGGGAATTGTAATTTCTTCCTCCCAGCGCTGAGGCCGTGCAGGGGAATTGCAAGCCGGCAGGTCATTAGGTAACTGACTCTGCTCGCCGCCCACCTCCAGTCCCATTCCATAGCATGGAACTCCTGTCCGCTCCCATTCCACAGACACGTTTGTCCGTCCACCCACCCACCTTCAAATTCCCCTGTGCGACATCCATGCCGGGAGGAAGGAATTACAGTTCCCCTCACTTCCTCCCGATGCACAGAGAGCTACACGGGGATACAGCAGGAGAGGGGAAGTCTTTACCAGACCATCATCCGCAACAAGCACCACTGTTACCTGCTGTTCCCTGTCCCACCGCGTCCAAAAGGTAGGAAACAGGAGGGTGGCTAAAAATATGTATTTTTTATTTATTTACATTTTTCATTTCTGTGTGTATCTGGGACAGTATGTGGATATCTGTAATGTGTGTATTTGTGTATCTCTGAATTTGGGTGTGTATCTATTTGAGTGCATCAAATAATAAAAAAAATACTTTGTGAATGTGTGTATATATATATACTGACAAAGCTGACAAAGGCCCTAAGGGGTCGAAACGTTGCCGTTTGGTTCCTGGTTCTAATAAAATTGCCTTTGCTTTGGAATTCGTTGGAGTGCCTGGATTATTTTCTACATTTACTTTTGGTACTGGGACTTGTCCATTGGAGCACCCTGGATTCCATGACGAAGGGTTGAGTGGGTTGAGTGCACCTATATATGGTCATATCCTGTGATGTCACGCAAATATAATTAATTATGAAAATTAGCATGGCTGTTTTTTTCCCCTTAGAAAAGTGGCAACCCTGCTGACACCATAACCACTACAGTGAGCGTTACTTTTTATGCTGCTTGGCATTTTCCTTACAAAAAAACTTAAATCATCTCATAAACATTTTAATCTGAAATAAAAGCGTGGAACTAAATGTTTACAAGATATAAATGTGTTGAAATACACAGATCAAAGTAACTTGGATTAACCAAGATCAGCATTTTGAATCATCTTTATACTTTCTTATTTCTAAATTGATTGATGAACTGTTCCAAACCAGTATTAAATGGTTTGGGATATCTGGTGACCAGAATAAAAGGAGGGATTACATTTTTAGAGAGATTATGTTTTTTATCTAACCATGTGCAGTGCTGTACTAAAGTTTACAATACATGACAGTACCAGAATTAAGCACAAGATGGCAGCCTCTGAAGTTTCACAGTTTAGGTTTTGTATTTTTAGGTCATGGTTTTCTTCTGACATTTCTGTGCAGCAGTTCTCCTGACAGTCATCTGAGTAGTCTGACAGAGCACCGTACTATTGATCTTCCTTTTTGTAACAGGCCAACTGCCTGATGTAGAATATAAAAAGCACTCATATTTCTTGCCCCCTCTGCAAATGTAAACCTCCAGGATTAAAGAGAGTCACATAGCGGGGACTGGCAATTGGGCAAATGCCTGGGGCTGTGATAGACACGGGCAGAGGCCGACAGGTATGATCCTTTCATCTCCCCTGCTGGCCCGTGCAAAGCCGCATGCAAAGCCAACCTTGCTGTCTGCCTTCTCGTGCCTGAAGGAGAGGGGAGAGGAGGTGCCGGGAGGCTGTAAGTTTCTTTTGTGAGCAGGCAGTTAGGATTGTTGCCGTGCATTGCCATGGCAACGCTCCAACAGAGCGCGGATATCACAAGAGGATGGAAGTTAGTCTGTAGCCAGAGGAGCTGCAGGCTAAAGTTCCCTGTCCACCACCGGACCACCAGGGCTTACAAAGTCACCTCATCCACGGCCAAAGGTAAGAAGAAGGATGCAGTGGCCATAAAGGTTTTATTTAAATAAATAAATAAGTAAAAAAGAAATATACATTTGCTCCGTTATTCCCACACACAATATAGACCTTATGCACCCCTTACACACTGCACCACTGCACACATTGCACCAGTGGCAGAACTAATGTAAAGAGGGCCCTGGTGTAAGTAAGGTTTTTGGGCCTCCCTCTTGTGCAAGAGTGGTCAAGAGGTAGATCGACATCTGTCATACATCTCCAACAATGCTATGCCAGCTGGGGATCTACCATTTGCCCATTTTTGCAGGGCTTTATTTCTGTGCAGTGTTTGTGCGTTTGAATAGAAGCATGTGTGATGTTTTTGTATAGAGTATATTTGTGCATGTAGGTGTGCATTTGTATGTACTGTTGCCACTGGAATGGTGGTGTACTTGTGTGTAGTGTTTGCATTTGAATGCAGGGGTGTGTTTGTAATTAGTGTTGGCTATTAAATGCAGGGGAGCTTCTGTGTGTAGTGTTCATGTTTGACTGAAGCGGTGCTTGTATATCATTTTAGTGTTTTAATACAGGGATGTGTTTGAATGTAATGTTTGCGTTTGATTGCAGGGCTGTGTTTATATGTAATGTTGGCAGGGGCGGTTGAACACTCAGGCAGATCGGTTGTGGAACGAGGGCCCGAGCCAGTCACGGGCCCGGCTTAACAGCCATTCTCTGGCTGGAGAGATCTATCTTTGATCCTCCCAGCCAGAAAGCAATAATTCCTCCCTCCCATATTTCCAGTGAAGTGACCCCCCCTATCCCCTCTGAGTTAGACCTGGCAGCCATCCTGCTCTGCCAGGTCTCCTCCATGCTTTGCTCTGTATGAGAAGGGAAGAGGCGGGCCCGGCGAATAGGAAGTGAAGTCACTTCCTGTGCTCGCTGAAGATTAGGAGCAGCCTGGCAGAGACCAGGCTTTGTTAATATTTTATACATCCCTCCCTGCATCTTGTACAGCCCCCCTCTCTCCATGTACCCTGCACAGCTCCCTCCATCCATTATACTCTGCACAGCCCCCTTCCTCCATGAACCCTGTATAACTCCCCCCCCCCTACATTATGCCCTGCACAGGCCCCCCATCTCCATGTACCCTGTATAACCCTCCTCCCTCCATTATACCCTGCACAGCCCCCTCTCTTTCTCCATGTACCCAACACAGCCTCCCTCCCCTTATCCATGTACCCTGCACAGATCCCCTTCCTCCATGTACCCTGCACAGATCCCCTCCTTGCAACTGATACCGGAGAAACTGACGTAAGCAAAGCACAGAGAGATGGACACAGGTTTCTTCAGGAAGGAAGAGATTCTTTATTGGATCACCGATCGGGACTCAGAGGGACTAATGTCACCAAAATACAGCAAGTTCTGAGCCCCGGACAATAGTGCAGGCTCCTTATATAGGCACATAACTCCTCCCATATTAAGCTCCACCCGCACATTCTCTTGACCAATCAATACAAATAAGAATTAACTTCCTGCTTGACCGCATGGCCTGTCCAGCATAATGGAGGAGGGGAATACTACATCCTGTATTCTTTTTTTTTTTTTTTTTTAAATTCTTTATTTTAGTGTGCAATAAAAGAATAACATACCGGCTTGCATAGCCACGACAGCGTCCGCAAGCTTATTATGGTCAGATATTTGCATACAGTGCCATGACATATGAAACAATTGCACTTTTTTTTTATAGTTAAAAGAAACATGCTGAATTGTAGATTGTATTGTAAGACTTAGAAAATTACAGGCTAGAGACCCTACGTTAGTAAAAGGTAGATTGTACAAGCTTAAAACAAGGATTTATATGACACGAGTATTTTAAAAGGAGAGTAAAACAGACATCTTTTCTACGAGTTTAACCCTTAGGGGGCCCCCCTTTTAGCTAAAAAGACAGTCCCAGCAGGAGATAGGAAAATATGGCTATGACTGGAGTTAAAAGTTTGGTATTGCCAGAAGGGAGACCTGATCTCAGCTGTGTATGGTAGTGGCAGGGACACCTGGGATCCCAGTAGTAGGCCCATTGTCCCGCTGGAATGGTGGTGTGTGTGGCATTTGAGTAAGTCTTTTATGATCATCAGGGTTTCCATGCCCCCGTGTGATTCTGGAATCAGTCCCATCGCTTGTACCACCTTCTTCAAGATAGGTCGGACTGGAGCTGTGTGCCGTTCGAGTCTGGGCATAATTCAAGTCTCCCGCCTGCTGCATGGCCGCACATCAAGAGCCTGCAGTGTGCTACTTAGCTCCGGGCATTGTGTTAACCAGGCACTTCTTCTGCAGTTGCCCGAGGGGCGAGTCCGTCCGAGTTGTAATGTATGTTGCTGGCTTCTCCGTGGGGATCGTGGGAGGATGCGGCAGCCGCCATCTTGAGTATGCTAGATTTCTTGGTGCGCGTTTAGCAGGTATGCCGCGATCCATCAGCCTTATTAGGGGGTACCCAGAGGGTAGACCGGGATCACCCCCGCCGGTCCAAAGGGGGGGGAAACGGGGCGCCAGTCGGCAGCACGGGCCAGGCGCGGAGATCGGCCGCTTCTCCACAGCCCAGGGCTCACCATGCCGCCATGCTGAATCTCTGACTACCGGCCGCGTGGACATCCGAGGACATCGAGACACGCTTTTGGGGCACCCCAATCCACTCAGGAACTCCCCAGGATGAGATAGAGTCGTCAATATGGGTACACGGCATAGCAATCAGTGCTATTGATAATAGATGTGCCGGAGCTCAATCAGAGTGCGTCCGTCCGGCATGACAGTCAGGCCCCGCCCCCTACATCCTGTATTCTTGCACATGCTCCGTACACTACTGATCGTATCTTGCCTCGTGCAACCAACTGATCGATACGTCAGCATATGCACGTACACATGCCACGTGGTAATCTCGGCCTACTAAATTTATTTTTACCGAGATTCCACCACAATTCTACAGGCCTTAAAACACTTATTTTTTTGGCCACCTTCCTGCGTTTGTCGTGGATTCGTTCGCAATGAAGTTCAGCCTCTCTTTATTTGAAGGACCCAGTAAACAGCCTGCATGAGCAGGACAAACTGGGTTAGGTTTAGTGTCAGTACTGAACTGCTGCGTGGGATTTATATTTTTTGTTCTGAGGGAGACACAGCTACAAGATATTTCATGGGGTGGACCGCCTTAAAAATTCCCCTTTTTTTTTTGCATTACCCCTAAAAATTGGGGCCTAAATCTCCCCCCGCCCCCCCTGGGGCAGTTTATTGGGATCCATACTAGTGTGGGGTCCTCCAGTTGGAGGGACCCATTGTAGGGACGTTCTTCTTTGCTTCCTTTTTGTCCTTGTTTTACCTATCTTTAGCTTTCTGTCTTGATTGCTGGTGCTCTCTGCCGCTGATCGTTCAATTTTCGATCGCTGGTAGTGCATTCCAGTGGGCGGAAGTGACATTTCAGCCGTATTCCACGGGACTGGAAGTGACACAGGGGTCACGCGGCACTATTTAAATCTAAATTATCTGAGGCTCTGTGTGCATGCTACATCTGCTAATAGCGATCCTGAGCGCACTGCTTCACGTCCCTCCTCCCCCCTCCTCCTTCAAGAATGGAACAAGCCGGAAAGAAAATCCACCTTAAAGAATAAGTTCACAAGGATATATCCTTACTGTGTCATTGACTGCAAAGTATGGAACTCAGTCCCAAAAACAGATGCTGCCATGGTTCATATGGACTACTCTTCCCATTGACTCCATAGCCTACCTTAGAGAACCTATGGAAAAAAGTATGGATGGGGATCTCATAAAATATTATCTAGCCCTAGGCTCCGCCCTACATCCTGCGGTGCCTCTAACCACTCTCTCAAGGGCCTTAAGAATCTGGAGGAGGACATTGACGTCCAGGAACGTCCACAGGTAACATCTCCTTGAAAGTCTCAAGGACTTCAGCCTTGCTACAGAATTCTGCTCACAAGACATCACTCGTTTGATTGCTAAAAGTATGGCCCTGTCTGTGGCCTCTAGAAGGGCCTTATGGCTCCATATATGGGGAGCTATGTGTGGCCTTCCTTTCCAGGGGATTTATTATTTTGTAAGATTCTGGAGTACACCATACAAAAGGCTGCAGATGTCAAAAAGCTTTTTTGCCCCAAGAAAGAAGAAATACTTTTTCCTCTTCCTGGAATACTAAACGCTTCAAGGATTGGTCCTTTCGGGACAGCAGAAGCTATAAACAAGGAAGGGAGTATTCTAGAAATTCCTCTTGGAAAAGTTTCTCCCATTCATCGATCAATAAGGCTTTCAGAGGGAGAGGATCTAAAACCTCTGGGAAGAACTTCTGAAGGTCTTCAGGCCCATTCGGGAATTGTGGGAGGAAGACTAAGGTTCTTCTACCCGGTGTGGGCTGCAAATATCACAGACATCTGGGTCAATTCCATCATCAAAGAAGGTTACAGGATAGAGTTCTCCTCTTACCCAAAATCCGCTCTCTTCAGGAAGTCGAGGGTGTTGACGGGCGTCAAAGAAGAGCCATGAGGAATTGCATCTCTACTCTTCAGGAACAAAGGGTTATAGAAGAAGTTCCGAAAGAGGAAAGGTTCAAAGGAGTTTACTACACAGTGTTCTTGGCTCCAAAACCCAAAGTAAAGTGGCGTCTAATCCTGAACTTAAAAGGAGTGAACTCCATGCTCCACATGAGAACGCTTGGCACCAAGAACGTTCTCAAAAGTTCTTGTCACTTTGATAGCCTTCATAAGAGTAGGAGGTATCGAAATCTTCCATTACTTGGACGATATCCTCATCATAGGTCCATCCCAAAGGATAGTGGCTCATCATACTCTAGTGACGATGAACATTCTTCAAGATCACGGTTGGCTTCTGAATGTAGAAAAGAGCTCCCTAATTCCTTCTCAAAAAATCGTATTAGTTGGAGCAGTGATGGACACGATCTCAGCCCATGTGTTCCTCTCTCCAGAAAGGGCCCTAAAAATCAGAGACAAAATCGGAAAACTGCAATATCTCAAAACAGTCTCAGCGAGAGAAGTCATGAGTCTCTTAGGTTCTTTGACATCAACAATTCGGCTGGTAAAATGGGCCCAATGGAAGTTTCGTCCTATTCAGAATTGCTTCCTTCTTCAATTCGACAGAGTAGAAACAGATTGGGAGCAAAGGATAACTCTACCATCGCCGGTGAATAAAAGGGTTGAACTGGAGGAGGGGCAAGAAGAATTTGTGGAAAGGCTTCCCGTTAGAGGAACCTCCTTGGAACGTTCTTTTGGATGGGGTGCCCACTTCAATTCCCCATGGAAACAAGGGAAGCGGACATGAGAAGAGAGTCATCTACACTAAAATTTAAGGGAACTAAGGGACATTTCCAAAGCCATCTTGAAATTCCTTCCGATCGAAAAATCTTGGGTCCTGATCAGAACGGACAACCGAATGGTTTCCTCGTTTGTGAACAACCAAGGAGGCACAAGAAGCAGATTGCTCTTGAAGGAACTGGTTCCCTTGATGAAAGTGGCCATGTACAGTCTCCAAGGGCTGAAGGCAATCTATCTTCCGGGTTCAGAGAACATTACTGCGGACTTCTGCGGACCTCAGCAAAACAGAAATTCTTCCAGGAGAATGGAGGCTTCACCCGGCAGCCTTCTCATGGAATGCCCATCGGTGGTCGACCTGATGTCGACTTACCAGAATTGTCAGTTAGAGAATTACTACTCTCTCTGTCCAGACAATCGGGCAATGGGTCAGGATGCTCTCTCCCTTCCTTGGTCGTTCGATCTGGGGTATGCGTTTACTCCTCTACCCATGATACTCAGATTCCTACGGAAGATTTGGACGGAAGGCAAAAAAGTAATAGCCATAATCCCGATCTGGCCTCGAAGGCCATGGTTTCCTCTCTTAACCATGATGAGTCAGGAACGGCCTTTGCCTCTTCCGATAAAAAAGGATTTGCTGACTCAGGGCCTAATCTCCCATCCTCATCCAGAACACCTCAAGTTGGGAGTGTGGGTTTTGAAAAGGAGTGTACCCTTTAGCAGTGTAGGAATGGTTCTACTTCCTCGTGCTATCATAGAATCTGGGATACATTCATAGAATGGGCATCGGCTAAGAATATTGACTTCTTGCAACCTCGCAATACTCAGATCCGGGATTTCCTCCTAGAAGGTCTGGACAAAGGCCTTAGCCTCAGCACTCTTAGAGTTCAGTCTTCTGCTCTTTCAGCATTATGCAATATCTTATGGGCTTTGAATCTCAAGATTCTTCAAGGAAGCTTTCAGGTGGAGACCTCCTTCCAGATCCGGTACCCCTCCTTGGGACCTTCTTCTTGTACCTAACTGATGATATGTTCACTCCTGTTGAAAATTTGGATACTACCCTTCTGACTTACAAGACTTTGTTTTTGGTGGCTATTACTTCAACAAGAAGAATTTTGGAGATTAAAGCTTTTTCCACCATGTCTTCCTGCCTACAGATCTATCAGGTTAGGGTGTGTCTGAGACCAAAACCTGAGTTTCTTCCAAAGGTAGTTTCTCAGTTTCATCTCTCTCAAGAAGTGGTCCTTCCATCATTCTATCCCAATCCAACTTCTAATGAAGTTAGGTGGCAACGTTTGGATGTTAAAGGGACACTATAGTCACCTGAACAACTTTAGCTTAATGAAGCAGTTTTGGTGTATAGAACATGCCCCTGCAGCTTCACTGCTCAATCCTCTGCCATTTAGGAGTTAAATCCCTTTGTTTATGAATCCTAGTCACACCTCCCTGCATGTGACTTGCACAGCCTTCCATAAACACTTCCTGTAAAGAGAGCCCTATTTAGGCTTTCTTTATTGCAAGTTCTGTTTAATTAAGATTTTCTTATCCCCTGTTATGTTAATAGCTTGCGAGACCCTGCAAGAGCCTCCTGTATGTGATTAAAGTTCAATTTAGAGATTGAGATACAATTATTTAAGGTAAATTACATATGTTTGAAAGTGAAACCAGTTGTTTTTTTTAAGCAGGCTCTGTCAATCAGAGCCAGGGGAGGTGTGGCTAGGGCTGCATAAACAGAAACAAAGTGATTTAACTCCTAAATGACAGTGAATTGAGCAGTGAAATTGCAGGGGAATGATCTATACACTAAAACTGCTTTATTTAGCTAAAGTAATTTGGGTGACTATAGTGCTCCTTTAAAAACTGTCTGTCTCAATACCTTCTTCGTTCTAAGTCATACAGAAAGACTGACCAACTGTTCGTTCTACCTTCAGGAGCTAGGAGAGGTGAGGCAGCTTCTTTATCTTCTGTATCTACGTTGAAGCGTTGGATTTCGCTAATAATCAGGCAAGCATATGTCTCTAAAGGTCAGTCTCCTCCAATAAAGATAAGAACACATTCTACCAGAGCTGGGCTAATTGGACAGAGATTCCATCTGATGATATTTGCAGAGCAGCCACATGGTCTTCCCCAATGACGTTCATAAAACACTACAAATTGGACGTGGCCTCTCCTTCCACCTCCTTTGGGAAGAGTGTTCTGTCTATGGTTTCTTTATCCCACTGATATTACATTTCTTTGCAGCATGAGTGTCTGTATAGTGTCTCTTTCTCTGTTTCTTTATTCCCACCCTATATTTATCTGAGCTTTGGTATTACCCATAAGTGATGCTGCCATGATTAGCCAGGAATAGAGAAAATTGATGACAAACTTACCGTAATTTTCTTTTCCTGGCTATTTCTCATGATAGCATCAGGGTTCTCACCCATTCTTTTATTTTTTTTAAGCTTTATAATTGGACTGTGGTGTAAGGAGAGGAGGGACTCTTTATACCTATCAGTTTGTTTGTGTCTTTCTCCCCCCAGCCCCTTTGTCTCTTTCTCCCCTTCCCCAGCTCTTCTGTGAGTCTCTTTCCCAGGCCCCACCACCTCTGTGTGTATCTTTCCACACAGCTTCTCTGTGTATCTCATTAATTAATCTAATTAATTCCTGACCTGTGACTGCTAAGGGAGGAGCTACCCATAAGTGATGCTGCCATGAGAAATAGCCAGGAAAATAAAATGACGGTATGTTTGTCATAAATTTTCTCTAATAAATGTTATAATTAGCCCTATTTTGTTTTTTAAAAATTGGCATGGTACTATTATTTCCTTAAATGGGATATCTCATTTGTGGGATTTGTGCTTCTTTACTTTTTTTTATTTTTATTTTTTTTTAGACCAAAATTGTCAGATTAATTTTATTTTCGGTGGCCACAGGGTAAAGTGGGGGTGAGTTTCACTTACCTCTAATAGTTCCTCATTGCATCCTCCATATTAACGTTCAAGGTAGTTTTCTGCTTCTTGCGCTTCAGTTGCCCTAAACTTTGTCAATGCTTTACTTTGCACATGTTTATGGAGGATCACACAAATCACTCCATAGACCATGCCAGAATCTCACATTTGTTTTATGTGACAGCTGTTTTGATTTGACAAATTGCAACAGTGTATTTTCTCCTTTTTGAAAAATGCAGGTTTATGAAAGGAGAGACGTAACTAAAAACCGCGGGGACCAGGTGCGAAAATTGCACTGCCCCCCCCCCCCTCGATGTGTGAAATCCCCCCCTCCCTGCTGCCTCCCCCTTTGTCTCTCTCCCCTACTGTACCTGTTCGCTGCAGTACCTGTCTGACACTAGTGCGATCTCAGTGAGAACTTTCTGACAGACCACATACAACAGCGGACAGGTGGGAGGCTGCACAGCACTGCTCTTTCCCTCCAGCAGGTCGGCATGCAACTGCGCGCCCTGGTTAATGCTGTAGTGCACCGGCATTGAAGGTACCTCGGCACCAACCCTGGAGTGAAGGGCCAGGACGCTGCTGCAATCTCTGTGACCGTGTTAGTTATGCCACTGACTATAAGACAAATTAGTGATAACTTTTTAAACAATAAATAATGTTAAATTCCTTTTAATAATTTAATTTTAGTTAGCTGAACTTCACCAGAGAAGACAAGCTAGAACATTTCCAGCAGAATGACACCTTGACACCTTGTCCTGGGATCCTATTCAACCAATATCTTCTCAGAAATCTACCCAAATATCGTCTACACAAATACAGCCAATCAGAATTGGAAAAAAATTATTGGTGTAAATATGGAAATTGTGATACGATGCCCACTGAGGAAGAATGCATCTGCTGCAGTGAAATTCCAAAAATTGTATAAATTATTGATGAAAATCAAAAATGTATATGTGACGTAAAATAAATATAAGAAAAATTAGTCTCTAGAGAACATATAATTGAACTATACAGATATAGATTGAGTTTTCAAAAAAACAAAAAAAAAAACAATATACGTTTTGTTTCCATTTTAAATTTACAGGAAAGGTGAGTTGAATTAATCATAGATATTTTTAAATCAGTGTTAAATTTAGTTTTTAGGGGGGCAGAGCTTGCCAACCATATTAACTAGACACCATTTTCACCTGCTCCTCGACAAACAATAACATTTAAACAGATATCTTCCTTCCTGTTGCCAATTTGACTACATAACGTACCTCACCTGAAATCAACAGGGACATTTGCATCAAGGGTTGGACTGGGAAAGGAAAAGCAGCCCTGGAAAAATGCCCCATAATGCATTGAACCCGCATAGTTTGCAGATATGGAAGTGGGAAAAAAAAAACTTAAAAATGAAAACTGTCACTCAAACGTAAAAGAAAGCACTCTTAGGGCTTCAAAATAAACAAAAGAGTGGATATATTGTAAGCAGACTGCGTTTGCATATAATCAATGTTTCAGTCCAACTACCTTGACATATTAAAAAGTTTGGTAATTGGACTGAAATTGTGAATGTATGCTACTGCACAGCAGTAAAAAATTGTTATCTTGTTTATTTTTAAGTAATAAGAGCGTGCTCTTGGCTGGATGATCTCAGTCAACAGCAATTTAATTCCCATAGGAAACAACTGGGAGGCTATTGCGCATGTATGGCAAAATGCTGCGCTTCACCACACCAATCAGCATCTCTTCATGGAGATACATTGCATCAATGCATCTCTATGGGGAGCGTTCAGCGCCTCCATGCAGAGCGTGGAGATGCTCAACCTAGGTGCTGCACACTGTGCAGCACTGGACTAGGAAGCAGCTCTAGTGGCTGTCTGAGTAAATGCTACCTTTCTCTGAAAAGGTAGAATTTACAGTGCTTAGCCTACAGGGACAGTGTCCCAGGGACTATAGTGTCCTTTTAACACAACGTCTTTCTCTCACCGGTCAACTCTGAGTTACAGGGAGAGCAGGAGCAAGTGAAGATGCAGTTTGTTTGTGTCTTTCTCCCCCCCAGCCCCTTTGTCTCTTTCTCCCCCTCCCCAGCTCTTCTGTGAGTCTCTTTCCCAGGCCCCAGCACCTCTGTGTGTATCTTTCCACACAGCTTCTGTGTGTATCTCATTCTCCCCTTCCCCAGCCCCTCTGTGTGTCTATTGTTCATCTTCCACCCTCTCCAGTCTTTCATGTGTCTCAGGTTAAAAAAATTAAATCTCTTTAGTTTGGAAAAACGGCACCTCAGAGGGGATATGATAACATTATACAAATATATTCGGGGCCAGTGCAAACCATTATCTGGAAATCTATTCATAAACAGGGCTATACATAGGATATGAGGTCACGCATTAAGGCTGGAAGAAAGGAGATTTCATCTAAGGCAAAGAAAGTTTTTTTTACAGTAAGAGCAATAAGGACATAGAATTCTCTGCCTGAAGAGGTGATTTTATCACAGTCCATACAGATGTTTAAACAGCAATTTTATAAATAATTCCAAAAACATAACATACAGGGATATAATTTCTAATTAGTGGGGTAATAGACTAGGTTTTTTGCCTGCTTTTGGACCAACAGCAACAGGAAGGATGAACTTGATGGGCGCAAGTCTCTTTTCAGCTATGTAACTATATTTTACCCCCAAGCTCTCTATGTGTCTCATTAGCTCCCTCAGCCCCTCCATGTGTCTTATTAGACCTACAGCCCTCCATGTGTTCCTATAACCCCCAGCCCTTCATGTGGCCCTATATGCCCCCCCAGTCTTTCATGTGTCCCTATATGCCCCCCAGCCCTTCATGTGTCCCTATACCCCCCAACCCTCCATGTGTCCCCATAGCCCCCCCCCAGCTCTCCCTGTACCTTGCTGTAGTGTGGCCGAGGATGCAGACCTTGGTGGAGGAGCTCCTGCTCACTGTACCCGGTCTAACAGGAAGCAGTTCTATGCTCTGTGAGCACCTCCTTTCAGAACTGGTAGAGGAAGAGAAGCTCCTCTACCCTAGTCTACATGCTCGGCCACGCTACATTCTGTGACTGGCAGGAGGGGAGAGCATCCTCTCCTGCCAGTTATCCTGTAATTGCGCTGTGTGGCCCACTACAAGGCGGCTGCGTACCGGCCTGATAGTATGCCGAACACCGGAAAATGTCTCGGTATCCCGGTGGGCGTGGTTGCATCAATAGATGCCTTTTACCTTGGCACAAAAGCAGCCCAAGTGGATTCCTGGGCTTACTATAAGATGCCAATCCTAAGCCTCGGGGAACTCTTTGGTGTCGACTCAAGGAACGGTCCCTCTTCACTTACCTCATCACCTAGTAGTATGCCGTCTATGTGTTGAAGATCTCAGAAAACACACAGCACAGCAGGAGGCAGATATATCAGAGTCATGCTGCAGAAACCTGTGCAGCCTTGGGTAGGATTTCATACTCTTGAAGCCTAATACGTAAGCTTGTTTTGCCACCCACGCCTTCGCAGGTTAGGCCTAACTTACACCCGAGTTACTCTTGCACATTATGCTTACCGTAATCATAGTTTGTACCCTCATGATGATAAGATCATTAATGCAGTTTCATAACCTGTCTATACTTACAACTTTAGAAGGCCAATTCCGGCAAAACTTTCTCGGATCTATTGGGTGACATCGCTACTTGATGCTCATAATACGGTGTTCTATGTTCTTAACTACTATCTTTTTACAAACAAATGGTGCATCACCCCTATACTGCATTTACTACTGCTGTTGTGTACTCTACTCTTAAACCAAACCTTGCATTAATGAATATTGAACATTGTGAAAATTATGATTTTCATTAAAAAAAATTATTTATATATATATTGTTATGCATATTGTTAAAATCAATTGATTTCATATTTTTGTGACCACAGGAAGACAGCATGTAGAGCAATTACAATATGGATATATGGCTATCTCGGCCCCATTGTACATTTTATAAGACATTTACCATCACCAAACAAAATGTACATGGGTTTTTTAAGTGCTAAATCAGATCCAAACGCAGTTGATTTCTTGCTAAATATTTAAATTATAATGTGTATGCATTTTTACATATTACATATATTTAGTATTTTACATAATTTATGTAGTATATATATATATATATATTTAATACCTTGCTTATTGATTATTGTTAATGTTACATTTTATTTAAGTTGAAAAAAAAATTCTTATTAGATTTTCTCCTTATGTATTTTTAGTAATGATAAATTATTTCCCCCTTATTTTTATTTTGTTAAAAAAAAAGGAAAGCATTATTTTATTTATTATTATTTATGAACAATTTAAGTATTTGATTTCTGATTTGTACCATTGTATCCTATGTTCAAATTATGATGAATAAATTCTGCATTTGATATTTGTCTGTAAAAGCTGAATCTTTATGTAAAAACAAAGACCAGAAGAATATCATTTAAAAACCTTACTTTATTATAACCATTTTTTTTTATAGAAACATTGAATTGTTTATTGTAAATACATATTCTATAAATTAATTATATACACACACAATACATTTAGGAATAACTAGATACTGAATAAATACTGGAATACATATTTTTAAAAAATAAATTCTAAATATTCAATAAATATATTATATACACAATAAATATTTGTATAAATATATATTTTTAGTAAATAGTAAAGTAAATAAAAAATGTATTATACATGTTCAATAAAGTATATACACAATAAACATTGGAATAAATGTGTTTTGATAAAATCAATCATTTACATTTGTTATAAATATTCAATACATTAGGTATATACACAATAATTTAAACATTAATAAATTATTCTAATTATATATTCATTAAAATAACTATATACATAACAAATATAACATATATATAATTATTAAATGCAAGTATAAGTTTCTAAATAATTTTTATTGTTACATTTTAATAACATTTGAAAAAAACAGTTAAACGTATCAAACAACAAGATTTTTAAATATATATTTATGTATCCTGTATCTTTAGTTCAAACCTAGAAGTATGTTTTGCAGCAACATTCTTTTGTTTGGAGTCTTGGTATTGAAGCAATATTAGCTGGAAGCAATTTATTTTGTGATTCCCTTGAAGTTTCTAAGTCTTCCATGGATAATTTCAAGACATCTGCCATTATTTAAAAAAAAAAAAAAAAAAAAAGATCCATGGATACCTGTTCATATATTTTCTTTGCATGACAATTTCTTTAAATTTTTTTTTTTTTTTTTAAATACAGGCCTATATCTTAGGGAGCCTACTTCACCGCTCCATTTATGTGAACGAAATACTACGGCTTGTTTCCGGTCAACATTACACACACAATACATTTAGGAATAACTATATACTGAATAAATACTGGAATACATATTTTTAAAAATATTTTTTATTTTCACTATAGCACTGGTATATTAGTGGCATTTGCACCTTCACACTTTTTTGTACTGACACCAGTGTATGTAATATCAACACACTTTTATATGACAGAGGTTGTGAATTTATATAAGCACCAGAGTGTTTTTAAAGGAATATTGCACATTTTTTGTCTTAAAGACACAGCACACCCTTTTTCTGTATTATTGTATTGTATTTTTAGTGTTTTAAGAGCTATTGCACTTTATAAGAGAGCTGCTTCTTATGTTTCAAAGTTTTTTGTATATTTATTCACGATTTTAGACGTGTATTGAGCGCCATCTGCTCCTTGTTTTTTTCTTTGATGTAATATAGAATCCCATCTTTTTTTCAGAAGGCTTACATTACTCTTACATAATGAGCAAGACGCCCACATATGATTAATAATAGCTATATTCCAGGGTGACAGCTCCTTGTACATTTGTTGCCGTGTTAATGAATTGAATTTGTTGGTCATGCTTTTGCAGAAATGCCACACATCAAATTGGCAAATTATGAATGAATAATTTTCTGTCATTATTTTTCTTATTCCAATATGGCGGTCAGTCACAAGTATGCCAACTTTCACTCTGTCGGGTAGTGATGCAACTGAAAGAGTTGTGTATGCGAGATTGACAGACTTCCTGGAGTCCAACTTTCTGCTAGACCCACTTCAGTCTGGTTTCCATGCTAAGCACTAGTTGGAAACAACACTGACCAAAGTATCCAATGATCTACTCGCTGCATAATCTCATGGTCACTACTCTATCCTAATTCTCCTTGACCTTTCTGTGACTTTTGACACTGTTGATTGTCAACAGCTTCTTCTCATCCTCCGCAATTTCGGCCTACAAGATACTGCTCTCTCCTGGTGCTCCTCCTACCTTTCCCAGCGCTCTTTCAGTGTTTCTTTCTTTGGCTCTGCTGTCACAGGTGGCGGTCCGGTGCCCGGGACCCAGACACTATCCGGGCGGCGGTGCGTGGACCGGGACCCAGTATGCCTGATGTTCAGAGTAGGAGTCACAGTGTGGAGGTGGATTAGCAGGGTCTGGTGCAGGGTAACCACACGCCCCCTGGTGTTGAGCACCAGCGTTTGTGCAGCCACATACCAAGACCCTGAATCAGCTTATGCGGATGCCAGGAACTAGGAGCTTGGAAATTAAGCAGACCTCACAGGAGCTGAATAGGGAGGCTCTGCAGCAAGATTGTATCCAGTACTAGAAACAAGGCAAGACTAGAACAGACACCAAACATGGAAACAAGACAGAACTAGGAGAACCCAGAACCAGAGAAGGACAGTAAGCTAAACCCAGAACATATACACAAGACATGAGGAAAACATGAACATAACATGGGCATGACTGGACAGGACTGTACATGGACTGGGTATACAAACTAAAACAAGACAAGATAACAGGCAAAACAAGAGGAGAAATAACTAAGTACTATATATGAAAATCAAGGGGATTTAGTCACTTTATATGATCATACATTGCATAAGCCTGCCAACAACGCCAATGTACCCCATATCTGGCAGGTCCTACACTGCATAATGTATGCTAAAACAACCAAAGAAGACATATATAGCACTTACCTGCAAGAAAGGACAGAAGCCTTCAGCAGCTGCCTGCAGGACACTGAAACAAAAGGGAATGAAGGAAAACAAACGGGTGTGGCAAATAAAACAAACATTTAAATGAATCCAAGAGACTGTGAAATCCAGGGATGGACTATAGGAATGAACCCAGAAAACCAGACATAGAATAGAAAACCAAAAGACCAAGAAAAACTAAACAAGAATTGTAACAAGAGTACTGGATACCAGAAGCCAAGGCCAAACATCTCCACAGAAAAGAGCAGGATGTGACATCTGCTTTTTCTCCCCAACTCCTCTCTGTTGGTCACCCCCAAGGTTCAGTCCTTGGTGCCCTACTGTTCTCCATCTATACTGCCTCCCTTAGTAAACTCATTAGCTCCTTTGGCTTCCAATATCATTTCTATGTGGATGACACTCAAATCTATCTGTCCTCTCCTGATCTCTCCCTGTCCCTCTTGACTAGTGTCTCTGACTAGCTCTCTGCTATTTCTAACTGAATGGCTGCCCACTTCCTTAAACTCAACTTGACCAAAACTGAAATTCTGGTCTTTCCTCCCTCAAGTGTTGTTACTATTGTGTCTGTCTCCCTCCAAGTCAACGGTGCTACCATCAGCTCCACCACGCAGGCTCACTGCCTAGGTGTTTTCTTTGATTCCGATCTCTCCACGCCTTATGTTCAGTCTATCGCCAAATCCTGCCACTTCCATCTCAAAAACATTGTGCACATCTGACCCAACTTAACGCCAGATGCGACTATGGTGCTGGTCCATTCCACTGTCCTTTCTCGCCTTGACTACCGTAATCCGCTTCTCAGTGGTCTTATGTGCTCCCAACTTACAGTCCATGATGAATGCGGTGGCGAGGCTCATCTTCCTGTCTGCCCGCATCTCCCACGCCTCACCCTTCTGTCAGTCCCTACATTGGCTTCCAGTAAGATATAGAGCTCAATTTAAAATTCTGGTTCTTGCTTTCAAATCTCTACATAATTCTGCTCCCACCTAGATGTCCCGTCTAGGACCTTATGCTCTGCTGAAGATTTACATCTATCTTCTGTCCATACTCCCACCTCTGATGCTCGCCTTCAAGACTTCTCGAGGGCTGCACCGTTCCTGTGGACTGTTCCTGTGGAACTCACTTCCCTCCTCCGTTAGATGCTCACCCACTCTCCCCTCCTTAAAATCATTAAAAACCCACTTCTTCATAAAAGTGTATCAATTAAACTGTAAATAGCTTCCGACTGATTCCTCTCTTGCAACTGTCATAAGTCTAATACTATCCTTACCTTTTGTGTCACTTTACCCCACTCCCTCTATCATGTAAGCTCATTGAGCAGGGCCCTCAACTCCTCTGTTCCTGTGTGTCCAACTTGTCTGATTACAACTACATGTTTGTTCGTCCACCCACTGTAAAGCTCCGCGGAATTTGTTGGCGCTATATAATATATAAGAACATTATAATACTAATACTAACACGTCTTCTAAAAACTTTTGACTCCATAGTCACAGATGATGTTGCCTCACTGACTTGTCACCGCCCCCCAAACCCCATCCGTGTGCGACGGTGGGGTTAAATGTAAAAATACCCACCCCCCTCAGAAGAGTACTAAGGGTTCCCATGCCCCTAGCCACCGCCCCTCTAAATAAAACCCTTCCTACCACTCTAACCTTACAAGGGAGGGGGGGAGCAATAAACTAGATACCTGTGAAAAATAAAAGTAATCATACTTGCCATTAGAGGCCCTTTTTTAAAAACCTTTTTTTTCAGCCACATTAAAGACCAAAAAGCCATGTCACGTCAAAATTATAAAAAAAATAAATAAACCCATTGCTAAAAAAAATCCATCTTCACCCAGTGAGGGCACCACGCAGACTGAGCTCTGCAGGGTGGTAAAAGGCTTATAAAGCCTTCCCACGCCCTGCAATTTGACTCTGAGCGCTTTGATTGGTTGGTTTAAGCCAACCAATAAGAGTGCTCTGGTAGTTAAATCTCGAGCCTGGCAAGTAATCAGGTAAGGCTCAAGGTTTTTATTTGGCCTTTTTTTTGGGGGGGGGGGGGAGAAGACATCTAATGGCAAGTACGATTTTTTAATAGAAGAAATTTAGATTTATTGATTCCTCCTTAACTATTTTTAGGGTAAGGAAATTAGGTAGGGTTATTTTTTTTGAGCAGGGGTGACTAGGGGCTTAGGGACTCCTAGTTACCTTGAGGGCCCCCACCCACCACTCATGGGTAGAGGTCAGGACACTAGTTCTTCCCCCACTATTGTAATTAGGGGCGGCCACCCACCACTCATGTGTGGGAGCCGGGAAGTAGGTTCCCCCCCATTTTAACCTAGGGCCCCCACCCACCGCTCATGTGGCACCGGTGGGAGCTCAGGGGGGACACTCTGTTAATTTGTATAGGTGCCCCACCATGGGGCACTTTGTTGGAGGGGGTGTTTCCCCAACAGTGAGCAGCCAAAGGCCATAGCCGTGGCTGACGCCCCTGGGAAGAGTGGGCGCCAAAAATGGACGTTTCTGAGTTGTTGCTCTCAGGTTGTGCTTTAGCACCTTTCCATCTTGGGTGCATCCCCTGAAAGGGCTGAACTAGAATGCGGTTGGTGGACCCAAACTTTCTGCATCCAGTGGGTGTGAGAGTAAGGTCTGGAAGATGGTCTGAGAGAGGGCAGAGGACATAGATCCCATAGCTGCCATAATGGCGTCCGTGACTGAACGTTGCAGCACCAGGGACAGAGCCTCATCAGGAAGAGCCATATGGCCAACTACTGATGGAGGGGAGCTTGAAACTGAAGAGGGGCTCCCCAGGTCTTGAGGTATATCCATCTCACCAGGGGAAGGGGGGCAGGCAGGCACCTTAGGCTTGGGCATATTTCAACGTATTTCCACAAAAAAAAGCACAATACTAGACCCTTAGATAACAAGATACAGCTGTGGACAAAATAATAATAATACAGGCTAATAGGGGTTAATCACCCAAACTAGCTACACCAGAGAGGGAGAGATAGAGGAGCTCACCAGGGCACAGACCAGCAGACAGGATAGACACAAGGCAAAGCCAGAGCCAGAAGGATGGGTAAGATCAGAAGATGGCCGCTGCTAGTCTCATGAGACTTGCGGCAAAAATCCTGCAAACGCGTCCAATTCGTGAACCAAAACTCAATGAACAGAACAAATTCATGGGAACAAACTAATGAACGGACAGTTTGCGGCAAAAACTACCAAACAAAAAACATTTGCGGCAAAACAGTTGAACGAGAAACATTCGCGGGCAAATTGCCGATTGGTACAATTTGCGGCCAAACTCACGAACGGCATAAATGCGTGGCAAGTTAAGCTGATAGGCCCAACTCGGTCGCGAAATAGTCGAACAGTGGCTTGAAAACGGGCACAAAAGGGCGCCAAACAGCCAGGAAGGGGGGAAAGATCCAGAACATAAAAATAAGGGAAAATAGAGAAAATAAAGGAGATGAGGGGCGGAAAAAAAACCCAAGGGACCAAGGATAAGAGCAACAAGGCAAAGCTCAGAAGAGAGGGAAGAATCACATGCAAGAATCCCCCAAAGGAAGGTCTGGAACCCTGGGCTCAAAGGTAAATAAAATTAATCAAAAACCATATAAAACAGTATTAATAAAGTAGAATAACAAGATTATAAGCAAATAAGAAGTAACCAAAGTAGATAAAGGCAATGAAAAACAGGCACTGCTAAGAGTAAAGTTATCAGTACTTATCTTGACTGTGGAGCAGCAAAGAAAGAGGAAGCTTTAGAGGCGGTGTTGCTGTTAAACTGAGACCTGGATGGGGATTGGCTGGTGTCTCACTGTATTTCTAAAAAAATTGTCTATTTGTGTTCTTTGCTGCTATTGGTGGACAGTAAAGAAAGGGTTAAGCAATATGAGCCTCCTTGGCTTGACATAAAATCAGGTTTCAGAGTGATTTATGGTGCTATACCCAGCTTCTGGTGTGCTCTCTACAGAGCTTTCAGAGTGATTGAAGATAGAAGACCCAGCTTTCAGTGTGCTCTGTATAGCTCCACAAACAAAACAAATTATCCAAGGATCTCATAGACTCTCCCATTGTCCAGGGGAAACACGCTGAGGGTCATAGGTAGGACCCCAACCCTGGTGAATCCGTGTGAAAGGGGGTCACTTGTAGTCTTTGTAAAAACTATAGTCTCCTCCATATGGTTTAGTAAATAAACTAATTCTCAATACATATGCTACATTATGAGACTGGCAGGAGGGAAGCGCTGTGCAGTGCGCTTGCCTCCCGCCGGTCACCATGATATTGCGCTGGCACTGTGTCAGAGTCTGACCAGCTACACTGCTATACTCCAACCCAGCAAGCCTTGCGCTGCCGTCATTGATGTGTGGGAGCTGGGTCTGACAAAAATGGAATTACGGGCTGAGATGGATAGCGGGCGCTAGTCAGAAGCCTCCAAACTGACCAGATGTGAGAGCCTCTCTGAGGGCGAAGAACAGGATGACAAGCAAACATGGCTCCTGGAGGAAGTGCTGTGACAAAGACACCATGGGGGAGTTTACACAGGGATCACACCAAGATCAACGATCAGCTCAGCCGCACATATTCCGCAACGATGTAAGCATGTTTGTTTATGGTGTGTATGTGGAATCAAGGTGTCGGTGTATACTTCTGACTTTTGAATGCAGTTGTGTGTTAATATGTACTGTTGCTATTTATTAGCACGGATGTACGCCTTTTCCACCCAGGCGTATTACACATAGCGGTTTGTCTGCTCTGTAAATTGTAAGTACATCTCCTATTTTATTCAGCACTATTTTAATTATAGAGAGCACTATGGGCCTTTTCTTGTGTTTTTATTTGATGTGACCTACACTTAAAATATCGTCACATGTATCCTACATGTGGCGAGTTTAAATACCACTGTATGCTGTTTTAACCTGAGCTGGTTATAGCTCTCATAAATGTGAGTTGGCATTTCTTAACTTTAATGTTGTCTGTGGCCACACTCCTTTAAGTTATTGCACCATTGATCCCCTCTGTGTGTTTTTTCTTTCAAAAATGGTGATGAGGAATTGACCCAAGATGTCTTGCGAATTTCTGAAGACCTGTGAATTAGAGACTTTAATTTGCTTGTTTTCCTGGTATCTTTTGTTTATTTTATTTACTTTGTTTTTGGCGCACCCTGTATCTGTTGTTTTCTTTTTTTTCCAGTCCTTTGAAGGGTTTTGAGGGTTACCCTTCCTCTCAGGTGTGCAGCCTCCACCCTCTGTTGTGATCAGTTTGGACAGTGCTGTTTCATCCTGTCTTTCTCTTTGTTATTACCCTAATAGATAGGCTGTAAATTATGTGAAGTAGAGATTGGTGATGTGAATGTGGCTAGAGGATGGCTTACCTCAGGATGGCTTACCTCAGGATCGCTGAATGTGAACTGGAAACTAAAAGAGCAGGAAATCACAAGGAAAGGACATTCGGACATCGCAGGAGCGCGCATTAGGTGGCAAAATTATACCTTACGTCAGTTATGCATGCTGACGTCAGGGTATAGTTGGGTATGAGAGCAGGGAAGTTACATTCCTGGCTCTCAGAATCGTCAGGCTTGGGGGCGTGGCTTAAAGCCAGTCTTCAAACCCTTCATACAAAATACAGGAAACAATTTCAAAAATAAGACAAGGAGGCAAATATGTAAGGCACTCTAACAACAATTAGATTAAGTTGTTAAAGTGCCTCAAGTTTTCCTTTAAGGGACACACAGGTGAAGATGCTTTTGGGTGGGTGGGGGGAGGGTACCAAAATCATCTTCGCCTGTGTACCCAAAAAAACTTGCACCGGCCCTGGCTGGATCATTACACTTACACTTTAACACACAAACTCAGATACATACACACACCTTGAAAAAGAAACACGCACAAAAACATACATAAACGCAATGTATGTTATAATGTTTATATTTGCAGCCACCTTCCTGTTGGCATATCTTTTGTGTCCTGGGTGTTGGCTGCTTGGAATCCTGCTGCTCCTGCCTGAGGCTGTTTGGAGAGAAAGTGTGGAGTCTGATGAAGCTCTCTCCTTGCTCCTCTTCCTCTCATGCAAAAACACACACTCTCTACAGCCTGTACACACACCAAGTCACCTATACATACATACACTACAATGCCTATGCACACAGTCGCTGCATCCCCTATACACACACTATTGCCCCCCCCCCGAGCGGTGGGTGGGGACCCTATATCAGAAAAATGGGGGGGGGGACCTATTGTCCTCCCCCCGGCCCCTACCCCTGAGCGGTGGGTGGGGGCCCTAAATTAGAATAAGGGGGGGAGCCTATTGTCCTCCCCTCGGCCCCCACCCATGAGCGGTGGGTGAGGACCCTATTTCAGAAAAATGGGGGGGGACCTATTGTCCACCCCCCCGGCCCCCACCCGTGAGCGGCAGGTGGGGGCCCTAAAGTACAATAAGGGGGGGACCTATTGTCCTCCCCCTCGGCCTCCACCCCTGAGCGGTGGGTGAGGGGCCCTAAATACTAATAAGGTGGGGACCTAATGTCCTCCCCCTCGGCCCCCACCCCTGAGCGGTGGGTGGGGGCCCTAAATACCAATAAGGGGGGGACCTATTGTCCTCCCCCTGGCCCCCACCCCTGAGCGGCGGGTGGGGGCCCTACATACCAATAGGGGAGGACCTATTGTCCTCCCCTCTGGCCCCCACCCCTGAACGGTGGGTGGGGGCCCTAAATTAGAATAAGGGGGGAACATATTGTCCTCCCCCTGACCCTCACCCCTGAGCGATGGGTGGGGGCCCTAAATACCAATAAGGGGGGGACCTAATGTCCTCCCCCCTGGCCCCCACCCCTGAACTGTGGGTGGGGGCCCTAAATTAGAACAAGAGGGGGAACCTATTGTCCTCCCCCTGGCCCCCACCCCTGAGCGGTGGGTGGGGGCCCTAAATACCAATAAGGGGGGGACCTATTGTTTATTCCAAAGAACTTTCCCACGCTGTGTAAAATGACACAGAGCACTCTGGCTGGATTTTGAGCTAGCCAGGTAAATGTAGAGACTTACCTTCATTTATGTGTCAGAGCACTCTGATTGGATGGCTTAAACCAACCAACCAGAGTGCTCTGAGCCTAATTACAGGGCGGGGCAAGGCTTTATAAACCTTCCCCCGCCCTGCAGAGCTCAGTCTGCGTGGAGCCCTACATGGGTGTAGATGGATTATTTCTTTTGTGCTCTAGTTTCTTTTTTTTTCTTCAAAGTGCAACGTTGTTATGGATTTTTATTTGGCCTTTTTTGGGGCTGAAAAAATAAGATTTAAAAAAAAAGAAGACATCAAATGGTAAGTTTTATTATGTTTTTTTACAGGTACCTTGTTATTGGTCCCCCCTCACTATTTTTAGGGTGAGCTGGGTAGATAGGGGTTAATTTTGTTGGGAGAGGGGTGACTAGGGGTTTGGGAGCCCCACCTGCTGCTCAGGGGTGGGGGCTGGGGGGAGGACAATAGGTCCCCCCACTTATTGGTATTTAGTGTCCCCACCCACCGCTCAGTGGTGGGGGCCGGGGGGGAAGACAATAGGTGTCCCCCCCTTTTTGGTATTTAGGGCCCCCACCCACCGCCCAAGTCCTTCACTTACCTTTTGTGAGATGGACTTTCCAAGTGTTCTTCAATAGCTTGAGTAGAGTGGAGACCGGTCCAAGATGGCACACGCATTTCTCGCCGCTCAGCACGCAATGAGGCATCTACGTATTCTATGTCTATGCTTACAACTCCATTTAAGTATAGTTAATAGCAGCAGACAGGTTAAAGTCGCCAGCAAAATAGAGCCTACGAGAAGGAGTGTAAGTTCAGAAATGTAGCAGAGGGTAGAGATGTTCAGAGCTTTGTAGGTAAGAGTTAATGGTGTTTAATTAATTCCTATAGGGCACAGGAAGCCAATCTAACAATCGACAGAGGTGTGAAGAGTGGGGCGGAATAAATAAACTTGGTAGCAGCATTCATTATGGACTGTAGGGAGCCAGTATGGTGTCTAGAGAGACCAATTACTAGAGAATTATAGTAGTCAATGTGAGATATTACAAGAGTATGAACCAGCTCCTTAACTGCATTTTCCTATAAGAAAGCAACAGATACAGGCAATGTTTTTAAGGTGAAACAGACAGGATATGATGAGTAACGTTGAAGACAGAATAAAAGTTAACAGCAAGACAACGAGCTTGCAAGGACTAGCTGATGCAGGTACCCACAATATGCAGGAAGAGTGTTAGACGAGTGTTTTTTTAATAAGGAAAAATAGGGTAAATTTTAATCATATTGAGTTTTAGAAAGCAGAATAAACATCCAATTGGAGATTGAGAGAAGCAGCCGGACACTTGTTCTAGGACAGCAGGAGAGAGGTCTGGGGTGTAGAGGTATCTCTGGATGTCATCAGCATACAGGTAGTAGCTGAATCCAAAAGAATTACTAAGTATGCCTAGAGAGAAAACAGAGGGGGTAGAGGGCTGAGCCTTGGGCGACTTCAACCAAGACAGGATGAGGAGAGAAGGTTTTACCAGAAAAGGAGACACCAATGAATCGTTGAAAGAAATAGACGAGAACCAAGAAAGAACAATGTGAGGCCAGTGGTGTGAAGAATTTGGAGAAGCCATATTTTTTCATTATTTTTTTTGTATTAATAAAATTGCTATTCCTATATTAAGCATCTTTGTCTATTTTATCCAATGTGAGTACTTGTTAATTCTATGGTCACAAACCAAATGTGCCTCCTGCATTTGACCAGTTGGTGGCCCCATTTCCATACATGGAACTCAAGCCAATATTAAATGAAAGGAAACATTGCCAAGTTCAGGACTGAGACCTAGCCATTGACATTTAACTGACTTAATTAGTCTCTTCAATCACACCTACACTGTGTGGACAACCAGCATAACCAGTCAAATAATTACTTTTTAAAGAGGAACTGTCACTTTTCTGGAAAATACACCATCGAATAAAACAATAAAAATCACCTATAAGTTGTGTTAAATATTTTTTTATGAGAATTTACATTAAAGATTTAGCAAATTACATCAATCCAGTTCAGACCAGGCTTAGTCAGGGCAAACATTGCTAATGAAGAGGATTAATAGAAACATTCTGCTTTTCTATGTTGACTGCAAGGTGCATAGGATAGGGGTTATTAACATTGATTGACAGGGACCTAAGATGGAGGCATCCAGCTGCAAGATAAATATGTGTAGGTTTCTACACTGTCAGGATCGGGACAGGGATCCAACACGCAGAGTACAAACAGGTACAGGGTACGTATACCCAGGGGCGTATTAGCCGCGAGGCAAACAAGGCATTTGCCTTGGGCGGCATTTTCCAGGGGGCGGCAAAAAACCCCGCCCCCAAATGCCCAAGGCAAATGTCTTGTTAGCCTTGCGGCTAACAGACATGCTGGGCTGGTTGCTGGGCGGCCGGCAAGGGAGCTCTTCCCCTGAGCTCTCTGCTCAGCTCCCTCGCGCGCCGCCCGCAGAGTGAGACTGGGAGCCGGAATATGACGTCATATTCCGGCTCCGCCTCCCAGCCTCACTCTGCGGGCGGCGCGCGTGGGAGCTGAGCAGAGAGCTCAGGGGAAGAGCTCCCTCGCCGGCCGCCCAGCCTGCCCGCCAGTGCCGTCCTGCAGCCACTGGACCACCAGGGAATGGGAGAACCCCCCCCACCCCCAGCATTCCCAAAGGTATGGGGGGGGGGGAGTAAATAAAAAAAAATGTGTTAATGTGAGTGTGTGTTAGTGTGTGTGTGTGTGTGTCTGTTAGTGTGTGTGTGTCTGTTAGTGTGTGTGTGTGTCTGTTAGTGTGTGTCTGTGACTGTGTGTGTTAGTGTGTGTGTGTGTCTGACTGTGTGTGTCTGTGTGTCCGACTGTGTGTGTCTGTTAGTGTGTGTGTGTCCGACTGTGTGTGTTTGTTAGTGTGTGTCTCACTGTGTGTGTCTGTTAGTGTGTGTGTCCGACTGTGTGTGTTTGCTAGTGTGTGTGTCCGACTGTGTTTGTTTGTTAGTGTGTGTCTGACTGTGTGTGTTTGTTAGTGTGTGTGTGTCCGACTGTGTGTGTTTGTTAGTGTGTGTGTCCGACTGTGTGTGTTTGTTAGTGTGTGTGTCTCACTGTGTGTGTCTGTTAGTGTGTGTGTGTCCGACTGTGTGTGTTTGTTAGTGTGTGTGTCCGACTGTGTGTGTCTGTTAGTGTGTGTGTGTGTCCGACTGTGTGTGTCTGACTGTGTGTGTCTGTTAGCTAGTGTATGCGTATCTGTCAGTGAATGTGTGTGTATTTAGAAGGCGGGGCAGGGGGGAAGGGTTGGGTGGGGGTGGCGCGCGCGCGCGGGCGCGGGGTGGGGGGAGGTGTCTGAGTTTTGTCCTGCCTAGGGCAGCACAAAACCAAGATACACCACTGCGTATACCGGACCTTAGAATGGCCGGACTAACGTAAGAGTAGTAAAGAATGGTCTAGAGACAAGCCGAGGTCGAGGGAACGAGAGAGCAGGTAAACGAGAGACAAGCCGAGTCAAAGGGTAATAGAGGTAAACGAGGTAGAACAGACAAGCCGGGTCAAAACCAAAGAAACTAACAGAATACAAGAGCACTGAGTGACTAGACAAGCTAGAACCACGACAGGGCAATGAACAAACGTAGAAAGCCCTCTTTTATACCCTGATTCTAAACAGGTAATCACGCCCCTGACGAATCCTCATTCGTGCTTGGGGCTTGATTGACAGATCGGGTTGGGTTGTCGTTATGACGTCGGCTACTGAACGCCGCGTCATAAAAGGAAGTGGATCCCTCGCGGCCGGCGTTTAAACGACCGAGGGAACCGCGAGGAACGAGTGATTCAACCCTTTTGCGAGGAAGAACGTCCAAGTGTCTCACCTCCACAGAGGTAGAGACAGCAGGTACCCTGACAGTACCCCCCCCCCCTCGGAAACGCCCACCGGGCGGAAGGAACCGGGACGAGATGGAAAACGGGAGTGAAAAGCCCTGCGGAGGCGAGGCACATGCACATCCTCCTGAGGTATCCAAGACCTCTCCTCAGGACCATATCCCTTCCAATCAACCAGATATTGTAACTTCCCCCGGGAGATACGAGAATCGATGATGGAATTGATTTTATACTCCTCTTGTCCCTCAACCTGAACAGAGCGAGGAGAGGATGCAGTGGAGGAAAACTTGTTACATATTAGGGGTTTTAACAAGGAAACATGAAAGGAGTTAGGAATGCGTAAGGCAGATGGAAGAGCCAGACGATACGCAACTGGGTTAATTCGAGTCAGGACCCTGTAAGGTCCAATGTAACGAGGAGCGAATTTCATAGAAGGAACCTTCAAGCGAATGTTTTTGGTACTCAACCATACCCTGTCCCCTGGAACAAAGACTGGAGCCGCCCTTCTATGTTTATCAGCGTGTTTCTTGAACAACATGGAATTATGCAGAAGAATTTGTCGAGTCTGATCCCACAACTTCCTCAGATTGGCAACATGAACATCAACCGACGGTACTCCTTGGGAAGGAGAAGCCGAGGGAAGAATGGAGGGATGAAAGCCATAATTCATGAAAAAGGGGCTAGAACGAGTAGAATCACAAACGAGATTGTTGTGTGCGAACTCTGCCCAAGGAATCAGACCAACCCAATCGTCCTGGTGTTCGGAAACGAAACAACGCAAATATTGCTCGATCTTTTGATTAGTACGTTCAGCAGCTCCGTTAGACTGGGGATGATAGGCAGAAGAGAAATTCAATTTGATACCCATTTGAGAGCAGAATGACTTCCAAAAACGGGAAACAAATTGGGAACCTCTATCAGAAACAATTTCGGAAGGTATCCCATGTAAACGAAATATCTCTTTAGCGAATATCTCAGCCAATTCAGGGGAAGATGGAAGTTTAGGTAAGGGCACGAAATGAGCCATCTTAGTAAACCTGTCAACCACCGTGAGAATCACAGTCTGTTTTTTAGAAACAGGTAAATCGACAATGAAGTCCATAGCCAAACAGGTCCATGGTTTCTCGGGAATTTCCAAGGGATGCAAAAGCCCACATGGAAGCGTCTGAGGTCGTTTGGTCTTCATACAGACCTCACATGCTTCGACGAAATCCCTAATATCTTTACGTAAGGTGGGCCACCAGAAATCCTTGGCTATTAAGGAGCATGTCTTACGAATGCCAGGATGCCCAGCCACCTTACTATTGTGAAAGCATTGTAACAGTTCTAGTTGGAGTTCTGCAGGAACAAAATGCCGTGACTCAGGACTCTGTCTAGGAGCCAGATGTTGTAGCTTCATAATCTCGGCAAGCAACGGAGAATGAATCCTGAGGCTAGTGTTGGCGATAATATTGCACTTGGGAACTATAGAAGAGAAAACCGTCTCAGATATAGTAGAAGGTTCATGTTGGCGAGACAAAGCATCGGCCTTAGAGTTCTTAGAACCAGGTCTATAAGTGAGCACGTAATTGAAATGGGTGAGGAACAAGGACCAACGAGCTTGTCTGGCGCATAAGCGCTTGGCCTCCCCAATATAAGACAAGTTCTTGTGATCCGTCAGAATAGTAACAGGATGCAAGGTCCCCTCCAATAAATGTCTCCACTCCTTTAAGGCCATGATAACAGCTAGTAGTTCCCTGTCACCAATATCATATCTGCTTTCAGTCCCAGATAGTTTCTTGGAAAAGAAACCACATGGATGTAATGGTTTATCCACGCCTAACCTTTGAGACAAGATGGCACCTATACCTGTCTCTGAGGCGTCTACCTCGAGTAGGAAAGGTAAAGTTGTATCGGGGTGAACTAAAATTGGTGCAGAAGCAAAAAGTTCCTTAAGTGTCTTGAAGGCAACGAGAGCTTCAGTAGACCAAGTCTTAGTGTCAGCCCCCTGTCTGGTCATATTGGTAATAGGAGCAATAATGGAAGAGTATCCTTTAATGAAGCGCCTGTAATAATTGGAGAATCCAATAAACCTCTGAATGGCCTTGAGACCCCTAGGTAATGGCCAATCTAAAATAGACTGGAGTTTATCCGGATCCATTTTAAAGCCTTCCCCAGAAATCACGTAACCAAGAAAGTTTATCTGAGATTGATCAAAACTACATTTCTCCAATTTGCAGTACAATCCATGTTGTAGGAGTTTGCGCAATACCCTTCTGACTTGTCTGTGGTGAGTCTCAATTTCTCTAGAGTGTATTAGTATATCATCTAAATATACAATAACATAATCCTGTTGAAATTCCCTAAGAACTTCATTGATCAGATCCTGAAATACTGCCGGTGCATTACCGAGCCCAAAAGGCATTACCGTGTACTCATAGTGCCCATATCGAGTATTGAACGCTGTTTTCCACTCGTCTCCCTGCTGAATTCTCACCAAGTTATACGCCCCTCTGAGATCTAACTTGGTGAAAATCTTGGAACCCTTTAAACGATCAAAGAGCTCAGTAATCAAGGGAAATGGGTATGCATTTCTGATAGTTATTTTATTCAAACCTCGGTAATCAATGCAAGGCCTTAACGTGCCATCCTTTTTATTCACAGAAAAAAAACCGGCCCCGGCAGGCGAGGATGATCTCCTAATGAATCCCTTGTCTAGATTCTCACGGATATATTCCTCTAAGACTAAGTTCTCCTTAGTGGATAAAGGATATACATTGCCCCTCGGAGGCATAGTACCAGGTAGGAGATTAATCTTGCAATCAAAGGACCTGTGTGGAGGTAAAGTATCAGCATTCTTCTTGTCAAAGACTGCCTTTAAATCTATGTATCGAGACGGTATTTGTAAGTCTGTAGACTGGGTGGAGTTAACCGGTGTATTACCTACGCAAAGTGGTGAGACTTTCTGTAAACACCTGTCCTGGCAACCCTGACCCCATGAAGTTATCTCCCCTAGCTCCCAATCAATAATAGGGTTATGTTTCTTTAACCATGGATACCCCAGAACTATAGGAACAGAGGGAGAAGAGATAAGCATAAGGGATATATCCTCCTCGTGTAAGATACCAAGTCAAAATAACAAGTATAGTCTCATGAGAAATCACAGGTTCAGATAGTGGTCTACCATCTATGGCCTCAACGGCCAAGGGAGTATCTCTTAGCTGAGATGGGATAGAGTGTTTAGAAACAAAAACTTGGTCGATAAAGCTCTCAGCAGCTCCGGAGTCTATCAATGCCATAGTCTTTATTACTCCCTTCTCCCATGCTAAAGAGACCGGTAGTAGAAGCCTGTGATCTTTATAATTGTGTATAGAGGACAAAATAGAAACACCCAAGGCCTGTCCTCTAGAGAAACTTAGGTGCGAGCGTTTCCCGGACGATTAGGACAATTTAGGCGAAGGTGCCCTCTTACTCCACAATACATACACAATCCCTCCCTTCTTCTGTACTGTCTCTCCTCTTCTGAGAGGCGAGTATTGCCTATTTGCATAGGTTCAGAAAAAACTGGGATAGTGGTTTGAGGACTTTGAAATAAAGGCGCTAGTTTAAAGGAAGGTCTACGAATATTATCACGAGTGTTCTGTCTCTCTCTTAAACGTTCGTCAATACGAGAAATAAAAGAAATTAAATCTTCCAAATTTTCAGGGAGCTCTCTAGTAGCCACCTCGTCTAGGATTACATCAGATAATCCGTTTACAAATACGTCTATATAGGCCTGTTCATTCCACTTAACTTCTGCCGCCAAAGACCTGAACTCTAGTGCATAATCCACAAGGGTTTGGTTATCTTGTCTAAGGCGCAATAGTAATCTAGCTACATTGACCTTTCTACCTGGAGGGTCAAAAGTTCTTCTAAAAGCAGCGACAAAGGCATTATAATTATAGACTAACGGATTCTCATTCTCCCACAGAGGATTGGCCCATCTCAGAGCCTTATCAATGAGGAGCGTGATAATGAATCCAACCTTTGCCCTATCTGTAGGGTAAGAGCGAGGTTGTAATTCAAAATGAATACCAATTTGGTTTAAGAAACCACGGCACTTCTCCGGAGAACCACCATAACGTATAGGAGGTGTAATACGGGAAGAAGCACCTACAGTGGCTACTTCTAGACCTGAACTTACAGGAGAGATGGACGTAGCTCGCATCTCCTCCGGTGGATTACTAGATCGAGATAATAAAGCTTGCAGCGCTAGAGCCATCTGGTCCATTCTGTGATCCATGGCTTCAAATCTAGAATCGGAAGGACCAACCTGAGTGTTTGTACCTGCAGGATCCATGGCCCTGTCGTAATGTCAGGATCGGGACAGGGATCCAACACGCAGAGTACAAACAGGTACAGGGTACGTATACCGGACCTTAGAATGGCCGGACTAACGTAAGAGTAGTAAAGAATGGTCTAGAGACAAGCCGAGGTCGAGGGAACGAGAGAGCAGGTAAACGAGAGACAAGCCGAGTCAAAGGGTAATAGAGGTAAACGAGGTAGAACAGACAAGCCGGGTCAAAACCAAAGAAACTAACAGAATACAAGAGCACTGAGTGACTAGACAAGCTAGAACCACGACAGGGCAATGAACAAACGTAGAAAGCCCTCTTTTATACCCTGATTCTAAACAGGTAATCACGCCCCTGACGAATCCTCATTCGTGCTTGGGGCTTGATTGACAGATCGGGTTGGGTTGTCGTTATGACGTCGGCTACTGAACGCCGCGTCATAAAAGGAAGTGGATCCCTCGCGGCCGGCGTTTAAACGACCGAGGGAACCGCGAGGAACGAGTGATTCAACCCTTTTGCGAGGAAGAACGTCCAAGTGTCTCACCTCCACAGAGGTAGAGACAGCAGGTACCCTGACATACACTTAATTTTATTATTCACACCTCCCAAAAACATGTTCGTTAAATATAGAGATAAATAAACATAATAGTAAAAATCCTGAGATGTGACCGTTCACCTTTAACCCCTTAAGGACTGAGCCAAATGTACAAGTTGTGAACAAAACAAAACGTAAACAAAACCTGGCATTTGCGCTACATGTCTGTCCAACTGTAATTCACCTCTTTCATATTAAATGCACCCCCCCTTATTATATATCATTTTATTCAGGGGAAACAGGGCTTTCATTTAATATCAAATATTTAGCTATGAAACATAATTTAATATGAAAAAAATGGGAGAAAATACGAATTTTTTTAGTTCTACATGACATTTTAACTGTCAATGTCATAATACTGTTTGCTTTTACTGCAATAAAATACACATATTTGTATTCAGCAAACTCTCACGTGTAAAATAGTACCCCCTATGTACAGGTTTTATGGTGTTTTGGGAAGTTACAGGGTCAAATATAGCACATTACATTTGAAATTGAAATTCGCCAGATTGGTTACGTTGCCTTTGGGACTGTATAGTAGCCCAGGAATTAAATTTACACCCATAATGGCATACCATTTGCAATAGTAGACAACCCAAGGTATTGCAAATGAGGTATGTCCAGTCTTTTTTAGTAGCCATTTGGTCACAAACACTGGTCAAACAGCGTTAGTATTTGTTTGTGTGTGAATAATGCAAAAAACGCCAATTTTGGCCAGTGTGACTAAGTGGCTACTAAAAAAGACTGGACATACCCCATTTGCAATACCTTGGGTTGTCTACTATTGCAAATGGTATGCCATCATAGGGGTAATTTTCATTATTGGGCTACCATAGGGTCACAAAGACAATGTAAGCAATCTGGCGAATTTTAATGTGGAAAAAATGAAACACAAGCCTTATATTTGACGCTGTAACTTTTGAAAACACCATAAAACCTGTACATGAGGGGTACTGTTGTACTCGGGAGACTTCGCTGAACACAAATATTTGTGTTTCAAAACAGTAAAAAGTATTGCAGCAATAATATCGTCCGTGTAAGTGCTGTTTGTGCGTGAAAAATGCAAAAAACTTCACTTTTACTGGCGATATCATCGTTGTAATACATTTTACTGTTTTGAAACACTAATATTTGTGTTCAGCGAAGTCTCACGAGTAAAACAGTACCCCCCATGTACAGGTTTTATGGTGTCTTGGAAAGTTATAGGGTTAAATATAGTGCTAGCAAATTAAATTCCCTATACTTTCGGCATGGGTTGTCAGGCAGGTCCTGCTAATAGTAATTAATTAGGATACCTAATTATGTGAAAATATTACATAAATATATGTGTAGAATTAATATATGTATATATAGACATATGTGTATATATACGTATATATATATATATATATATATATAAAAATATATATAAACTTTTTAAAATATTTTTATTTATATATAGGTATATATATAGTGATATATACGTATATATTTATGTATATAGATATATATATTATTTTGTTCTACGTTTATTTTGATATAAATATATATATATATATATTAATATCACAATACAGTTAGAACGAAATAACACACATCTATATATTTTGTAATTATTATTTTTTTTTTTTCTGAATTCTTTATTTTTTTGTGCAGAGGAAGTACAATACGGTCCGCAGTGCCACGACAGCAGAGCCAACCAAGATATACATGCAGTAGTACAGTGTCATGTCACATAAAAGCAATGCACATTTTAAATTTTTAAACACATTAAATTTTTACATTGTAGTAACGTAGCGACCCTGCACAATGCTAGTGAGTAGCTCATTTACAAGAGAGAACTTGGAGCAGGGGCTATGATTGGTGATTCAAGCTAATGTTTCAAGACGTTGCATTATAGGTTTGCTTAAGACCTAGGTTTCATTAGGCAAGTGAATAAATTGCAGTTATACAGGCTTATGCTTATATGGAACATTAGCTTATCTTAAGGTGAGTAGTGCCCTAACAAGTATGACTACATAATCTTAGTGATGCACTGGCTTGGGTATATCATAGTTTGCAGACTATGCTAGGCACATCACTTAAACTGTAGTCAGTGGCGTACATACCAGGGTCGCAGGGGTCGCGGCTGCGACCGGGCCCGGCCCACCAGGGGGCCCGGCCGCCCTGCGACCCAGGTATGTAGGTCACTGGGCCAGCCTCTTCTGCTGGGGGGCCCAGGAGCCGGCCACCTCCGGGCCCCCCGAGGCTGGCCCTGCTGTCACCCGGCGGGCGCGCGAGGGAGCACTGTCCCCTGGGTGCTCCCTCTTCAGCTCCCTCGCGCACCGCACTGAAACCGGAGCCGGAAGATGACGTCATCTTCCGGCTCCGGCATCAGTACGTGGCGCGCGAGGGAGCTGAAGAGGGAGCACCCAGGGGACAGTGCTCCCTCGCGCGGCCGCCAGCCAGCCGGATGACAGCCTGGCCAGCAACACCACTGGACCCCAGGGAACCCCCCAGCTCTCCCACAGGTAAGGAGGCTGGGGGGATTAAAAAAAACAAAACGTTTGAGTGTGTTAGTGAGTGTGTGTGTGTTAGTGTTAGTGAGTGTGTGTGTTAGTGAGTGTGTTAGTGTTAGTGAGTGGGTGTGTTAGTGTGTGTGTTAGTGAGTGTGTTAGTGTTAGTGAGTGTGTTAGTGTTAGTGAGTGTGTGTGTTAGTGAGTGTGTTAGTGTTAGTGAGTGTGTGTGTTAGTGAGTGTGTTAGTGTTAGTGAGTGTGTGTGTTAGTGAGTGTGTTAGTGTTATGCTTATGCTTATATGGAACATTAGCTTATCTTAAGGTGAGTAGTGCCCTAACAAGTATGACTACATAATCTTAGTGATGCACTGGCTTGGGTATATCATAGTTTGCAGACTATGCTAGGCACATCACTTAAACTGTAGTCAGTGGCGTACATACCAGGGTCGCAGGGGTCGCGGCTGCGACCGGGCCCGGCCCACCAGGGGGCCCGGCCGCCCTGCGACCCAGGTATGTAGGTCACTGGGCCAGCCTCTTCTGCTGGGGGGCCCAGGAGCCGGCCACCTCCGGGCCCCCCGAGGCTGGCCCTGCTGTCACCCGGCGGGCGCGCGAGGGAGCACTGTCCCCTGGGTGCTCCCTCTTCAGCTCCCTCGCGCACCGCACTGAAACCGGAGCCGGAAGATGACGTCATCTTCCGGCTCCGGCATCAGTACGCGGCGCGCGAGGGAGCTGAAGAGGGAGCACCCAGGGGACAGTGCTCCCTCACGCGGCCGCCAGCCAGCCGGATGACAGCCTGGCCAGCAACACCACTGGACCCCAGGGAACCCCCCAGCTCTCCCACAGGTAAGGAGGCTGGGGGGATTAAAAAAAACAAAACGTTTGAGTGTGTTAGTGAGTGTGTGTGTGTTAGTGTTAGTGAGTGTGTGTGTTAGTGAGTGTGTTAGTGTTAGTGAGTGGGTGTGTTAGTGTGTGTGTTAGTGAGTGTGTTAGTGTTAGTGAGTGTGTTAGTGTTAGTGAGTGTGTGTGTTAGTGAGTGTGTTAGTGTTAGTGAGTGTGTGTGTTAGTGAGTGTGTTAGTGTTAGTGAGTGTGTGTGTTAGTGAGTGTGTTAGTGTTAGTGAGTGTGTGTGTGTTAGTGAGTGTGTTAGTGTTAGTGAGTGGGTGTGTTAGTGAGTGTGTTAGTGAGTGTGTTAGTGTTAGTGAGTGTGTTAGTGTTAGTGAGTGTGTGTGTTAGTGAGTGTGTTAGTGTTAGTGAGTGTGTGTGTTAGTGAGTGTGTTAGTGTTAGTGAGTGTGTGTGTTAGTGTTAGTGAGTGTGTGTGTTAGTGTTAGTGAGTGTGTGTGTTAGTGTTAGTGAGTGTGTTAGTGTTAGAGTGTGTGTGTTAGTGAGTGTGTGTGTTAGTGAGTGTGTTAGTGAGTGTGTGTGTGTGTGTGTTAGTGAGTGTGTTAGTGAGTGTGTGTGTTAGTGTTAGAATGTGTGTGTTAGTGAGTGTGTTAGTGTTAGTGAGTGTGTGTGTTGGTGTTAGAGTGTGTGTGTTAGTGAGTGTGTTAGTGTTAGTGAGTGTGTGTGTTAGAGTGAGTGTGTGTGTTAGAGTGTGTGTGTGTGTGTGTTAGTGTGTGTGTTAGAGTGTGTGTGTTAGTGTGTGTGTCTGTTACTGAGTATGTTTGTGTGCGTCTGTCACTGAGTGTGTGTCTGTCAGTAAATATGTGCGTCTGTTCATGAGAGTGTGTGTGTGTGTGTCTTAAGCACTTACCTTTCTCCAGCGCCGGACTCCCTTAACGCTGGGGATCTCTCCGTCCCCATCCGCCTCTCAGCTCCGAATGCACATGCGTGGCAAGAGCCACGCGCGCATTCAAACCGCCCATAGGAAAGCATTACTCAATGCTTTCCTATGGACGTTCAGCGTCTTCTCACTGTGATTTTCACAGTGAGAATCGCAGAAAATCCTCTAGCGGCTGTCAATGAGACAGCCACTAGAGGCTGGATTAACCCTCAGTGAAACATAGCAGTTTCTCTGAAACTGCTATGTTTTCAGCTGCAGGGTTAAAACTAGAGAGACCTGGCACCCAGACCACTTAATTGAGCTGATGTGATCTGGGTGTCTGTAGTGGTCCTTTAAGTGTATGTGTTTATGCATGCACTGGCATACATACCGCGGTCGCACGGGTCGCAGCCCTGCGACCAGGTGCCCGCCGCCATGTGTTGCGGCCCCAGCCTGCGCAGAGTAAGCGCTCGCGCGGGGGGAGGGGGGGGCCCCGGATTAGTTTTCGCACCGGGGCCCCATGGGTTGTGTGTACGCCACTGACTGTAGTTAACAAAGAGGAAATCATATTTAACACTTGTAAGGCATAGAACATAACTTTAGCTGTATACCAGTCCGAGTGTGAATTTGAAATGCCGTGGAGAGTAGAGGGGAGCAATATATCAGCTACTTGCACGAGATTACCGGGAAGACATCATCACTGCATTTGTGCCTGCAAGGGCACGTCCTGTCTCTGGTGTAATCCAACCCGTTCAGCCGATGCCAGCCCTGGAGGCTTGATGAGTGGGCCAGGGACAGTAGTAGCGTAGGTGTTGCGGCAAAGGTCCTTGTCCCGTGTGCCCCTGAGGGGTTCTTCACCCGTGCTTTTTGCTAGGAGGAGGCTGTGCTACCTTCCGGGCAACCCCATGGCAGCCATCGTGAGTTCTCGGTTGTGGAGTTGCTCTTCGGTGGTCGGAGATTTGCGGTGCAGCTGAGTGGTAAGTGGGCTCTCCCTGGTATGTGTGGGGTCGTTCGTCGGCGCCTGAGGGACCTGTTGCCTCTTCCTGCCCGTTTGTTCCACGATTCTGGCTGGTGGTCGCTCTGGGGACTCGAGGCAGATATCTGCCTAGGTGGCGCTGGGTAGCTGGGTGAATCCATGCCGCTGCCGCTCTCAGTGCTTGGCGGAGGGATCGGCCCATGTTGCTGAGCTTTGTCCTTAGGCTGTGACTTAGCCGGGCAAAGAATTCCAGGGTGTTTCTGGGTGGCTTGGAGAGGGGGCTTTTTGGCGCCATCTTGCCTGGGTCCCTACAGTCCCGGTGAGGTGCAGGTTTGTTCGCTTGATTGGGCTGCTTTGCGGGGGTAATCGTCCCCAGGGAGGACCGGGATGACCCCCGCCGGTCCAGAGGGGGGGGGGGTATCAGGGCAGTACTCAGCGCTTGTTTTTCTGCCGGTCCCGTGCTGGGCCTCGGGTCCCGCTTCAGTGTAGGCCGCGTGGTCGGTGCAAGTGCCTGTAGCGTGCAGTGGAGCTGGTTGAGCATCCTACTGTTCCTTGTGTGGTCCTGCACAATTTTGGGGGTAGTGTGCGTCAATATGTCGGTTGGTTCAGTCCTGATTTTCAGTTTTGTGTTTATTGCTGCAGGAGCTCTCCAAGAGCACGTCCGACCATCTTGGCTGTCAGGCCCCACCCCGTAATTATTTATTTTTAATTATTTTTTTTATTTAATTTTTTTACGTATTTACATATTTTTTTATATTATATATAAATATATATATAACAATAATTATATATATTTAATCAGTATCAGTCTACGTGTAATTTGATATTATTATATATATATAATTATATATATATATTAATAGTAAAATACACCTAGACCGTGTATGTGTGTGTATGTATATGTGTATATATATATACTTAGATCATAAATATAAAATATATATATATATATGATCTAAGTATATAATTATTTTTTTTACACTTATTTTAATTTATTTTATTTTATTTCCAGCCAGCAGGGGGACTTACTGTCATTACAGTTAGTCCCCCTGCTGGCATTGCTGCAGCCAGCTATACTGGCCATGTGATTGTGAGGTCCTCGCAAGGACCTCACTCTCACATGGCCCGGGGGGGCTGAAGAGGGCGGACGTGCCGTGTGGTGCTCCCTGGGAGACCCCCCAACCGCGATCGCCGGCGTGGGATCGCTGGCGACCGGGTAAGTAAAAAAAACCCGGAGGGCGTACAATTACGCCTGGCGGCGTTTAGAGACGCTTAAAAAAGGACGTAATTGTACGCCCTCCGGTCTTAAGGGGTTAAATTAATGAATAACTTTGTTAATAGGACTAAATCAGGGGTTCCCAACCCAGTCCTCAAGTACCCCCTACCAGTCCAGGATTTAGGGATTGCCCTGTTGTGTTAAAGTGTTTTTTTTTTTAATTCTAAAAACACATTAGACACAACTGGGTAGATCCCTACATCCTGTATTGTAGGGGGTACTTCAGGACTGGGTTGGGAACCACTGGACTAGATAATGCTTTTAATTTTACATATACAGGTATATCTTGAATCTGTAAACATGGATCTAAATGTTTTAGCTAATGTTTTCTAGCTAACTTTGCTACAATGCATTCAATTCTCAGATTGCTTATATACGTCAAATTCATGTATATATTTCTCAGTGCTGTATTCAAACATCTATAGAATGTATTTAAGTTCCATAATAAATGTGTAATACTTTACTCCAAGTTCTTGGGGAAAAAATTACAAACCTAAAACCATAGGATTTCAAAACAGGTATGAAATATTTGTGGGAAATTGACCAATATGCTTGTAAAGAATATTCAGGGGATTTCTAATTTTGAGCTTCCTGTGTTGTTTTCATACGTGGGTTATTATTGCCATGTCGATCCATAATTAGTTGGAAAGTATAATTAAACCTTTGTTAGAAACCTTAAGTAGTGTGATGTAATTCCAGTAAAATACAAGTTTAGCAGGCTAAGATTGCCACAAGGCATATGTATGTATATGTGTTTGTAGTATCAGTTAAGTTAATTACACGTAGCTAAGATACTGTTATCACTGTACTGACCAGGTGCAGGAATGTAAGAACTGGAATTACGCGTCCCTCTCCTTTGTATCAGATGAGCCACGTGGTTAGACCGGATGGATGAGTTTAGACTCTATTCATTAAATAGGTTAAGGGTATGTGTGGGTGTAGTTAATTGTGGGAGGAGCTACAGTGCTATATAAGGAATGTACTCTATGTATTCAGTACTCAGACTTTGCTGTATTTTGGTGACGCTAGTCCCTCTGAGTCCCGATCGGTGATCCAATAAAGAATCTCTTCCTTCCTGAAGAAACCTGTGTCCATCTCTCTGTGCTTGGCTTCCGTCAGTTTCTCCGGTATCATTTGGTGCATTGGCCGGGAAGCTCATCGTTCAACGGTAGCTGAGAGGCAGAGGCGTGAGACGGTCTATCTTTGCCCACGTTCTCTACGGCTGCACCCCTGAACTTCTGCGTGGACCTCCCTTCGTCTCGGCGCCACTGGTCTGTTGTCCAGGAGATCATCGGCCTCTACGTGAGAAGTGCTGGGGTGTCCCCGTCGATGAGTGTGAACTCAGGTTCAGGAACGAGGAGGTAAGACAACTGCTGTTTTAGACGGCAGGACCCACTAGGGGTATACCGATTGTGCGGTAGGCCCAAAGGGGTTTTGAATCAGTGTATCTGCCCCCTCTGTCGGAGGGAAGGAGCGAAGGCGCACCGCTCGATCGAACGCTCTTTAGTCAGACCGTTTGATTTGGTTAGTCAGGCGGGGTCCTGGTGTAAGATAGCCCTAGCCGGACACCGGTGTCTTGTCTAGACTAGCGTTCTAGGGTGTATATTACGTTCGCTAGGTCGGAGGGACCGGGAGACTAAGCGGCGCCTGTGTAAATTCGGTTCGCTAGTTCTCATCCTATCTGGGCTAAGTGGGAAGGCGTGTAAATTTGGAACCCACTAGACTTTTGATAGTACGACTAAGAGGCGCCTGTGTAAATTCGGATCTCTAGCTCGTTGTATAGTGCGACTAAGAGGCGCCTGTGTAAATTCGGATCTCTAGCTCGCTATGTATATGTGGTGATTGGGCAGTGTGGCTAACCAAAACGGGTGTATATAGTTTTAGGTAGTCCATTCAAGGTACTGGCCAATAGTTTAGTTGGGAATTGTAAATGTGTTAACGATTGTTTTAGTAAAGTGTATATCTTGTTAGATAGCGCGAGCTCAGCAGTCTAGCGAGAGTGTTAATAGTGTGTTGCTGTATTATAGTGCACGGTACCATAACCCTGTATATTTACTGACATTATATAATAAGTACTAATCATTGTCGTCCATTGCATGTTTAACACCATAACCACTAATAATTGTATTGTGACCTTAACTTGTGCTTTGACCTATGCTAACCGTACTGTAACCGCTATTTGTAAAAGACGATGTTACTGGGGTGTGTTATAGACGGGTAATTCGTATATAGAGAATTATAGCGTGGGTGACTGTATAGTTACGCCAAAGGGCATAATATTGATTATATAGTGACTGGTGTAACAGCTGTGTGTGTACGGGAATTCCCTGAGTGTTTATTGTTATTGTGTACGTTTCACTTGGTAACCGTACCACGTGGTGCTGTTGCCAGAGGAAACGGGTGTGACTGTTGAATAGTACGCGTGTATAGTATTCGTTGTCGACGACGTTCCATTGTTAAGTATGGGTGCGTCGCAGTCAACGATTCCGGATCCCTTAGGATGTATGGTTAAGAATTTTAAAAAGGGATTCAAAGTTTGTGATTTTGGGGTAAAGATGTCTCCTGTACGTTTGGTCACTTTGTGTACTAGGGAGTGGCCTACTTTGGTTGCGGCATGGCCGCCACGTGGCAGTTTGGATCCAACTCTGGTACAGCGCTTACACGTGGCTGTATCGGGTAGGCCTGAACTTTACGGCCAGTTTCCTTATATTGACTGTTGGAGACAGGCCGTAAATGACTCGCCAAAATGGCTCCAGACATGCCACGAGGAGCAGTGTCGCCTCATGGTAGCTAGGACTTGCTCGTCCACTAGGACTGGTGTTAGGCCCATTTTGGACACGCCCCCTGAGTCCGAGATCCCTTTGCCGCCCCCTTACTTTCCGTTAAGAAGAAGTGACGCAAACGCAGGAAGTCCTGCACCCCTCCCCTCATTACCCTCATCCACTTCCGCTTCCTCCTCCAGTACAGGATCCACCCCCCCTCGTACTAAATCTCCCCTTCCGGAACCAGAATCCACCCCCATTAGAAACGAATATCCTGATTTGGCGCCACTTCAGACTTCCGGTCAAGCTTCATCTAGCTCGGCTCGAAGTGTTTTATTTACGACCTTTTCCCAAAACCGACCTCCCACATCCCCATACCCTATCTCTCCCCGACCGGAACCCATGACTGACGCCTCTCTACGTAGCCCCATCCAAACCCGACAGTTGACTGGTGCCCAACAATTAAAGCACTATCAGATGCCTCTTCGTCTGAATCCCGGGTCAGCTTATATCGATGCCGCAGGTCAAATGGCACACGCTGACCCAGTCTTCGTATATGTCCCATTTACCACAACCGATCTTTTAAACTGGAAGACCCATAATTCCTCGTATACTGAGAAACCACAAGCTATGACTGATCTGTTCACCTCAATAGTACAGACGCATAATCCGACATGGGCTGATTGCCAGCAGTTACTAATGACTTTATTTAACAATGAGGAAAGGACAAGAATAAATCAAGCAGCCATTAAAGCATTAGAGGATAGAGCCCGTGCTTTGAACCAAGCCAATCCAGCAGCATGGGCCGCGACACACTATCCCAACACCGATCCCGATTGGAACGTAAATGGTGCTGATATGGTTCAACTCAGAGCCTATAGAGACGCTATAATTGCTGGCATGAAAGCCGGAGGAAAGAAAGCCATTAACATGTCGAAGACAGTTGAGGTGATCCAGAAAAGCGATGAAGCGCCCAGTGTCTTTTATGACCGATTATTGGAGGCGTACCGCTTGTACACCCCCTTTAATCCGGAAGACGCAGACAATTCCCGAATGGTTAACTCCGCCTTTGTCAGCCAAGCATACGGAGATATTAAGCGCAAGCTACAAAAGTTAGAAGGGTTTGCAGGTATGTCCATCACCCAACTAATGGAGGTAGCAAATAAGGTCTATATGAACAGGGATACAGAAAGTAAGAAAGAGGAAGAGCGCAAGATGCGTAAAAAGGCTGATATGCTAGCGGTAGCGATCGCAGGCGTAGATAAACGGGGCCCAGATAGAGGCAATAATAGATGGAGTAGGGAGCCTTTGAGTAGGGATCAGTGTGCGTATTGCAAGGAAGAAGGGCATTGGAGGAACGAATGTCCGCAAAGAGAGCAGTACGAGAGGGTCCTACCCAGGGCAGGCTACGGAAACTTTAGAGGCAGAGCGAGAGGTAGAGGAGGCCCCGGAGGGAGTAATGGTTATAGAGGGAGTAATGGGAACAGAGGAAGTGTTAGGGAAGACAGATATATTCCAGCAGCGCAAAGGTCCCGCGATAGAGAAGGTAGGGACTTCGTAGGATTGGCTGACACGGTCATGGAGGACTATTGATACCGACCGGGCTCCATCCCCCTTGGTCGAGCGGAGCCTATGGTCGATGTATCAATAGGGGGGAAAAGGAGTGCGTTCATGATCGACACTGGTGCTGAACATTCAGTGGTGACTAATCTAGTTGCTCCTCCATCTGGAAGGACTATTACTGTGATAGGAGCAACTGGAAGAAGTGCTGAAAGACCGGTTCTTAAAAGTCGACTCTGTACATTGGGAGGCCACGTAGTAAAACACCAATTCCTTTATATGCCTGAATGTCCAGTCCAATTGCTGGGACGTGATATGCTATCCAAATTACAAGCGCAGATTACGTTCCTACCAGATGGAACAACATCTTTAAAGTTTAATGGACCTTCAGGTATTATGACTTTATCCGTACCAAAGGAAGAAGAGTGGCGACTTTATACAGTGTTGACTAGCCAAAACCCTAGGAGTGATGAGACATTGTTTAACATACCAGGAGTTTGGGCAGAGAACAACCCACCAGGACTGGCCCGCAATATTCCACCAATAAAAATTGAACTGAAACATGGGGTTTATCCAGTGAGCCTAAGACAATATCACATTCCGCAGAAGGCTAAGAAGAACATCCAATCCTATCTGGATAAGTTCATACGGTATGGTATCCTAAAATTCTGTACTTCCCCCTGGAACACCCCATTGCTGCCTGTTCAAAAGCCCGGTACAGATGAGTATCGACCTGTACAGGACTTAAGAGCAGTCAATGATGCGGTTGTTAGCATACATCCAGTTGTACCCAATCCATATAACCTGCTTGCTTTAATTCCGGGCGGGGCTACTTACTTCACAGTCTTAGATCTCAAAGATGCCTTCTTTTGCCTCCGAATTGCCGCAGAAAGCCAATGTATTTTCGCTTTCCAATGGGAGAACGCTGTAACGGGCTCAAAACGCCAAATGACTTGGACAAGACTGCCCCAAGGGTTTAAAAATTCACCTACCCTATTTGGTTCAGCTCTAAGTCAAGATCTACTGGATTTCGAGTCTATCCCAGGAGAATGTGTATTGTTACAATATGTAGATGACTTGTTGATAGCAGCAGTTACAAAAGAAAAATGTCAGCAAGCAACGCACGATCTACTACATATTCTCTGGAAGGCAGGATACAAGGTGTCCAGGAAGAAGGCTCAGTTGTGTTTGCCAACTGTCAAGTATCTGGGATTCCATATCTCTGAAGGTCAAAGGATTATGGGGCCAGAGAGAAAAGAAGCTGTCTGCCAAATACCAATACCCAAGAATAGAAGACAAGTGCGAGAATTCTTGGGGGCAGCAGGCTTCTGTAGGATATGGATTCCCAGCTATGCGATACTGGCAAAACCTCTGTACGCAGCCATCAAAGGTACAGAGCACGACCCCTTCTTATGGACCCAAGAACAGCAAACGGCATTTGAAGATGTGAAGAAGGCTTTGATGAGTGCCCCAGCATTAGGTCTACCTGATCACACACGACCATTCTACTTATATGTACACGAGCAAAGAAGAATGGCTGTGGGAGTATTGACACAGTACTTGGGATCATGGCAAAGACCTGTTGCCTACATGTCTAAGCAACTGGATGCAGTGGCCAGCGGACTTCCACCTTGTCTAAGAGCCGTAGCTGCAGCCGCCCTGCTAGTAGCTGAAGCCGATAAACTCACTCTGGGTCAAGAACTTTATGTACGAGTCCCACATGCAGTACAGACGTTGTTGGATTACAAAGGAAATCATTGGTTTAGTAAAAGCCGTATGACCAAGTATCAAGCAATGTTGTGTGAAAACCCAAGAGTGCATTTAGAGACTGTAAACACCTTAAATCCAGCTACCCTTTTGCCGCAACCTACTGAAAGTCAACATGATTGTTTGGAAGTAATGGATGAAGTATTTTCAAGTAGACCAGATCTTCGTGATTTTCCCATCCAGAACCCCGATGTTCAATATTACACCGACGGCAGTAGTTATGTGAAAGAAGGGATCCGCTATGCAGGATATGCAGTAACAACCATAGACAAGGTGATAGAAGCTCGGCCACTGGCGAAAGGAACATCAGCACAAAAGGCAGAATTAATAGCACTAACACGAGCGTTACAATTGGCTGAAGGTTTAAGAGTAAATATCTATACGGACTCTAAGTATGCGTTTTTAACCACTCATGCCCACGGAGCTTTGTATAAAGAAAGAGGACTACTGAATTCAGAAGGCAAAGAAATCAAGTACGCAGCTGAAATCCTACAACTATTGGAAGCAGTGTGGGAGCCGAAAGAAGTCGGTATCATACATTGTCGAGCGCATCTGAGAGGAGATGGTGATGTAAACAAAGGAAATCGGATGGCAGATAGTGCAGCTAAGCGTGCTGCTGAATCAGGAAGACAGGAGTATGTGGGGCATATAGCTGCTCTTATACCAACTCCACTGTCCCAATGGACTCCAGTTTATACAGCTCAAGAAGAGGAGTGGTTAAAGACTGAACCGGGAAAGTATTTGGAGAACAAGTGGTATCAGCTAGAAGATGGAAGAATAGTCATACCAGCATCACTAGCGGTAGAAATTGTCCAAAATTATCACAACGGGACACATTCTGGGAGAGACAGTACTGAAGAATCTCTCAGGAAACATTTCTACATACCAAGATTGTCCAACTTGACTCAGGCCATTGTACGCAGATGTGTAACGTGTGCTAAGAATAATGCAAGACAAGGACCAGTAAAGCCACCAGGAGTCCAGTTTATGGGGGGACTCCCCATGTCCGATCTACAAATAGACTTTACAGTAATGCCTAAATCGGGTGGACATCGTTACCTGTTGGTAATTGTGTGCACCTATTCAGGCTGGGTAGAAGCATGTCCTACTCGTACAGAGAAAGCAGGAGAAGTTGTAAGATTCCTGCTACGAGAAATAATACCCCGATATGGACTACCCTGTTCTATAGGATCGGACAATGGTCCAGCTTTTGTTCATCAGTGCCTACAACAACTGACTCATATGCTTGGTATAAAGTGGAGGCTTCATACTGCATATAGACCCCAGAGTTCTGGTAAGGTAGAGAGAATGAATAGAACTATAAAGAACCAGTTGGCTAAAATGTGTCAGGAAACCCAACTTAAGTGGAACGTTCTCTTACCCATAGCTTTATTGCGAATCCGCAGTACCCCTACCAGAAGGATGGGCCTCTCTCCTTTTGAAATCATGTATGGGCGACCACCTCCCGTACTTGGTAACTTAAGGGGGGACTTGAGTCAGTTGGGAGAAGGAATTACCCGGCAGCAGGTTGTAGAGTTGGGTAAGACTATGGAGGAGGTACAGAAATGGGTACAAGATAGATTACCTGTGAATATTTATCCCCCTGTTCATAGTTATCATCCAGGAGACCAAGTGTGGATTAAAGAGTGGAATAATGTACCGTTAGGGCCCAAGTGGAGAGGTCCTTATGTTGTTCTTTTGTCTACCCCTACAGCGATAAAAGTAGCCGAAGTAACTCCGTGGATACATCACTCCAGGGTTAAACCAGCAGCAGTCGATTCTTGGCAAATTACAGCAGATCCAGAGAATCCCTGCAAGATCCGGTTGAAACGCACTACTCAGTCGGAGTAACGAGGAATTATTGTGGATTACAAATTTTATTGTTACAGGTGTGAGTGAGAAGGCCATAATAAAGCCTGTCCGCTTACCAACACATAGTGTATAAGCCAGGAAAGTCTCGAAGGGACACCTGTGAAGACGAGCAGAACTCCATTCCCTGCAGCCCTCACATCCTGGAAGCTGAGGTTCCATCGCACGGACGAAGACTGAGGATGACGGCGAAAGATGTGCTTTTGATTGTGTTTATTTATATGTGTTTTTATATTCAGGAAGGTAGAGGTACCGACACTCCTAGCTGTGAGGTATGCATTAAGACTACGAGAACAGGTAACCATATTTCCCAAACCCTAATTTGGCATTCACAATACGAGTGTAAAGGAGATGTATCGAGATGTAGATACCTAAATATAGACTATAGTGTGTGCCATTTAGGAGTAGGAGAACCTAAGTGCTTCAGTCCAGAGTATCAACCTCGTACAATTTGGTTGACTCTCAGGAATGGAGATCCTCAGGGGACCCTAATTAATAAGACGGTGTTAGAATCCGTACATTCTTCGGGTGTTCTGCTATTTGATGCATGTAAGGCGATATCAAGTGGTAGAAAACCGTGGAATGTATGTGGGGATCTTAGATGGGAGAGGACGTATGGGTCTAATGATAAATATATTTGTCCCAGTAGTAAAAATAAATATGTGAGTCCTAGATGCCCAAATAAAGACTATAACTTTTGTCCATATTGGTCTTGTGTGGGGTGGGCGACTTGGGGACAGACAGTAGATAAAGACATGATAGTGACTAAGTTGCCGACTAGCCCTTATTGTAAGTCTATGGAATGCAACCCAGTCCATATACTTATTAATAACCCCGACAAGTTCCTAGATAAGTATGGAAATTTATTTGGGTTTCAGATATACGGGACGGGTTTAGATCCTGGGACATTATTGTTTATAGGAATAGAGACTGATACGGTATCCTCCCAGACTCATCAAGTATACCATTCCTTTTATGAAGAGATGAGTATAGATAATAAGATCCCCCATAACGCTAAAAACCTGTTCATTGACCTAGCTGAAAGTATTGCCGGTAGTCTTAATGTTACCAACTGCTATGTGTGTGGAGGTACTAACATGGGAGACCAATGGCCTTGGGAAGCAAAGGAGGTAATGTCCGGTTCTGAGGCAGTTGACCAACTAATATCTACACAAGCCGATTATCATTTGAGTGTTAGAGGTAAATCTGAGTGGAGATTAAAGACCTCCATCATAGGTTATGTTTGCATAGCAAGGAAAGGAATAATGTATAATACTTCTGTAGGAGAATTAACTTGTCTAGGGCAAAAAGCTTATGATGATGATACTAAAAATACAACTTGGTGGTCGGCTTCAAATGTCTCAGAACCATCTAACCCGTTTGCTAGATATGCCAATTTAAAGGATGTGTGGTTTGATTTATCCATCACATCTACCTGGAGAGCCCCAGCAAATTTGTACTGGATCTGTGGTAAGAAAGCCTATTCGGAGTTGCCACAGGACTGGGAAGGGGCATGTGTGTTGGGTATGCTCAAACCATCCTTCTTCTTGTTACCGATTGAAACAGGTGAGACTTTAGGTGTTAAAGTGTATGATGTGAATCATAGGAAGAAAAGGGGACCCTTAGAGATAGGCACCTGGGAAGATAATGAATGGCCTCCCCAGCGTATCATAGATTATTATGGGCCAGCCACGTGGGCAGAAGATGGTACCTTTGGTTATAGAACCCCTATTTATATGCTCAACCGTATTATAAGATTACAGGCGGTGGTTGAGATTATTACTAATGAGACCTCACAAGCGCTCAATCTTCTAGCGAAGCATAATACCAGGATGAGGACAGCAGTCTACCAAAATAGATTAGCCTTGGATTACCTTTTGGCAGTAGAGGGAGGTGTATGTGGGAAGTTTAACCTGAGCAATTGCTGTCTTCAAATAGATGACGAAGGGCAAGCAATAGCTGAGCTTACTAGCCATATGGTTAAACTAGTGCATGTGCCTACTCAGGTATGGAAAGGGTACAATCCAAGTAGTTGGTTTGGTAGCTGGTATGAGTGGTTTGGAGGGCTTAAGGCAGTGGTAGGTGGAGTCCTACTGATTTTACTGTTGTGTCTACTCCTACCGTGTCTTATACCCTTAGTAGTTAGGTCTGTGCAAAGCCTGATAGGAAGTATAGCAGAGAGGAAGGCTGCTGCACAGATAATGGCGATATATAAGTATAAGGCTCTAGATCAAGGAGAACCAATGCAGGAAGATGAGTGTTAAAAGATTCACATCATAAGATAAGTCTGGTCTGGTTCATGGTAACCTGAGGTATATGCAAACCAAGGTTAAGTGATGCCTCAAGTAATTGTGAAATATCAGAGGCATCAAAGGGGGGAATGTGATGTAATTCCAGTAAAATACAAGTTTAGCAGGCTAAGATTGCCACAAGGCATATGTATGTATATGTGTTTGTAGTATCAGTTAAGTTAATTACACGTAGCTAAGATACTGTTATCACTGTACTGACCAGGTGCAGGAATGTAAGAACTGGAATTACGCGTCCCTCTCCTTTGTATCAGATGAGCCACGTGGTTAGACCGGATGGATGAGTTTAGACTCTATTCATTAAATAGGTTAAGGGTATGTGTGGGTGTAGTTAATTGTGGGAGGAGCTACAGTGCTATATAAGGAATGTACTCTATGTATTCAGTACTCAGACTTTGCTGTATTTTGGTGACGCTAGTCCCTCTGAGTCCCGATCGGTGATCCAATAAAGAATCTCTTCCTTCCTGAAGAAACCTGTGTCCATCTCTCTGTGCTTGGCTTCCGTCAGTTTCTCCGGTATCAGTAGATTACAGTTAGTTTCTTCATATTTAACTGATTTATTCATGCAAATCTCTGACATAACCCAGAACGCTGGGAAAATGTTTCTCATTTAATTTACCTCAGAATGGTCTATATTTCTTGTGATATAATTATTCTACTCTATGCTTGCCTATTCAACACCTCAACATTCAGTTTGTACTAGAGATCACTGTATAATTGTATGGGAAGAGAGAAAGCTCTGGGATAGTCTGTGTAAACAGATCAGAACATTACTGTGAGCATGCACAATTGTACTTTTGCTTGTTTTCTGGCTGTTAAACTCTTAAATAAAGAATTTAGAAGAACATTACTTTCCATGTAAAGGCTATATGGAGGGTTGAGTGATATTGGTATAATAGATGAAGTGGGAAATGGGGAAAATGAGAAGTCAGATGGGGCATAATATCTACATTCCTCAAAAGTGAGAGCTTACACTAGTCCTTGCTCAGGCCTTTTACCAGCTTCTTGCATAAAGTGGCAGTGGTGCTAAACATTAGGCTGAACCCTCCATTTTAAGACCGAGGTTTGAACCAGGAGTCAGGTGACCGTCCTTACGTGGTCACTACTACTTAAATGTTATATCCATGAATAACTGAAGTTTGCATCAATCTTCAGATTGTGTACAAATGCAGTGCTGTATTTGCCATGAGGCAAACAAGACATTTGTCTTGGGCGGCACTTTCCCCTAAATGCCCAAGCAAATACCTTGTAAGCCTCGGGGCAGGCGGCTAGCTAAGTTCCAGGCGGGCGTTGAGGGAGCGCTGATTTGTGAGCTCCCTCGCAGGCCGCAAAGTAATGCCGGGAGCCGGAATATGATGTCATATTCCGGCTCCCGGCATCATTCTGCGGTGAGCGAGGGAGCTGACAAATCAGCGCTCCCTCACCGCCCGCCTGGAACTCAGCTAGCCGCCCGACTGCCTGTACGCCCTCCTTCCACAACAGCCTGGCCAGCACTGTACGAAATAGTGGAAGACTCCAAGGAGAATGGGGTAATTTATAAGACTCTTTTAAACTTATGCTACAAAACCAGTGCCGTACATACCGCGGTCGCTCCAGGGACTGGGAACCCGCCTCCATCTTTTGCGCATCAGTTTTGCACCAGGGCCCCATGGATTGTGTGTACTCCACTGTACAAAACTCCATCAAGTATAAAGAAGTAAAATAATTATTGCTTTGTAATGATTTGTCAGAGTCTGAGATTTAGATGTGTATTAAAATGTTCGCAGCTGAAATATGTGCCAAAAGGTACAATAAAATGTTCTGCTTAAAGCGGCACTGTCATGCCGAACTTACCTTTCCTCAATCTCTTCCTCTTCTCCCCCTCTCTCGGGATCTGTTCTTCTTTTCTTCCATTCTTCTTTAGTTTTCTTTAAAATCATAAGACAAAGTAGGGACTCTGTCTTATGGAGGATTCCTCCGCTTGACCAGCTCTGACCAGCGGAGGAGCAAAGTGTGCTTCATTTCCGCTGGTCAGAGCAATTTTCCCATGATCCCTAGCTTTCCTCCCAGTTCCCACAATGCTTCCTGTCAGTATTGCCGAAAGTCCTGTCACTTAGACAGAACGCCGGCAAAACTGCCGAATTGCATCCTAACAGAATGAGCACCGTTTCTCCATTGGTGTTAGGATGCAATTCGGTACTTTGTTCGTATCGGAATTTCATTCTAATGAATGAAACTCCGATCCTATTCATTGCTGTGGCTGCATCTTGCAGCCGCTTAGTAGATAACTCCCTAATTCCCACGGTATCAGGGAGCTATCTACTAAAAGGCTGAAAGACCTGAATTGGTCTTGAAGCCAAATGTACTAATACTAAGTAAAGATTACTTAGTATTAGTAAATAATATGCCCCTACTCGCTATACCGCGAGTAGGGGCATGTCTAGTAAGCAGTGAGCAGCCTGTGGCTGCTCACTGTAAAAAAAAAACAAAAAAACACCTAATAACCCCCCCGCCCCCTGCGCGGGGGTTAAAGATGGGGGGGACCTACTGTCCTCCCCCCTGGCCCCCACCCCTGCGCGGTGGGTGGGGGCCCTAATAAAATAATAAGGGGGGGGACCTACTGTCCTCCCCCCCTGGCCCCCACCCCTGCGCTGTGGGTGGGGGCCCTAAAAAATAATAAGGGGGGGGGGACCTACTGTCCTCCCCCCCTGGCCCCCACCCCTGCGCTGTGGGTGGGGGCCCTAATAAAATAATAAGGGGGGGGGGACCTACTGTCCTCCCCCCCTGGCCCCCACCCCTGCGCTGTGGGTGGGGGCCCTAATAAAATAATAAGGGGGGGGGACCTACTGTCCTCCCCCCCTGGCCCCCACCCCTGCGCGGTGGGTGGGGGCCCTAATAAAATAATAAGGGGGGGGACCTACTGTCCTCCCCCCCTGGCCCCCACCCCTGCGCGGTGGGTGGGGGCCCTAGTAAAATAATAAGGGGGGGGACCTACTGTCCTCCCCCCCTGGCCCCCACCCCTGCGCTGTGGGTGGGGGCCCTAATAAAATAATAGGGGGGGGGACCTACTGTCCTCCCCCCCTGGCCCCCACCCCTGCGCGGTGGGTGGGGGCCCTAATAAAATAATAAGGGGGGGGGACCTACTGTCCTCCCCCCCTGGCCCCCACCCCTGCGCTGTGGGTGGGGGCCCTAATAAAATAATAAGGGGGGGGGCCTACTGTCCTCCCCCCCTGGCCCCCACCCCTGCGCGGTGGGTGGGGGCCCTAATAAAATAATAAGGGGGGGACCTACTGTCCTCCCCCCCTGGCCCCCACCCCTGCGCTGTGGGTGGGGGCCTTAATAAAATAATAAGGGGGGGGGACCTACTGTCCTCCCCCCCCTGGCCCCCACCCCTGAGCGGTGGGTGGGGGCCCTAAATGAACCCCCCCCCCATCAAGGTGACTAGGGGTCCCAAGCCCCCCACCCAAAACATTCTATCCCCTACCTACCCCCCTCACCCTAAAAATAGTGAGGGGGGAATAAAATAACTAACCTGTAAAAAAAAAAAATTAAACTTACCATTTGACGTCTTCTTTTTTCTAAATTCTTCTTTCTTCAGCCCCCAAAAAAGCCAAATAAAAATCCATCATACCCGTCGCACTTTAAAAAAAAAAACAAAAAAAAACCGAGCGCAAAAAAAAATTAATCCATGTTCACCCATGGAGGGCACGCCGCGTACTGAGCTCCGCAGGGCGGATCAAGGCTTATATAGCCTTGCCCCGCCCTGCAATTAGGCTTAGAACACACTGATTGGTTGGTTTAAGCCAATCAGAGTGCTCTGTGTCATTTTACACAGCGTGGGAAAATTCAAAAGAACTTTCCCACGCTGTGTAAAATGACAGATCACTGTGATTGGATGGTTTTCAAGCCATCCAATCACAGTGCTCTGTGTCATTTTACAAGCGTGGGAAAATTCCAAAGAACTTTCCCACGCTTGTAAAATGACACAGAGCACTGTGATAGGATGGATTTCAAGCCATCCAATCACAGTGCTCTGTGTCATTTTACAAGCGTGGGAAAATTCCAAAGAACTTTCCCACGCTTGTAAAATGACACAGAGCACTGTGATAGGATGGATTTCAAGCCATCCAATCACAGTGCTCTGTGTCATTTTACAAGCGTGGGAAAATTCCAAAGAACTTTCCCAAGCTTGTAAAATTACACAGAGCACTGTGATTGGATGGCTTGAAAACCATCCTATCACAGTGCTCTGTGTCATTTTACAAGCGTGGGAAAGTTCTTTGGAATTTTCCCACGCTTGTAAAATGACACAGAGCACTCTGATTGGCTTAAACCAACCAATCAGTGTGTTCTAAGCCTAATTGCAGGGCGGGGCAAGGCTATATAAGCCTTGACCCGCCCTGCGGAGCTCAGTACGCGGCGTGCCCTCCATGGGTGAACATGGATTAATTTTTTTTTTGCGCTCGTTTTTTTTTTTTTTTTTTTAAAGTGCGACGGGTATGATGGATTTTTATTTGGCCTTTTTGGGGGCTGAAGAAAGAAGAATTTAGAAAAAAGAAGACGTCAAATGGTACGTTTAATTATTTTTTTTACAGGTTAGTTATTTTATTCCCCCCTCACTATTTTTAGGGTGAGGGGGGTAGGTAGGGGTTAGAATGTTTTTGGGGGGGGGGTGACTAGGGGCTTGGGACCCCTAGTCACCTTGATGGGGGGGGGGGTTCATTTAGGGCCCCCACCCACCGCGCAGGGGTGGGGGCCAGGGGGGAGGACAGTAGGTCCCCCCCCTATCTTTATTTAGGGCCCCCACCCACCGCTCAGGGGTGGGGGCCAGGGGGGAGGACAGTAGGTCCCCCCCCCTTATTATTTTATTAGGGCCCCCACCCACCGCGCAGGGGTGGGGGCCAGGGGGGAGGACAGTAGGTCCCCCCCATATCTTTATTTAGGGCCCCCACCCACCGCTCAGGGGTGGGGGCCAGGGGGGGAGGACAGTAGGTCCCCCCCCCCTTATTATTTTATTAGGGCCCCCACCCACCGCGCAGGGGTGGGGGCCGGGGGGGGAGGACAGTAGGTCCCCCCCCCTTATTATTTTATTAGGGCCCCCACCCACCTCGCAGGGGTGGGGGCCGGGGGGGAGGACAGTAGGTCCCCCCCCTTATTGTTTTATTAGGGCCCCCACCCACCGCGCAGGGGTGGGGGCCGGGGGGGAGGACAGTAGGTCCCCCCCCTTATTATTTTATTAGGGCCCCCACCCACCGCGCAGGGGTGGGGGCCGGGGGGGAGGACAGTAGGTCCCCCCCCTTATTGTTTTATTAGGGCCCCCACCCACCGCGCAGGGGTGGGGGCCGGGGGGGGGAGGACAGTAGGTCCCCCCCCTTATTGTTTTATTAGGGCCCCCACCCACCGCGCAGGAGTGGGGGCCGGGGGGAGGTCAGTAGGTCCCCCCCCCTTATTGTTTTATTAGGGCCCCCACCCACCGCGCAGGGGTGGGGGCCGGGGGGAGGACAGTAGGTCCCCCCCCTTATTATTTTATTAGTGCCCCCACCCACCGCGCAGGGGTGGGGGCCAGGGGGGAGGACAGTAGGTCCCCCCCCCCCTTATTACCATTTATGTTTTTACAGTGAGCAGCCACAGGCTGCTCACTGTTTAGTGGACATGCCCCTACTCGCGGTATAGCGAGTAGGGGCATTGGGGAGATTTTAATCTCCCTTGTGCTATTATGGGGGTCATATTGACCCCCATAGAGTGAGGGGGGGACCTGGGGGGCTTATGAAGTGGTGGGGAGCACAGCTCCCCACCGCTTCTGTCTTTACATATTACAAGGAGGGAGCTGCACGTCGGTAGCTCCCTCCTTGTAATAAACTGATCGAACAAACGAACACTGATACTCAGTGTTAGTTTGTTCGTCTGATTTTTTCTATTCATTCATTCGTCTGTCTGATGAATGAATGAATAGGTGAAATTCAAGTTCGCATGTCCAGGTGTTTCACTGGGCATGTGCGGGAATCTCACAGTCTGTGTAGTGTGGGTAGATGACGTGTCCCATAGGGACCTCACCTACCCACACAAAGATGGCGGCGCCCTGAATAAAGATCGGGGCAGAAGATACAGATTTAAAAATAGGTAATCTGGGGGGCTTAGGGGCATTTGGGGGTGACTAGGGGGGCAATTGGATGTAGTGGAGGCGGGAGGGGGGTTAAAAAAAAACGGGATTCGGCATGACAGTGCCGCTTTAAATGTGAAAAGAAAATTACAATCACTTGCAATAATGTTAACTTGGCAGATAGTTTTCATTTAAAGAGACATCCCAGAAACTAAATGCGATTGTCCACGTGATAATTTCACTGAGAGTCACTTGCATGATGTCGAATGCATGTTTTTAGAAGGGAAAAAGAGACAAACTCTTGAACCTTATGTAGATTCAGCTCCTTATTTCACCATTTCAAGAGGTTAATAGTCAAATATATGAAGCATAAGGAGGGGCAAGTATCTGCAGGTCGGTGTTTTTCAATCATTAAAAAAGTAACAAAAACGCTTATATCAGGGAATGGACACTCCCATAGAAAACTATGGACATCCAACAATCAGCTGACACAGCTTTGAATGTCCCTGGAGAAATAGGATGTCACAGGAGAAGGATCAGACCCTATTTAAAGGAATACTAATGGAAAATGTCTGTCAGTGTGTGTCTGTGAGGGAGTTTGTGTGTCTGAGTGATTGTGTGCCTGTCTGTGAATGTGTGTGTGTGTCCGTGTGTGTCTGTGAGGGAGCTTGTGCGTCTGAGTGAAAGTGTGTCTGTCAGTGAATGTGTGTGTGTGTCTGAGTGATTGTGTGTCTGTCACTGTGTGTCTGAGTGATTGTGTCCGTGAGTGAGTGTGTGTGTGTGTCAGTGTGTGTCTGAGTGATTGTGTCCCTGAGTGAGTGAGTGTGTGTGTGTGTCAATGTGTGTCTGTGAGTGAGTCAGTGATTGTGTGTGTCTGTCAGATTGTGTCAAATTAGTGTGTCTCTGTCAGTCAAAGTGTGTGTGTTAGTCTTTAATAGGAAGAGGTGTGGCATTGACAGGAAGGGGTGGGGCAAATGTAAACTAGAGGGTGCCCAAGTTCCATCATGCCTAGGGCAGTGCAGATCCAAAATACACCACCATAAAAATGTGTCATATGTGCGTAGATTATATAGCAGCTTTGAAATAAGCTGATTCTTCTAGGACCTGACCATTACAACAACTTACGATCACAACACCACTCCTCTCTAAAGATGCAGCTTTTGTTTGCTTTTAAGTTAACCATCCACATCAAAGTAACAGTTTTGCCAGATTTTAAGCAAACTAGAATGCTTTTGTGACTGTTTGCATCAGACCTTTGACTTCCCTGCAGATGCGATGAGAGGCGCAATTACATAGTTATGGTATCAGTGATAATGAGGTCTGATAAGGATTTTGAACTTTGAGTGTATACAATTGTATTCGGGAATATAAGGAAAACAATATGAGAATGTGGAATTTTGTCAAGATAATATCACGAGACACTGGAAATATTTTGTAAATTTGTAATGGAATTATGCCATGTTATGTGTTATATGGAATGATAGCATGTTATATAAAATCTGAAGGTCAATAATTTTAATAACATCATGAACATTGTAAATAGTAATGACAGCTATGTAATGTGAGCTGGAAGAGATCACAAGGGAATAATAGTAAGCATATCAAGTGAACAGATAAGTTATCACAATAGTTAAGAAACAAATTGGGTACAGCTCACTCTGGTATACTGAAGGAGAAAGGGGGTAACCCTTAGTGGAATTGAAAGGAAGGTATGGAGGTAGTATACCAGTGCTAGGGTACTAGAAACACATAAGAACTACTATGAGTTATAATACCAATGGGAGGCTTAGGATACAATTCAAAAACGAAAAATAATTTAATGAATAATAATGTTAAAAATTGCCAAAAGATTGGCAATCACCCAGAGTGTAACACACAAACTAAATATAGTGGAAAAACCTAAAGTAAATAACTTAAATGAAAAACATGGCTCGATAACTGAAGATTAAAAAATTCTAAAGTTGCACTCTATATGTTCTCCGTTGGAGCACACGTCTGTGCTTCACAAGAACTATGATAAGCGTAGAATATTAATGGGGGAAGGATAGGGTACCCTGGAGTGTAGAGGATATAAACCCTATGTATATATATCAAGGAAACTGCCTAAGTAAAAAGAGCCTTGATACAAAGTGTGGAAACTACAGGCTCAGTAATAGGCATAAATAGTAAGATGTATCAATTCATCAGTAAGTGTTACCAATTCTATACACTGTCAGTTTGCAGTGTGTTTAGACTAGCAGTGTGCCTCTGTGAAACACAGAGCGGTTTGAAACTGTTAGATAGATGATAGCAGTAAGACTGAATAGCGATAACTCTAGAATCTTATTATGTTCACATTAGCCTATGAAATTAAATGTAAATTGATTGTGTCAGTAATACTGAATGGTGTGCCTTAATGTTATGGTCTTTTTTTAAAAAGAAGATTCAAATGAATAGCCAAAGTACTAAATGTCATCTTAGATGGATGCTGACAGGACAATAGATTGTAAGAACACGCTGGTGTGCTGTGCTCACAGGATAACGAGGGGAGAAAGAGAGATTGATTGATAGCAATTAGTAGAGAGTGATAGAAAACGATATCTCTTAAATAAACTATCCGTAGATAGCCTCTCCGTGCCTTCAAGGGCACCTAAATCCAACCCCACTAGCAAGGTATATAGAAGGAATAGAGTGCAGACATAGAGGATAGTTATCACATCAGTATAACAAGCTGCATAATAATTCCCTTGATGCGCGCGTTTCACCCGACCAGGCTCGTCAGAAGGGAACCGGTTGGTGTGAAACACTCGGTTTAAAAGAGAACAGATAGCTCGTGATTGGTTATCAGAAGATGCATGTGATTGGTGAATAATCTGACGTCATGGGGATAAATGTATAAGTGTATAAATAATAAATGTAAAGAGAGAATGTTCACAAATATGGTACAGTATATTATTAACCATAAAGGACAAACACAAGATTGAATATAATATTAAGTTAATTACAAAAATAGGGGGTTGACAAAAATATATCCATAAATAATAAATGTAAAGAGAGGATATTCACAAATATGGTACGGTATATTATTAACCATAAAGGACAAACACGATTAAATTAAATAACGGTAATATAAGCTTGTATGAAGAAGATAAATGCGTATCTTATGACCAAAGAAGGGAGAAAATATGATAAATAATCAACTGAGATTAGGTAAATCAACTGGAATGAAAAACATGTATTGAAGTCAAAACTCGCTTAATGCTGAGCCTAGTAGAATATATTAACGCCCAAAAATTAAAAAGAGAAAGGGAATGTTTAAAATAATTATCATAATACAAAAATGAATATCAAAACCTATTATGAGAAAAAAGGGGGGGGGGAGAAGAATATTTAATTTGGGAATGAACGGTATATGATGGTCACCTGCATTATAGTCCTTGCTATAATGCTAAGTATGAATATACTTATTTGTAAATAAAGGGAATAAAATTAAACTCCTCATTAAGGCTGTTAGGAGTCAGAGTTTTGAAATAATAGATCCATCTTGATTCCTTAATTAACAACATCTTGTTGTAATTACCTTTCCTAGAGTTCATAGATAATCTCTCTATGGCTTGGAAGGTAAGGTGAGTGGGGTCACCGCTGTGATGTAATCTCACATGATTTCCAACAGGGGTAGAGTAGAGACCTTCAGGTTGGCAGGTTTTTCCACTATATTTAGTTTGTGTGTTACACTCTGGGTGATTGCCAATCTTTTGGCAATTTTTAACATTATTATTCATTAAATTCTTTTTTGTTTTTGAATTGTATCCTAAACCTCCCATTGGTATTATAACTCATAGTATTTCTTATGTGTTTCTAGTACCCTAGCACTGGTATAATACCTCCATACCTTCCTATCACAATAGTTACTTATATATGAGTAGCTGTGCAGAAATTATGAGTCTGTCATTTTAAAATGTACTGAAAGGGTACAATAAAAAGAGGAGGTGATGGAGATGGGACAGAGCTTTGAAAACAGGAGAAGATACAGGCAATATGGATGAGATTTTGCAAAATCAATAGGGAAGTAGATAGCAGAGAAAAATGGGAGATGCAGATGAAGAAACCCAGGCCAGAAGTCTAAAACAGCATGGCATGGCCATGATTAGGTGCTGACAGCCAATATTCCTGTAATAGACCAGATTGTGCAATGGGGTGCGCATGGAGCTCCAGCAGACTGGGTCCCTCTAATGGACCGGCTACCTACCCTCTCATGTGCTCTAGTCTAGCGCTGGGAGGAAGGGATGTTAGATTGCTTCTTCCCAACGCTTGTGGAAGCCATGCAGGAGGTTAGCAATGGAGCCAGGAGTTTGCAGCTTTGTACCTACTGATCCTCACAACAAGACCTAGTGGAAGAGTGCAAGGAAAGAGGTTGTGTGATGGTAGAGTGCCTTGTCCTCTGATCAAAACCCCCTTGTGTGCAGGCTCTCCATGCTTGGAAATGTACTGCAGCTGTTCTTTGTTCTATTCTTCAGTGGCTGTAAGACAAAACATCCCAATGTAGTTGTGGAAACTATGTTTGATTCTTTGTATGCTGTGGTCTTTGCCAATGACAGTTAATGTGCACTGGGTCTTTTTCCATAACCTGTGCACATCTTTGCTCTTAAGTTGGGTTCTCCATTTGTGAGGCCTGCTCCCGATAAGCATCTAACCGGGCCACTTTCTCAGCCTCACAGTATCTCTCCTCTTCCCTTCTCTGCTGACTTATAAAGAAGGAGAATCTCTTTTTGTAGTATAGTTAATTCTCCAAGGTGTATGTTTAGATTTTTTTTTTTTATGATAATTATTTAACTCTTACCTTTCAGAAAAAAATAATCAATATTCTAAATTTTATCCCAATAGATTTTTTTCCCATTCACAATTATCTGGTGGGGGCCTGTCCCAAGTGCATCTATGGCTGAGCCTTCCCTGGAAGCCTGTATTTCAAACCAATAGTTTAGCTTTTCACTGAGAAAAGTGAAAGAGAACTCAAAAACACTATGTGACCAGTACACAGTGACATCAATGTTATTCTCATTACAAAAATAGTTATGTTACACTGAAATTTTTTTATTATATTATGTTTACCATACAATTTTAGTAATGAGAATTGACTGTGAAGTTGCTGTTAATTGCACACAAAGGACAAGAGAACTAAGAATGTTTGTGCCAAACTATTTGGGATTTGAGAATATATCCAATTTGCACTTTGATGTAATATTTGAAATGTTTGTTTCAAATTTCAAGTTTAATGAATATATTTTTTTCACATCTCCATGTGGTATATATATATATATATTTTATATATATGTCATACGGTGTTCCTCTACCAGAATATTTGGGAATTTGAGGGTTCTGTGCAGTTCCTAGAATTGCAATCTTCTGGACAATGATCTCAGATGTCTCATCTGAGATCTACTGAAGCAACTATCCCAAGTTAGGGATTATGACTCTGAGTGTTCCTATCACAACTGGGACTACTATTGCCTTTACTTTTCACATCTTTCTAGCTCCTCTTGCAGTCCTTGCTATTTGTCCACCTTCTCATGTTCCTTCTTCTTCATGTTATAGTCACTGGATATTGCTACATCAACCAGCTCTCCAGTCTTCTGTTCCTTGTCTACCACCACAATGTCAGGTTGTTTGGCTGCCTTGACCTTGAAGTCCCACAGGATCTTATCCCTCTCATTTTCAAATACCCTTTGTGGTATCACCTATCTGGAATGACAGGTCCAGCCCATATTCTGTGCAGATATTTCAGTACACAATCCCAGCAACTTGTGTCTCTTCGTGTATGCTGTTCCTGCTAACATCTTGCATTTGGCTGCTATGTGCTAGATTGTCTCAGAGACCTCTTTGCACAGTCTGCACCTTAGGTCTTGCCTGGTGTTGTAGAGCCCCACTTCTATTTATCTGGTGTTGAGTACCTGCTCCTGTGCTGTTAGGATTAGTGTGTCAGTGCTGTCTATCAGTCCTGTAATGAATTCACATTTCGTAATGTGAGCTACATCCACTATCTGCCAAGCAGAGGCTAATACAATGTATTGTTTAATTCTAAAATCAGGAAAATAGGTTGAAATGATACAGTGGTACATTTGAGTCTACTTATCCCACAAGCCAAATTAGTCTGCTGTCCCCTGATAACACTTCACTTGCAAAACTTAATTTTCACTTGTGCCAAATTATGAATTAAATATTTAGAAATACATTTACAGCCATCCATGTATTATGTCATAAATTTTTCCCAGCTCATCAATGCTGCTCATAAAGATTTCATAAAACGGTTCAAAGTAACGTCTCATATCGCATGTAGAGTTCTGTACAGTATATGCATGCTATTTATAGGTGGAGCTCAGGTAATATAGTGTGTTCTTTCCTTTACTAGAGAGACCTCATTGCTAATGAACTCCAGAGCTTTTTCTCATGTGTACTGAGGTAGTGACGTGGGCAGAGATACAATAACTGTCCCTTGAAACATGAATCCTGGAGAGCGAATTCACACCCACCCTTTCATCTCTTTGGTGGCAAGAACAAAGAAATGATTACGCCCACACGGCTGGGACCTAGAAGTGCAGATATAAACTAGGTTTTGGATACCAAAGTCTTGAACCCATTGGAACTCACGTGCAGCTCCATATAGACAGAATGGAAGGTTGAATTAATGATCATATTGCTCCAAAGATTGCTTTAATGTTGAATAAGTATTATCTCAATAACATATCTAACTGTTTACTTGTAAGCAATCCTTTGGCCGTCTGTGTGAATAAATGCCACCATTTATTTTTCAGTCCCTGTCACAATATAAATAAATATTGATGAGTATAGTAATCATTAGTAACAGTTCCCTTACAAAAACCATAAAATATATAATTTCATACTTGCATTGTTCAGAACCACAAACAAGGTCATTCAGTTCCACTTTCTGCGCATAGAAATGTAGCTTACCCCACCCTGGCCAAATAACCCTTAGGTTAAATAAGACAGGACAGGATGCAATAAGGTCTACCTCACAAGGTGTAGGCTATATGGCTGCATGGTACCTTTCTTACTTGCTCATCAGTATCCTTGTGGTGTCTGAACACATGCGGGGTTCCATCCCGCTGACTGGTGGCAATACTAATGACAAGCAACTCCATCAGGACAGCACTTTTAACTTCAAACATCCAATACCAAGACATGTAGACTATGTGGGCATTCCCCACGTTGCTATTATGCCATTGGCCTGACCTTGCCTATAAAAATACATAGCACACTCTGGGTGCTCAGTTATTCTGCGACCTTAAAGTCTGAAGATCTGCGTTCATATTCCTGTAAGCACTCCCTGTTCTTCTTGGTGCTGTAATTGGCTTCTGGATTTATGTTTTTCGACCTACAGACCTGACTGAACCATGACTCATCCTGCCCTGCTTCCAAATCCCTGACTCCAGCTTTACCAGCCCTACTTTTTATTTTATTTTGTGTTAACCAACAAGCCAGCACAAGCTCTCAGGGAGCCTGTCCTCGTCACCAAATCTTCCTCAGATACGGTGATTAGTAAGGAGTGCTGTATTTCTTCAAACAAAAGTAAAAGCCCAATAATAGGCCAGAACTTAACTTGGAGAGACAGAAAAGGTAGATGTCCTACACAAACTTGTCAGAGGATATGAGGTCTTATTGATTGCAGGCAGCCTAGCATAGTCCTTAACTAAGTTTTTGATCAGGGGACCAGAAGCTAAGCCAAGGAATCCATTAGGTTAGCCAATAATTACTGAGTCAAACTAAAAATGTCAAGTGGATCCGAACCATGATAAAAGCAATGTGAAAAGAAGCATCCAGTATCATAATTGAACATGGAAGAGATGTCAGATGCTGAAACCTTAGATTTGTGCTATGATGTTCCACTGGTATCCTGGCAGAATGTGCATATTTGGAAAGTATGGGAACAAAATGTGCATCATTTATATATATTAAAGGTAGCTCTTGGGAAAAGTAAGGCACCGTTAGCAATGGTTTGCTGTTTTAAATTGAGCTTTTTAAACCAAAGCAAGGGTTGTGATGCAAAAGATCAAACGGTGTCCAGGCATAAAAAAAACAGCCATGGACTGTACAGTTCTGTAGGACTCATCTGCATGACACATTTCTGGCCCAGGAGTTACAAATGCAGACAAAGAGACAGACAGACAGACACCCACACACAGAGGAAATCTCTTAAACAATCAGTTATATGCATGCAATGTACAAAATATGTGTCAGCAGTGTAACACAAACTTTAAAGGTAAATACATTCATCAAGCAAAAATTATTTGAAGTCAAAAGTAGGTAAAAGGTGCTTCTCTTTTCTGGTCCTGATTGGGGATACAGATTTTATTGTCCGGATTAGGGTGTGCCATGACTGCCCGCACTGGACCTGTCCTGAGTGCACAGCCCCAGTACACCCTAATCTGGACCAACCAGTCTGGCACACCCCAAGCCGGACTAGCCTAAAAAGAGCATTACGCACAATAAAATGATAAAGTTGGAAGATTTCCATATAATCTTGGATAATAATAAAGCCTATTCTAATCCAGAACTGGTAAACTGTAATCTGTGCAACTGGAGACATCAAAGTCTTAATAGTGGGTTTGTAAACTACACTTTATAGCTTCAAGAGAAAATACAACAAGGAGCATACAGTTTGCCAAATCACAATCAAATAGGATGTGGTGCCACAAATTTTAATAATGGTTGGTAAGGAGTGACAGCTTTCCTAGCCTGCTTTGCAATCCCAAGTAGTCTCCTCACTGACAGAGATGGGAGTAATAAAAAAATCACATCCTCCTGGCATCTCAACAGAGAACTCAGCAGTGCAAAGGGGTTGAGAAAGCTGTCTCTGCTACTGCATCGCAGCTGTCTTACTCCATAAGACACCAGGGACAAAACAGCTCTCTTTTCATCACCTCTGCCTCTTTGCTGTTCATAAAAGTGAACAAGGAGAGACCCATCTTGTCTTGTGCCACTATCTTTCTTTCCCATCCTCCCATTACTCTATGACATTTTCTGTCCCCTCTTTTCCTTACCTTCTGTTTTCTGCTCTTTCATTACTTCTAGAAATGCATTATATATTTTTTGAATGCACATTTTTGGTCTCTCCTTTCTTGCCTACTACCAAATTTTCTGGTACTGATGAGGGATCTGGATTTTCTGGTCTGGATTAGGGTGTGCCAGGGCTGAAAGCTCGGGAACTGTCCTGAACATGCAGCCCATGCACACCATAATCTAGACCAGCTACAGGACCAACCAGTCTGGCACACCCCAAACCAGACCAGCCACCAGACCAGCCTAAAAAGAGCATTACCCACAATAAAACGATAAAGTTAGAAGATTTGCAGGAAAACTCCAAAGAAGGCTTTGGCCCTACAGAAGGGGAGATATCTTACCATTAGAAGTTTTCATGATATTATGCTGATTATTTATATTTCATTTTTGCAACACGCAACGTTTGTGCACACCAAGATGGTATTGTTTTTCATGTGTACACATTTTTTACTTTTTCTTTTTTGAATATATTTTTTTTTAACCATTGAGGGTACCAATTCGCTTAACTTTGATAACTTAGATGTGGAACAATATTTACTCAGACTAGAACTTCTTAGGTAGATGCGGCTGCTTCATTTTAAGGACTTTTGGCTACAAACTGTGATTGTATTTATTTCTGCAATGATTACTTGTATTGTGTTTTGCTACAAATGATGATTGTCATGTTTAGGAAGTTTATGGATTAGGAGTATTTGTCAAAGCATTTGAATATATTGGTGTTTATACTTTTGTTTATATATTTTTGCCGTTTGCATTTCTTTTTTGAACAGTAATGAGGTCCCCACAACGTATCTTACTAAGGTACCAGTTATTATTATTATTATTATTTTATTATTTATAAAGCGCCAACAAATTCCATAGCATTGTACAATGGGTGTACTAACAGACACGTAATTGTAACCAGACAAGTTGGACGCACAGAAACAAAGGCGTTGAGGCTCCTGTTCAGTGAGCTTACAAGCTAGAGGTTACCTATCTGATTTAAATATCACACTTAAGCCTCAGTTGATTAAAAAAAATATTCTTTTGCATCATCTTTTGGAGTGAGGTATTAGTTTTTTATTTTTGTAAAAGATCAACATCCAAAGAGCCAATCACATCCAAAGAAACATTATTTCTAGTTGGTGCTTGTACCTGTTGTAATATGAAGGTGTCATTTAACACATTCAAAAACCTGATTTTCCTTGCTGGGCTACTAGTCCCTCTATCCCAATGTATGTCTGGGTATTTAAAATATCTAATAATTAATGTGTTACCAAGATGTGCAGCTTTCCCAATTTGCTTTAACAGCTGTTCTTCCTCATCATTATTATTAACATTAAGGAATTTCTAACAAAAAGCTACCCACAAAGCTTCCACGTTTTCATCGTCAGATTCCATTTGCTTAAGATTTGGCTTTAACTTATGATTGACATACAAACATACCCCACCACCTTTCCTGTTTTTTCTATCCTTCCTAAATAATGTGTCACCGTTTAACTACAGTTTATTTCAGATCATAGATTTTAGGAAATGTTAAGGTACAAAGTACTAAGACATCAGCATGAAAGCAGTGTGTGCAATAACACTAAGTTATCTGGAAGACAGAGCAGGCAGCCATGGAAAGATTTTTGGCTATACTGGATGTGCATTAGACTCTAAACTGCAGCCTGTGTAGTTGTCCAACAAGAGCATGAGCAAGGAACCAATAAGTGTAAATATACTCAAACCCAAACTTGTTTCTCAGTGTGCAGAAAGTAGGTTGATATTACATCAAATATGCAAAAACCTGCATGTTCTTCATTGTGTGTATATACCCAGTGCAGAAATACAGTGAGTAGATAGAAAGCCTAAATAGTTGGGTCAGTGGAAGACTGACATTTGTTACTAACCAGGAAAGGACTGACCAGTTGGGCACTCGATCACAGTCCAAGTGCCCAACAATTGTAGAGGGCCAGATGTTTGTCCAGTGTGCTGTTTGCTGCCGGCATCTTTCAAGCAGTCTGTCTACACTTTGGCAGGGCACAGATATAGCACCACCTGCATAGCGCCCTCACGTGCCCTATATTGATGCTGGCAGCCAAGATGGGACATCACTCCGGGAATGGCGTCAGTACAAGGCGCAGATGGGAGCTGAGCAAAAAGAACCCATATAAACCACCAGAGAGAGGACCCACTCTAGGCAATTGTATTGGGGGAGAAAGCTAGGAGGACCTCTTACAAAAAAAAAATCACATCTGTGTGTATGCGAGTTTGTATGCAATGATGTGTGTGTACATGTGTGTGAATGTACATGTGCATATAAATGTATGTCAATAGGTATGTACATGTTTGCATGAAAATGTGTGTGTGTACATATATATTATATGTTATTTTTTTTTTTTTTTTGAACGGCTAGTTAACACTTCCCAAATTCTGCACCTACAGATACATTAAAAGAATATCTGGCCCTATGTGGGAGCCATGTAAATTTCGGGGTCACAATTGTGTAGCTCCCGAACAGCTATTTGGGTGCTGGGCAGCATACTCCTCAGATCTGTGTGAGTTGAACAATTACTGCAAATTGTGTGTTAGGGGGGCAGCAGACTGCATCTCCCCCATGTGCTGCCAAAAATCTTTGTACTGACTTGGAGTATGAGTACCGTATTTTTCTAAAAAAATTTTGTCTAAAATTGTGGGTCATCTTATACTCAGAAAGTCACTGCAGGGGTTAAAAACAAACAACAAAAAAACACTTGTGCATGGGGCCTAAGCCAAGATGGCGCCTGCAGAAGAAAGAAGAGGTCTCTATATGTGTGGGAGCTGCAGCAGACATCAGCACTTATCATCAACGGAGCTCCAAAGACATGCCACACCATAAAAGGAGCAGCCATATTAAGGTTTGCTCCACCTCAGGTAGGTCTCGCTTTCTGATTTATATCTATGTCACACACTCTCTGAAAGACACACACACAATGACTGACAGACACACACACACTGACACACACACACACACACACACACACACTGACAGACACACACACTGACAAACACACACATTTACACATTCATGCACACACTCACATCATTTTATTTATTGTTCCCTACCTTTGGAAGATGGTGTGGGGCCTCTCCCTGATGTTCTCTCGGGAGCTCAGTCGACCTGCTCCTCACTACTTCCTCACGTGCGCACTCTGTAGTGATGCCGGGTGCCAGAATGACGTCATATTCTGGCACCTTGCATCACTACAGAGGGCGCACGTGAGGAAACAGTGAGGAGCAGGAAGACTGAGCTCCCTCGCTGCCACCAGGTACCTCTCTGGTAATTTTGGCAGAGTAGGCACCTGCAATGTGGGGAGAGCAGGTGCCTACTCTGCTTTAGTAAGCATGGCAAACTCGCGGCTCTCCGGGCCACAAAATATTAATTGTGGTCCGCATGAGTTTGACATGCTTGCCCTAGAGGGGCACTCTAAGCACCAAAACTACTACATCTTAATGTCCGGCAACAAATTAATGCATAAGTTTCATAGTTTGTAGCTGAAAAAGCATATATTGTAACTTGCAAATAGATCTTTTTTTTTTAATAATATTATGCTGTTAACTAATTAAAAAAAAAAAATAACTGTTGTGCAAATGTAAATTAGCTTGCAAAATGTTTATTTAAGTTCTGCCTAGAAAACATTGGTAATTAATAATTATACAAACAAGGGATAAATAACTAGAAACACATAAACAAAAGGAGAAGACATCCCTGAGCTTACAATATAAAAGTGAAATGTACAAGGAGACAAAGGGTTTGGTTGCAAGGAGAAATACAATTGGAAAAATTTATCCATATTGTACACACTGAATATAGTAAAAATAGAAATTAGAAGCAGTGCTTACAATCACTATGCACAGAATGCAGAGAAAATATAGGACAATGGGAATACAGTAAGTATAGAATAATAGAGACAAAAAAGCAGGTTCAGAAGATGCAATAAGTCAGGAGGAACCCTTGTTCAAGGGTATCTGCAGCAAAAGGAAGTTAGTGGTCAAGAGCAATGTGTTCATTGAAGAACATAGACCAGGTATGGTCTGGTTTGCATTCCTAGTTGGGCCAGAATCACTTTTGAATTTGTATAAATGAGATACACCGCTGGGGTTTAGGCAGGTCCAGATTTACCCTCCTTGTTACCCAACGGCCAGACAGTGGAGGCTCTAGAATTTGTGAGGCCTTAGGCGAAACTCAAACATGAGGCCCCCACTAACATAAACTGAAAAAAATAGTGGTTCCATTGTGTGTGTGTATAAGTAATTGTAGTAATATTGAAGGATTGGTTTGCAGCACTGGATACAAAGAGCTAGTTTCTGTATTCATTGTTCAGAGGCTTGCTGTGTAGCTGCATTGTGAGCTCTCTGACTGTACATATGGCATAATTTGCTAACTAAATTAATTTGTGATAAACAATTTTAATTTGCAATTATACGACTCGTTTATACAGGATTGTGGGATATGGTTGCATAGCCTGTAATCATATATATATATATATAAAACATTATATATATATATATATATATATATATATATATATATAAAGTGCCGCTGTGAAGGGGTAATTGGAAAGAAAAATGCAAAGTTTGGTTGGTCAAAAAAAGCTTTTTATTTTAAAATCCTATACCAAATAATATAATTACAGTTAAGAAAAGAGTGTCATAGAAATTCCCCCTACATATTCTATAAGCCGTTTACATATATATTATCCCATATGTTCTTTATATGTGTTTCCCCAGGTATTGTATTTGTATGTATATTATATATATTCTTGATGTTGTCACTTTATCTTTGCTTTGCACATTCCATACCACTCTCACATTGCAGCCATAAACACACTGTTACGTGCACACATATACACACTGTTACATGCACACATATGCTCACTAATACACAAACACATATACACACTAAGGTAAATGCACATTTATGCACTAAATACACTTTTTTTTTATAAAAAAGTAATCAATTTCCTGGTGGTCCAGTGGTCTCTCTTCCAGCTGGTCCAAAGGTCTAGCTATCTCGTCTGCAGCTCTGTTGTGTGCAGAGCTCCAGCATTTGAAGTGTCAGAGCATTGGCAACGCTCTGATTGGCCGAGCTTGAGAGATCTCTACAACATAGTCTGCAGCTCTGTTACCAGTTTTGCTGTCTCTACCCCTGGACATGGAGGGACTTCACACTCGGCAGCATACAAGGCCAGCTGACAGGCCCCCTCCATGTCATGGATCGAGAACCCGATGGATCTATCTGTTCTAAGGTGAGTTAGGGAGTCGCGAGGCCCCAGTTTGCGCAAGACCTTAGGCTGCAGCCTAACTCACCTAATGAGAGAGTCGCTTCTGGCTCCAAGAAGGGCTAGAGTGGCCAGGAGTGCGGTATATAACTGCAATGTCTAGTGAGAAGTGGTGAAAAAGGCAGATGGCATGGACCTCACAAGAAGAAAAAGAGCATGAAGGTCAGATAGAAGATGTTTAGAGGTACAGCGAGGTGAGAGAAGTAGACCCACAGAGACAATATTGTGGTCACCAAGTCTGTGAGTATTGTGTTGGAAGCTACCATAAGACAGGAGTTTGCTGGAGTTTTGTAGAGGGGTGAAAGGTTTTGTGAAAAGGGTGACAGGGGTTTTGTAAAGGGGGGGGGGGCAGGGGTTTTGTAACGTAAGGACAAGAGTTTTGACTGGGGTCAAGACTGGGGTTTTGTCAAGGGGGGCAGGGGTTTTGTGGAAAGGGGTGACAGGGATTTTTTTTAGAGAGGGGTGTTTTTAGAGGATGAGAACGTTTTTTTAAAGGGGGATGGGTTTTGTAGAAGGGGATGGGCTTTTAATTTATTTTATCAGATTATTTCAATATGATGATACATGCAGTAGGTGCAATAAGGATTTTAATGTTTTTTGTTGTTGTTGGAAGAATACGTGTGTGTTTTTTTTAGTATGTAGATCTTGTTGAGCTGGACATTTAAAAAGTAGATCATGACACCTTTGGATCTTCTTATTATCCAAATCACTAGATGGATGGACCAGTGCTGAGCAAAAACTTATCCATAAAATTACGTTAGCGGCCAGAAGAGTGCTAGCTCAGGCATGGCTAAAACCTGACATGCCTCCTATAGATGTGGTACTCCTGAAAATTAGGCATACGTACCTGATGGATAAGTTAACTGCCCAGGTGCAGGGGACCTTAAAATCTTTTGCAAAGATTTGGGAGCAGTGGGACAACTTCGCTGGCGACTCTTAGGGCCGACCAGTAAGTTTGACCTTCTAGGGGGAGGCACCCCTGGTCCCTGCCTCCGCATCGACCATCTTTTCTCCATATCTTTCTCTTTCTTTCCTTTCTCTTCTGTCTTTCTTTCACCTTTCATTTTCTGTGTGGGTACTCCACCGATCAGGAGAACATTTTTTTGAGGAATGCGTATACCATATAACGTTCACTGGTTGTCAATCTCTTTTTTGTTGAAGAAACACATTACACAGTAGAAGGTGTTATAACAAGCAGGCAAATGCATACAAAAGCTTATCCATGGTCAAAACATGAGAATTACAAGATTAATAAAACACATGGAAATAATCTCTGATGTAAGTCTGCCTCGTTTGTTGTATTTTTTTTTATTTTTTTTAAACCTGCACAATTTTATAGCATTCAAGCTAGGCATACTTGTCTAAACATTAACCAGAGTTAAGCTTGTTGACAGTTAGGACTATCTAGACATAATGATTTTTAGCAGATTAATAATGCTAGTACTTAGGTTGTCAGGTGAGAAAAGACCACTGGATCCTAGTTCACATGCATCTTACCAAACCATCAAAAACAAATTAGAAAACAGGGGAGAGCACATCAAATAAAAACAGATAAAAGCAAAACGATGTATAATGGTGTCTACTAACAGCAGTGGTGCTTGGAGATTAGGCTGTAAATCTGCACTTGGTGGAGGAACTTTCATCAGCCAATCCCTAAGCCTGGGAAGCGTATGTTACACTCCAAGGAATCAATGGCAGTGGAACGGGAGTATGGTAAGGCATCCCCCCAGCCTCGTGTGGAGGCTAGCATCTCTGAGTCACTGACTTGGGGGGTCTATCTTTGAGTCCAAGTCTTTCCCAGATGAAAAATAGCAGAGGGCTGTTATCACTATCCTCTGCCTGTGTGGGTGATGCAATGGGGCCAAGCCCCGAATGGCCTTCAGCCTAGGAGGGCTAATTGATTTGAGACTTTAATTAATTCTACCTATTGTCTACAATAGCTGTATCTTTCAAAATGTCTTATTGTGCTTACAATATCGCTGTTTATTATTGACATTCTTATTTGTCTTATGGATCCATTGTCACTGTCTGTCTGTAACGAAAATATACCCCAACTCGCAGGATTCAACTTGACAAAAGACAACACAGAGGAGAGATACGTCTACCGGACCTTAGAATGGCTGGACTCGACGTATATGAGAGGAGACAGAGTCAGGAACGATCCAAGGTCAAGGATACAGAGAGACAGCGTAAACTAGGACTAGCCGGGGTCTGGTAGACAGTAAACAGCAAGCCGGCAAACAGAACAGATAAGGATAAAGATATAACGTAGTCAGAAACAAAGCCAAGGTCAATACGAAGGAACACAACTGAACACAACAAGCGCTAAAGGGAACTGAAACAGAAACCACAATAGGGCAGGGAGCAAAGGGAGAGGTAAGTTTAAATACTTTCAACTTATTCTTGATTGGCCCCTGTCATACCCACGCCCCCAATATGTGAGAGTATGGGGAGTGTGGGGTGACAGGGGCCAATGGGAGACCGTTTTGATTTTCGGCTCCCACTTCCCCTTTAAGAGCGTGCTCGTGACGCGCGGCGCGCTCTCAAAGCTAGGCGGGACACGTGACCGCATTCTGCGGTCAGCGCCCGCCGTCATCGGCGCTCTGAGCACGCCGAGAACAGAGGACCTCGGCCGGCCCCTGGACAAGGTAAGTAACGCTACACTGTCATTGTACCTACTTTTTCAAACATAAAGCATGGAAAAAACTAAAGGAGATCATGACACCAAAAAGTGTGGTCACCTCTGCTATAGACAGAGGGGGCAGTCCAGAGAGTGTAGAGGTGGAGCGAGATGGACTGTTTATAACATTAGAAGGATTCCTGGGGGGAAGAAAATGAAAGGAAATAAGGCAATGGTTAGGGGAAATGCCCCCAGCAAGAGTAGACAAAGTGAGAGAAGAGGAGGGGAGAATGAGATTTGAAGGTCTGGGAGGGGAAATGAGGTCTAGAAGGGTGGATAACAAGAGAGGGGAGAAGAAAATAGAGAGCTTGGGTGGAGAGAAGGAGTGAGTGTAGAAGAAAGGGAGAACGTATGGGGAGGATGTAAAGTATGGGCTGCATGAGGAAAATGGAATGACAAAAGGGCTTTATAAACCAGGGAGAATAAAAAAGAATAGAACATTTTAGAAGAGGAGAGGAGAAGAAGACATGAAATGGATGGAGAGAAAAAGTGAGGCAAAACCATATTTTATAAAATTCAATAAAAACTATTTGAAAAGAATGTGAGACATGCCAGAAATAATTGGGAAATAGGAAGAGGGTGAGTAAAGAATGGGATGCTGCAGGGAGGATGAGGAAGGAAATTTAATAGAGGCTTAGGGCTAAGTCTAATTCCAGCTGCTCAGCACCCGTTAAAGGAACACTATAGTCACCTAAATTACTTTAGCTAAATAAAGCAGTTTTAGTGTATAGATCATTCCCCTGCAATTTCATTGCTAAATTCACTGTCATTTAGGAGTTAAATCACTTTGTTTCTGTTTATGCAGCCCTAGCCACACCTCCCCTGGCTATGATTGACAGAGCCTGCATGGAAAAAAACTGGTTTCACTTTCAAACAGATGTAATTTACCTTAAATAATTGTATCTCAATCTCTAAATTGAACTGTAATCACATACAGGAGGCTCTTGCAGGGTCTAGCAAGCTTTTAACATAGCAGGGGATAAGAAAATCTTAATTAAACAGACCTTGCAATAAAGAAAGCCTAAATAGGGCTCTCTTTACAGGAAGTGTTTATGGAAGGCTGTGCAAGTCACATGCAGGGAGGTGTGACTAGGGTTCATAAACAAAGGGATTTAACTCCTAAATGGCAGAGGATTGAGCAGTGAGGCTGCAGGGGCATGTTCTATACACCAAAACTGCTTCATTAAACTAAAGTTGTTTAGGTGACTATAGTGTCCCTTTAATGAACAACATCACTATAGATACCCAGATTACTTAATCTCAATAAAGAGGTCTGGGTGCCATGTGACACCCCCCATTTTAACCATGATGTTATCATATTTTTATTCCTAACACTATAATTATCCTTTAAGAAGCCAGTGGGGGTGGGTAGCAGTTCAGACCCAAGTCATATAAAAGTATAAATAAGCAGTGGGAAATGAAAAGAGTATGGGGTCTGGTAAAGTAGTGGGAGAGGGTAACAAGTTGGTAAATTGGACACTCCAGTGCCCAATTATAATACAAATAAATATAACACTGTTTAGTAGATATACCTCAATGAAATTGTGCATGCATTTAATTATGTATTTTTTTTAATTGGGGGTATATCTAAAAACCACTTGCAAAAGCTGCAGATCCCTCCTCTTCTTCCCCATCTTAACCTTTCTGTGGCTGCCCAATCACAGGCTTTTCAGTGCAGCTGAATGAGAAGTCTTTGCAAGGCAGGTGCTTTGGACAATTGCTGCCTCTTGAGTTTACCTCCACTGAGCTAACCAAGCCAGGAAGTAACAGGACCAGTTGTCTGACAGCCAGGGGGCTGTAACCATGTTAATTTGTAAAAGTGCCAATTTCTATTGAACCTTTTGGATAATAAAAAAAGAGCACACTCTCTTCACACATAAAGGTTTCTTGAAGGTTCCTTTAAGGCCCAAAAATAATTATGTTCTTCTGTTGACTTGCCAGAGATAAGTAGGACAGAAAACAATAGTATACACTTAAAGAACACTATAGCATTAGGATTAAAAATGTGTAATCCTAACGATACAGTGGGATGTGCTGCAGTGCTATATGTTTATGTTACATGCCCTCCCCCCTCAGAATAGAGTAGAAATGTACTTTTACTGACCTTTTCTCCCTCGCCATACAGATTTCTCTGCGGCCAGTCAATGCAGTGCTTTCCCAGCAAAGCATTGGGACGCTAGTGCACATATGTGGAAAACTTCATTGAGATGCAGTGGTCCGGGTGCCTATAGTGTTCCCTCAGGGCCAGTGCAAGGATTTGTGGCTACAGATGCTGCCTGCCACTCATTCCAAACTGCGTCTTCACCTGTGTGTCTCTGAACCTCCTTTTGAATTTCATACCCCCTTTTGTGTTACTTATCTAATCTTTTGAATGTCTTACCCTCTTTAATGTATCTTATCCCTCCTTTGTTTGTCTTTCAGTAAGGAACTTACCTGCCCCTGTGCTGCTCCCCTTGTTGGCTCGCTCCACGTGGACGCATGGCCTGTACAGAGAAATATGTATACTTGCCTTTTGGCCCAGCGAACAGCCCCCCCTCCTGGTTTGTGTGGTCCGAAACTCACTGAGCCATTGTATTCCCTGCAGTATAATACACGCTGTCCACTTGAATAGGTGTCTTTTATGAATTCAAAATGTGACATCAATGCTGCCCTTAAAGTAACGATGTCATCTAGGCGACCCTATATTCAATCAATTTGGAGTCACAGAGATGATGTGGACTAATCAAAAAGTGTGTTAGTCTATATAAAGTTAATTTGGGCACTTGTTAATTGCCATATCGTTGTTTCTTCCTTCATACACAGTAGTGTATATACAGTATCTCACAAAAGTGAGTACACCCCTCACATTTTTGTAAATATTTTATTCTATCTTATCTATGTGACAACACTGAAGAAACTACCCTCTGCTACAATGTAAAGTAGTAAGTGTACAGCCTGTATACCAGTGTAAATTTGCTATCTCCTCAAAATAACTCAACACACAGCCATTAATGTCTAAACTGTTGACAACAAAAGTGAGTACACCCCTAAGTGGAAATAACCCTCATAGGCATGGAGTTCACCAGAGCTTCAGAGGTTGTCACTGGAGTCCTCTTCCACTCCTCCATGATGACATCACGGAGCTGGTGGATGTTAGAGACCTTGCGCTCCCCCGCCTTCCGTTTAACCCCTTAAGGACCAAACTTCTGGAATAAAAGGGAATCATGACGTGTCACACACGTCATGTGTCCTTAAGGGGTTAAAGATGCCCCACAGATGCTTAATAGGGTTTAGGTCTGGAGACATGCTTGGCCAGTCCATCAGCTTTACCTTCTTTAGCAAGGCAGTGGTCGTCTTGGAGGTGTGTTTAGGGTCATTATCATGTTGGAATACTGCCCTGCGGCCCAGTCTCTGAAGGGAGGGGATCATGCTCTGCTTCAATATGTCACAGTACATGTTGGCATTCATGGTTCCCTCAATGAACTGTAGCTACCCAGGGCCGGCAGCACTCATGCAAGCCCAGACTATGACACCCCCACCTCCATGCTTGACTGTAGGCAAGACACACTTGTCTTTGTACTCCTCACCTGGTTGCCGCCACACACGCTTGACACCATCTGAACTAAATAAGTTTATCTTGGTCTCATTGGACCACAGGACATGGTTCCAGTAATCCATGTCCTTAGTCTGCTTGTCTTCAGCAAACTGTTTGTGGGCTTTCTTGTGCATCATCTTTAGAAGAGGCTTCCTTCTGGGACGACAGCCATGCAGACCAATTTGATGCAGTGTGCAGCGTATGGCCTGAGCACTGACAGGTTGACCCCCCACCCCTTCAAGCTCTGCAGCAATGCTGGCAGCACTCATACGTCTATTTCCCAAAGATAAACTGTGGATATGACACTGAGCACGTGCGCTCAGCTTCTTTGGTTGACCACGCAAGGCCTGTTCTGAGTGGAACCTGTCTTGTGAAACCACTGTATGTTCTTGCCCACCGTGCTGCAGCTCAGTTTCAGGGTCTTGGCAATCTTCTTATAGCCTAGGCCATCTTTATGTAGAGCAACATTTCTTTTTTTCAGATCCCCAGAGAGTTCTTTGCCATGAGGTGCCATGTTGAACTTCCTTTGACCAGCATAAGAGAGTGTGAGAGCGATAACACCAAATATAATACACCTGCTCCCCATTCACACCTGAGACCTTGTAACACTAACAAGTCACATGACACCGGGGAGGGAAAAGGCTAATTGGGCCCAATTTGGACATTTCCACTTAGGGGGTGTACTCAGGGGAGGGCTGGCAGCGTTAGGCCTGGGGGGGCAAATCCAGTCAAGTGGCCCATCGCACCAAGAGGAGAGTAAAAACACGTTTCCCATGTGATTGAAAGGGGGGGGGGGGCAGTCACCTAAACAGACACACTCACTGACAGGTGCACACACTTGCTGATTTGACACACACTAACAAACACACACTCACTGACAGGCACACGCACACACTCACTGACAGACACACTGTTAGTGGCATACTGACTCACACAGACATACAAACTGACACACACATACATACAGGCATACTGGCTAACACACACACAGACAAACTGGCACACACACACAGACATACTGGCACACACACACAGACATATTGACACAGACACACACACAGACATACTCTAACACACACACACACACACACACACACTTTTAAAGCCAGCTTCCTACCTTTGCTGGTACCTTTCCTGAGGTCCAGTGTGCTGACTAGGGTGCTTGGGTCTGGCTCTGCTTGCTGTGTATGGGCCACCCGGTGGTCCGCTTTGTGTGTGGGCACAGTGCAAGGATTAAAGTAGGGCCCCCTTGTCACTCTACCTTGTGCATATTGTCGCTCCTCGTCACTCCCCACTAAGCAATACACATGGTTGAAATGTGTGTGGTTTCTTTGTGTGATTGTACTGTTGCTGAGTGAGTGTTGCATGTATGTGTGTAGTTGGATGAGTGTGGTTGTGTGAGAGTGTGAGGGCTGGCTGAGTATGATAGTATTTGTGGCTGTTTGAGAGGGAGACAAAGAAACAGAGAGGGTGATAGAGAGTGCCAGAGAAGACAGAGAGGGAGGGAGAGACTGTCAGCAGAGGTCTACAGAGCAGTTCAGCCACTGGGGGGAACATTTTTCTTTTCTTTTTGGATGTGGGCAGCCCTGGATTTAGGGCGGCCTGGGGGGAAATTGCCTCCCTGCCCCCTGGCCCAGCCCGCCCCTGGGTGTACTCACTTTTGTTGCCAACGGTTTAGACATTAATGGCTGTGTGTTGAGTTATTTTGGGGGGTAAGCAAATTTACAATGTTATACAGGCTGTACACTTACTACTTACATTGTAGCAGAGTAAGTGTTGTCACATGAAAAGATACAATAAATGTTTTACAAAAATGTGAGGGGTGTACTCACCTTTGTGAGATACTGTATATTTTGATATTGACCTTAGCTTGTATTTGACTTTGTGTTTTTCTGGTATCCTGACTTGGCTTGTTTCGAACCTTGAGTATTTCTGGTATCCTGACACGACTTATTATTCTGTTTATCCGTATTTCTATATCCCTGCCCGTGGCTATTCCTGAGTCTGTCTTTATCTCCATTAGTGTTAAGTCCAGCCACTCTAAGGCCCGGTAACGTCTCTCTGTTTGTAGGATTTGCCATTCATGTAAGTTGGAGTATGACCCCTTGACACTTTCACCCATTTTAGTGACTCTTATTCCCCTCTTGTGTGTCTCTTGCTCTACCAGTCCCTTTGTGTGTCTCTTAATTCTCTCTGCCCCTTTGTGTGTCTCTGATTTCTCTGAGCCAGTTTGTGTGACTCTTACTTCCCCCAGCCCTTTTGAGAATATTTTAATTATTCCCAGCCCCTTTGTGTCTCTTTGTCCCCCCACCCCATTTGTCTGCCTATTTCTCTCCCATAGGCCCTTTCTGTGTCTCAATGGCACCCGCCATTTTAGGTGTGGCAGTCGGGCTCACCGGCCTCAGTTGCAGTGTCGCGGTCAGGGCCACAGGGTGAGGACAGGGATCACCCCCCCCGGCCCAGAGGGGGGGGAACGGAGCCGGATCCGTGCCGGTCTGTACCCGTGGCTGGGTTCTGCGGCGCAGGATAGTGGGGCAGCGGCTGTCCGCCCCACTCACCGCAGGAGAAGGCCCCTGTTGGGGCAATGTGTTTTTCTCCCCCGGGGGACTGAAGCTCGGTGAGCCAGCCTCTCCCCGGGTCCTGCAGTCTCTCAGCTCTGGGTATCTGTTCTGGCGGTCTGATTTTAGGTGGTGAGGCATGATTTTAGAGAGTAAATTTTGTTGAATTGCCGGAGCTGTTCAGGCTTGCGACCGTCCAGCTCGGCGGTCCGGCCCCGCCCCATAAAAAAAACTTTTTTGACTGTAATATAATAGCAGTCAGTTTCCTTCACACGTGTGCGTTTCAGGGCCTGCCAGGGCACAGTGTCACACCAGTGCAACTCATATCTGGTGTAACAGTAGTGTACATTTAAAAAAAAATACAATTTTGACTGTAATAGATTGAATAGCAGTTAGTTGTCTGCAAGCGTGTGTGTCAGGTCTACAGCGTCTACTCTGCCAACTTCTGCCAGTGCACAGTGCCACTCATATCTGTTGTCACAGTAGCTTGCACGCATAGTACCACCAATCGAAAAAAAAATGACAGGCAGAGGCAGGCCACCCCGCAGGGGCCGTCGTGCTCGTGGTGCTGTGATTCCCTTTGGCCCTAGAATAATGCCCAGTGTTCAGAGGCCACGTACCCTGAACTCGAAAAGTTCTGAGGACATAGTTGACTGGCTAACACAGGACACCCAATCTTCTACAGCTTCCGCTTGGAACCTTGACGCACCATCCTCCTCCAGCTTAGCTTCAGGTCCCTCTCAAGTTACCACTCGCCCGCCTGCCACCACCACCAACACTAGCACCACAGCCGCTTCACTTGACCTGTCAGAGGAGTTATTTAGACATCAGTTGGAAGAAATGAGTGATGCGCAACCATTATTGCCAGAGGATGTAGATAACAGGGATATGTCTCAGTCAGGCAGCATTACACACATGGACGTACGGTGTGATGATGATGATGTTGTACCCGCTGCTGCTTCCTTTGCTGAGTTGTTAGATACAAGTGAAGCTGTTGATGATGACTATGCGTCCGTGGATGTCACGTGGGTGCCCGCTAGAAGAGAAGAAGAACAAGGGGAAAGTTCGGATGGGGAGACAGAGAGGAGGAGGAGACGAGTTGGAAGCAGGGGGAGGTCGTCGCAAGGAGCTAGTGGCACAGTCAGACAGCATGCATCGGCACCCGGGGTCAGCCAGACAGCACGCCAATCAACGCATGCTGTTGCCACCACCAGAATGCCGTCATTGCAGAGCTCAGCAGTGTGGCATTTTTTTGGTGTGTCTGCCTCTGACAACAGTTTGCGGTGTTTGCGGTGCGTTAAATGGGGAGTTTGGTCTGTCACTGTGAAGCGGGCGTAACCCTTACACTACCCGATCGATACAACATCATACCTGATGTTTTAAAGCACGTTATTCCAAACAATTTAGGAATGTTAGGTGATTTATGCCCTTTATGGATTAAAACTAGACTCTACATCAACTATGTAATTTTCCATGGGAATTTTGCCATGGATCCCCTCCGGCATGCCACAGTCCAGGTGTTAGTCCCCTTGAAACAACTTTTCCATCACTATTGTGGCCAGAAAGAGTACCTGTGGTAAAATTTGCCTGCCTATTGAAGTCTATGGTGGTTCGCCCGTTCGCGGAAATTCGCGTTCGCCGTTCGCGAACGGAAAATTTTGTGTTCACGACATCTCTAATTGTCAGTTTTATTTAGTTTTATTTATTAAAGTACGAATACAGTCTACATTACAAATATAAAAACAGAAAATAAGAGTAAGCGCTAAATACCCAAAAGGCAGCAACCCTATAAGGGGATCTCTCAAAAAAACCCTTAAACAGATGGCAGATACAAGAAATAGGGGGAAGGGCTGCGCCACAAAACGTCAGTGTATAAAATAGTCCAAGTAAAAAAAGGAAAAGAAAGTCTTATCTGGAACAGGTCCAATAGGGGACGTAGGATCTATGGATGTTGGTCCGGAGCGGATATCCTCTTTCTCCTCCTTCTTAGGGATTCACTCAGATATAGGAAAAATAGAGAAAAAAAATAGTGCAATACGTCTGATAAAGAAATACAACAGTCTAAAAGCTGGTATAGAACTCACATGTGGAGGAGCTGTAACTCGTTCTAGTATGAAAGGCGTGCAGCGGTATAATCCCCGCTTATGGGATATATGGAAGGTTCCTCCGTCAGTGGTCAAATATATAGAAAGAAAGGAGACAACAAATAGTGCTCACTGGGTAAAATCCACGGATAAAAGGGAAATAAAAATAATACTCACAAGAATGGAGCAGACCAACTGCTCCTTGATGATAGCGTTGGTGGTATTATCCCCACCTAGGGATTGCTTGGGGTCCAAAATGATGCCAGGTAACAAACAGGTATAAAACAGTGCTCAGTGTATTAAAAAGATAAATGGTACCAGTAAAAAAAGTGACCAAATAATCTTTAATATAATAAAATACACAGTAAAAGTCCACATACGCGTTTCGCCAATACGGCTTTATCAATATGGAAAAAGATCCTGATACCTGGCAAGGTAAAGTTTAAATAGCAATTCAGATAATTAAAATTGGCGCCAAAAATTAGGAATAGCCAATCAAAATTAAAATAATGAGCAGTAATAAAATGACATATTAAAATAAACTGATTGTATGCAGTATACATTACAATAGGCTCTATGAGCCTTATAAAATATCAGTATTAGAAAAACGGAGGTTAAATAGGGTAAAAATACATTTTGTAATACGGTCATGTGACCGGCAAGCGTCCGCAAGGGATTCTGGGGCTTGGAGTTTATGGACGTCGGCAAGCACTGCGCAGCTGCCGGCGTCTGTGTGGGGAGGTTGGAATTAGACGTCGGCTCGCATGTAATTGCGGCCGGCGTCTGACGAATCAGTGCACACTGTGGTGTGACGACGGCTCGCGTGTAGCTGCGGCCGTCGTCATGGAGACCCAAAACACATAGTAAAACCGACGGCTGGCACAAAGCTGCAGCCGTCGTCTAGGGAACCAGCTTAACTTCACGATCACAGGGGAATGTGATCAGTAAAACGGGGAGAAGGCTAGGTGTCTGATATACTGAAAAGTATCATCAGACATTAGCCTAATATAATAAAACAAAATGAATGTATAAATAACCACATAACGAATTATAATGAATAAGTACACCACAGAAATGACCAGTTAAATAGACAGTATAAAATATTGGTACAATCATATTGGGAAAATATGGTAAAACCTGCACAGCTATATAAGCAGAAATAGTAAAAGGCTGGATAAAAGGCATAAGATTACAAGAAATTATATAAATCGAAATCAACATTTAAACCATGAGGTGTGAGAGTTTGGAGTGTGTACACCCACTCCATTTCGTTTTTTCCTAGAATGTTTTTAATATTCCCCCCTCTCCATGGAATAGTACATTTTTTTTTATTCCAATACACTTTAATAATCTAGGGTCTCTATTATGTTTAATGAAGTGTTTGGATACTGAATGATTTAAGTATCCATTTTTAATGTTTCTGCAATGTTCGCTTAATCGCGTTTTCAGGCACCTTGTGGTCATTCCAACATATTGGAGGCCACAGGGGCACTCAAGCAGATAGATAACATTTTTAGTTGCACAATTAATAAAATCATTAATTTTGTAAACATGATTTGTCATATTGGAAGTGAATTGGGTGACTTTATTAGGAACTGTGGGGTCCGTGCTTCTACACACTATACACATTTTGCATTTGCAAAAACCTTTGATCTGTGGAAAAAAAGAGGGTGCATGTGTTGCTTCTCTCGTAAAATTCTTAGTTAGTATTGATTTAAAATTTGGAGCTCCCCTAAAAACTATATTCGGACGTTCTGGTAAAATCTTTTGAAGAGTTCCATCCTGTTTTAAAATATGCCAGTGTTTCTTAATGATTTTTTTTATATTATTACTTTTATTGTTATAATTAAAAATGATAGGCAGGGGCATAGGATTATCTGTATTTTTTAACTTATATTGTAAAAGTTCATTTCTATCTTTATTCTGGATATTTTCAATGGTATCCATAAGCTCTGTTTCAGAATAATTTTTCTCAATGAATTTGTCTTTTAGAAGATTTGCTTGCATATTAAAATCACTTATTTCAGAGCAGTTCCTTCGGAGTCTTAATATTTGGCTCTTGGGGGCACTATCGAGCCAGGGTTGGTAGTGGCAACTGGTTTTGTCTATGGCAGTGTTGACACAGACTTTTTTAAAAAATGTTTTCGTATGTATTTTACCATTTTTTATAAAAATATTCAGATCTAAAAAATTAATATGTTCCCTACTATACTCATAGGTTAAAATAATACCTCTGTTATTAATGTTAAGATTATCCATAAAAGAGTTAAGATCATCCTCAGAACCTTCCCAAATAAAAAAGAGGTCATCAATATATCTAAAAAATGAGACCAGGTTCGCTCTCCAGGCATGATCACTAAAAATAGCTTCAGACTCCCAGTTGGCCATAAATAAGTTGGCATAGCTGGGAGCGAACCTAGTACCCATTGTAGTCCCTCTTTTTTGTAAATAAAAGGAATTTAAAAACCAGAAATAATTATTTTTTAAAATGATGTTAATACCTTCTAATATAAAATCAATTTGTGTACCAGCAATTTTACCTTCTTTTGTTAATATATCTTTGATAGCTTTACAACCTATCTCATGAGGTATAATAGTATACAATGACTGCACATCACATGTAACTAGTATAAAACTGGGTTTCCATATAAAATTATTTAGGAACTTTAAAAGAGCCATAGAGTCTTGAAGATAAGATCTCATAAGTTTGACGGATGGTTGTAAAAGGGTGTCTATATATTGTGACAGATTGCATAGGAGGGAGCCTATGCCCGACACAATAGGTCTCCCTGAGTCGCTTTTCGGACAAATTTATTAACGTCAAGAAAGGCTTCGAAAGGTTTAAAAGAATTGGTTGGGGCAAATTTAAAACCTTTAGTTCAAACTGATATCTGTGCACTAGTTAAAATTTTTTGTGAGAGGTTAAAAATGCCAGTATTCGTTTTTTTGTTGTCATCGGTAATTATGGTCTTTCTAGTCTTTCTTTTTTGTTCGCGCCTACCACTTCTTCTTCCTCTAAATTTAAAATCCTTTTTTGTGACCGTGAGGGGTATGGTGTCTGGGTTAGTGAGGTGGGGTGGGTTCTGATTTCTAAAAAATGATCTTCATTTTCAAATTCCGAATCCAATGATAGTAATTGGTATCTGTTTTGGTAACTGGGGATCGTGGGTGATTTGTAGTAATTTGAGTACTCTTTGTGATCATTGATATATCTGGATCTCTGTGGTTTTGGAGACAGATATTTATGTGAGGGTCCTGGTGAATTGTGATATGTGGGTGATGGTGGGATTTTGTGGTGAGTCCGATAAGAATTATTTCGATTTCTTTGAATAAATGGACGATATTGGTTGGTGTTGGGGTGATGGGAACTTTGCGGGGGACCACGGTAGTGGTTACTGGGTGCCTTGTGTGTGCGAATATTTTGTGGTGAATGTGAAAAAGGATTTTTTTTAATAATAGGATTCCGATGTTGATAAGATTGGTGTTCTGAATAGTGTGCCTCAGAATTTTCGTGTGCCAGCCGTCGGTTTTACTATGTGTTTTGGGTCTCCATGACGACGGCCGCAGCTACACGCGAGCCGTCGTCTCACCACAGTGTGCACTGATTCGTCAGACGCCGGCCGCAATTACATGCGAGCCGACGTCTAATTCCAACCTCCCCACACAGACGCCGGCAGCTGCGCAGTGCTTGCCGACGTCCATAAACTCCAAGCCCCAGAATCCCTTGCGGCCGCTTGCCGGTCACATGACCGTATTACAAAATGTATTTTTACCCTATTTAACCTCCGTTTTTCTAATACTGATATTTTATAAGGCTCATAGAGCCTATTGTAATGTATACTGCATACAATCAGTTTATTTTAATATGTCATTTTATTACTGCTCATTATTTTAATTTTGATTGGCTATTCCTAATTTTTGGCGCCAATTTTAATTATCTGAATTGCTATTTAAACTTTACCTTGCCAGGTATCAGGTTCTTTTTCCATATTGATAAAGCCGTATTGGCGAAACGCGTATGTGGACTTTTACTGTGTATTTTATTATATTAAAGATTATTTGGTCACTTTTTTTTACTGGTACCATTTATCTTTTTAATACACTGAGCACTGTTTTATACCTGTTTGTTACCTGGCATCATTTTGGACCCCAAGCAATCCCTAGGTGGGGATAATACCACCAACGCTATCATCAAGGAGCAGTTGGTCTGCTCCATTCTTGTGAGTATTATTTTTATTTCCCTTTTATCCGTGGATTTTACCCAGTGAGCACTATTTGTTGTCTCCTTTCTTTCTATATATTTGACCACTGACGGAGGAACCTTCCATATATCCCATAAGCGGGGATTATACCGCTGCACGCCTTGTATTTCTTTATCAGACGTATTGCTCTATTTTTTTTTCTCTATTTTTCCTATATCTGAGTGAATCCCTAAGAAGGAGGAGAAAGAGGATATCCGCTCCGGACCAACATCCATAGATCCTACTTTCCCCTATTGGACCTGTTCCAGATAAGACTTTCTTTTCCTTTTTTTACTTGGACTATTTTATACACTGACGTTTTGTGGCGCAGCCCTTCCCCCTATTTCTTGTATCTACATTACAAATATATATACAGATATTTATGAAACGCAATCCCAGATTACATTTAGTGAATGGCACCAAATGTACACATACTCAACAATATCAGGTCTACTAAAAAAAATTAGCAGAGAAATGGTCCGAATGCCATATATAGTAAAGAATGTATTTATTACAAACGGAAAAAACACCAAACTCAGTTCAACTAATTCTAATAAAATTCTCATTCGCAAAAATTAATTAATTTAATTTATGCCAGCAAATGTACATAAATTCTCAGTATTTGCACCAAAACAGACTCTCCCCAAATCTAAGGTGACCAGTTTTTATTCTTTTTATGGGGGCAAATTATGAAAAATATACAACAGATTGCTGCAATGAAAGCAAGGCTACCATGCAGAGGTTTAGTTTTTTTTGTTATTTATTTTCTATATGTGTTTCTATACGGTTTTTCTGTTCAATAAACATTTTGTGAGTCAGACAATGTGTGTCCTTGCTTAGTGCCCATTCCCTCCAAGTGTGTGGGAGCTCCCTAATAATGGCTGTGTGCCTCCCAGCCCTGCCTGTGCTGCCATAGTCCCTCCCCTCCCTCTGACACACTCTCACTCTGTATTTCCCTTCCCTCTCTCTCAGTGTGTCTGTCATCCCCCTCCTCCCTCTGTGTTGTCACCGCTGCCACCCCCACCTCTCCCAGGTCGGTGCCCCGGGACCCTCTCCCTGCCGGTCTCTGGCTGCAAGGTAAGACCCCCGGCGGCGGGCCGGCACTCTGTCTCAGGCGGCGGGGGGAGCGGGGTATTGGGGGGAATCCCGGGCTATCCGCAGACATGATGGCAGCTCCCTCCCTCCCTCCCAGCCAGGGCCGCGGGTTCATCGGGCGGCATGATACCCCCCACGCCGAGGCCGGGCCTCACTCACCGGCCATGATGGGGCCGGCTGCTCTCACCGAGCCGGTATTGAGAGGGGGAGGAGGGAGCACGCTGTCCCGGGCTAGGCTCGGTTAGGATTAATAGGGGCTGCCTGGCCGCACATAGCCCTCCATGACAGAGCTCCCACCCCGGCATGTCCGGCGCCACCATCCTGCACCCGGGAGAGGAGCTGGGGTGGGGGCTGGGTGTCATCAGGGCCTACATGTTTGTTGTGAAACCCAGTCAGTGTGCATGGTAGGAGGAGAGAGCATTGAGTGTGAGGGGATCCCTCCCTAAACATTGCCTCAGTGGGGGTGGGGGACCATGCATGCCCTCCTTTACTATGGTGGGGACACATACTGCCCTCCTTTACTATGGTGGGGACACATACTGCCCTCCTGTACTATGGTGGGGACACATACTGCCCTCCTGTACTATGGTGGGGGGGGCACACACTGCCCTCCTGTACTATGGTGGGGGGGGCACACACTGCCCTCCTGTACTATGGTGGGGGGGGCACACACTGCCCTCCTGTACTATGGTGGGGGGGGCACACACTGCCCTCCTGTACTATGGTGGGGGGGGCACACACTGCCCTCCTGTACTATGGTGGGGGGGGGGCACACACTGCCCTCCTGTACTATGGTGGGGGGGGGGCACACACTGCCCTCCTGTGCTATGGTGGGGGGGGGGGGCGGGGGGCACGCACTGCCCTCCGGTACTATGGTGGGGGGGGGGGGCACGCACTGCCCTCCTGTACTATGGTGGGGGGGGGGGGCACACACTGCCCTCCTGTACTATGGTGGGGGGGGGCACACACTGCCCTCCTGTACTATGGGGGGCGGGGGGCACACACTGCCCTCCTGTACTATGGTTGGGGGGGGGGCACACACTGCCCTCCTGTACTATGGTGGGGGGGGCACACACTGCCCTCCTGTACTATGGTGGGGGGGGCACACTCTGCCCTCCTGTACTATGGTGGGGGGGCACACTCTGCCCTCCTGTACTATGGTGGGGGGGCACACTCTGCCCTCCTGTACTATGGTGGGGGGGCACACTCTGCCCTCCTGTACTATGGTGGGGGGGCACACTCTGCCCTCCTGTACTATGGTGGGGGGGCACACTCTGCCCTCCTGTACTATGGTGGGGGGGCACACTCTGCCCTCCTGTACTATGGTGGGGGGCACACTCTGCCCTCCTGTACTATGGTGGGGGGGCACACTCTGCCCTCCTGTACTATGGTGGGGGGCACACTCTGCCCTCCTGTACTATGGTGAGGGGGGGCACACACTGCCCTCCTGTACTATAGTGGGGGGGGGGGCACACACTGCCCTCCTGTACTATGGTGGGGGGGGCACACACTGCCCTCCTGTACTATGGTGGGGGGGGGGGGCACACACTGCCCTCCTGTACTATGGTGGGGGGGGGGCACACACTGCCCTCCTGTACTATGGTGGGGGGGGGCACACACTGCCCTCCTGTACTATGGTGGGGGGGGGCACACACTGCCCTCCTGTACTATGGTGGGGGGGGGCACACACTGCCCTCCTGTACTATGGTGGGGGGGGGGCACACACTGCCCTCCTGTACTATGGTGGGGGGGGGGCACACACTGCCCTCCTGTACTATGGTGGGGGGGGCACACACTGCCCTCCTGTACTATGGTGGGGGGGGCACACACTGCCCTCCTGTACTATGGTGGGGGGGGGCACACACTGCCCTCCTGTACTATGGTGGGGGGGGGCACACACTGCCCTCCTGTACTATGGTGGGGGGGGCACACACTGCCCTCCTGTACTATGGTGGGGGGGGGGGGGGGCACACACTGCCCTCCTGTACTATGGTGGGGGGGGGGGCACACACTGCCCTCCTGTACTATGGTGGGGGGGGGGCACACACTGCCCTCCTGTACTATGGTGGGGGGGGGCACACACTGCCCTCCTGTACTATGGTGGGGGGGGGGGGCACACACTGCCCTCCTGTACTATGGTGGGGGGCACGCACTGCCCTCCTGTACTATGGTGGGGGGGGGCACGCACTGCCCTCCTGTACTATGGTGGGGGGGGGGCACGCACTGCCCTCCTGTACTATGGTGGCGGGGGGGGGCACACACTGCCGTCCTGTACTATGGTGGGGGGGGGCACACACTGCCCTCCTGTACTATGGTGGGGGGGGGGGGCACACACTGCCCTCCTGTACTATGGTGGGGGGGGGCACACACTGCCCTCCTGTACTATGGTGGGGGGGGGCACACACTGCCCTCCTGTACTATGGTGGGGGGGGCACACACTGCCCTCCTGTACTATGGTGGGGGGGGGGGCACACACTGCCCTCCTGTACTATGGTGGGGGGGGGGGGGCACACACTGCCCTCCTGTACTATGGTGGGGGGGGGCACACACTGCCCTCCTGTACTATGGTGGGGGGGGGGCACACACTGCCCTCCTGTACTATGGTGGGGGGGGGGGCACACACTGCCCTCCTGTACTATGGTGGGGGGCACGCACTGCCCTCCTGTACTATGGTGGGGGGGGGGCACGCACTGCCCTCCTGTACTATGGTGGGGGGGGGGCACGCACTGCCCTCCTGTACTATGGTGGCGGGGGGGGGCACACACTGCCGTCCTGTACTATGGTGGGGGGGGGGCACACACTGCCCTCCTGTACTATGGTGGGGGGGGGGGGCACACACTGCCCTCCTGTACTACGGTGGGGGGGGGGGGCACACACTGCCCTCCTGTACTATGGTGGGGGGGGCGCACACACTGCCCTCCTGTACTATGGTAAGGGGGGGGGCACACACTGCCCTCCTGTACTATGGTAAGGGGGGGGCACACACTGCCCTCCTGTACTATGGTAAGGGGGAGGGCACACACTGCCCTCCTGTACTATAGCGGGGTGGGCACACACTGCCCTCCTGTACTATGGTGGCGGGGGGCACACACTGCCCTCCTGTACTATGGTGGCGGGGGGCACACACTGCCCTCCTGTACTATGGTGGCGGGGGGCACACACTGCCCTCCTGTACTATGGTGGCGGGGGGCACACACTGCCCTCCTGTACTATGGTGGCGGGGGGCACACACTGCCCTCCTGTACTATGGTGGCGGGGGGCACACACTGCCCTCCTGTACTATGGTGGCGGGGGGCACACACTGCCCTCCTGTACTATGGTGGCGGGGGGCACACACTGCCCTCCTGTACTATGGTGGCGGGGGGCACACACTGCCCTCCTGTACTATGGTGGCGGGGGGCACACACTGCCCTCCTGTACTATGGTGGCGGGGGGCACACACTGCCCTCCTGTACTATGGTGGCGGGGGGCACACACTGCCCTCCTGTACTATGGTGGCGGGGGGCACACACTGCCCTCCTGTACTATGGTGGCGGGGGGCACACACATTGCCCTCCTGTACTATGGTGGCGGGGGGCACACACATTGCCCTCCTGTACTATGGTGGCGGGGGGCACACACATTGCCCTCCTGTACTATGGTGGCGGGGGGCACACACATTGCCCACCTGTACTTTGGTGGCGGGGGGCACACACATTGCCCACCTGTACTTTGGTGGCGGGGGGCACACACTGCCCTCCTGTACTATGGTGGCGGGGGGCACACACTGCCCTCCTGTACTATGGTGGCGGGGGGCACACACTGCCCTCCTGTACTATGTTAGGGGGGGCACACACTGCCCTCCTGTACTATGTTAGGGGGGGGGCACACACTGCCCTCCTGTACTATGTTAGGGGGGGGGCACACACTGCCCTCCTGTACTATGTTAGGGGGGGCACACACTGCCCTCCTGTACTATGTTAGGGGGGGCACACACTGCCCTCCTGTACTATGTTAGGGGGGGCACACACTGCCCTCCTGTACTATGTTAGGGGGGGCACACACTGCCGTCCTGTACTATGGGGGGGGCACACACTGCCGTCCTGTACTATGGGGGGGGGGGGCACACACTGCCGTCCTGTACTATGGGGGGGGGGCGCACACTGCCGTCCTGTACTATGGGGGTGGGGGGGGCGCACGCTGCCGTCCTGTACTGTGGGGGGGGGGCGCACGCTGCCGTCCTGTACTGTGGGGGGGGGCGCACGCTGCCGTCCTGTACTGTGGGGGGGGGACGCACGCTGCCGTCCTGTACTGTGGTGGGGGGACGCACGCGTCCCTCCTGTACCATGGAGACACACACACACACACACACACTGCCCTCCTGTACTATGGTGGGGGACGACGACGACACACTGCCCTCCTGTACTATGGTGGGGTGGGGAGGGGGGCACACACTGCCCTCCTGCTCTATGAGGGTGGGGGCCGCACAGTGTCTCATGGCTACAGCGGGCATTGCTCAGTAGTTTGCTAATCCTGGGCCAGTTTCACTTTAGCAGGTTACAGCCCTGTAATCACTTTACTTCATTGCAGGAGGCCTGAACTTTGCTGTCATAGCCTCTGCCTTCCTCCCCCGATAGTAGTATTATTTCACCTGAGTTAGGCATGTTTGCATTGAGAAAATATCTGTACATAGTCATCATAGCCCTCAATCCGCATGTCTAGCTCAGTCTCTGCTATTTTATATGCCTTATTACACACTCATATTATTGGACGTTGTATTTGTATATCTCTTTTTATATCAGGTGTTGCACAATGTGCATGCGTGTGTATGTATTTCTTTTATTGCTATGTTAGTAATTTAATTTAATTTAATATGCATTTGAGGTTTATACACTAAAGCAGGGATATGCAACCTTCGGCACTCCAGATGTTGTGGACTACATCCGCCTCATAATGCGCTTACACCCATAATGCTGGTAAAGCATCATGGGAGGTGCAGTCCAAAACATCTGGAGTGCCAAAGGTTGCAGATACCTGCACTAAAGTATGAATTGTTGAAAACTGGACATTTTATGCTAAATAGCAATGCAGGAAAATTAACTGCGAAGAATTGTCATCTTATTTAGCTACTGGGGCCTAAAATATTGAATTTAAATTCTCCATAACTGACTGTTTACTAAATATTTAACTCTATATTCTTAAGTGCCTTTTCTGCATGTAGAAGATTTCTGTTCTTTTAGCACATTCTAGCTCCCTATGACCTGAATTGATAGGTTGGGAATCCTTTTGAGACACAAACCTTAGTAGTGCTCATTTGTTAGTTATCAGATCCTTATACACTGTAGCATGTTAAGTTTGGATTGATATTTTGCATGTTACTAATCTTAGGTAACTTACATTACTGTCAGTCCAGTGCTTCAAACTAGCACTGTTTTGTATGGCTTTTACTATTCCAGTCACGTGTTTGGCATATTTGTGAGTACACAATATTAGTTTAGATATCAGTACCATTGTACTGTTTAGGTAGGTAATATTCAATCTCTAGGTATACACACTTCCCAATCTAGTGTAGAAAGGATAGGGACATTTTGGTGCAATCTAAAAGACAACAGAAAACGAAAGGAATAATTACATTTTTTGTTTTGTTTGTTACGTAAGGGTTACTTTAACCATCCTGACTGCTTCTGCTTTTAGAAATAATGCCGATGGGAGTCTGTAGGTACAGCATTTCTGTTTGAAACACTGCACATATTAAGATATTTGCACTTTTGTACCGAGAGCTAGTTACAACACTGGCACATGTGACTTTGGCAGCCTGAAATTCAGTTCCAGACTACCAAATGTCAGTTCTGTGCGAAATGCATGTCTCTTGTCAGCACACTGGCAAGAGACTTGGTAATCTCCTCCTTTGCAGGTAGCATGCCTTTAAGGGTAATCTTGATCTTTCCCTATCCACCTCTTCTACCTAGCTCACAGCATATGCGTGCACACTGAGCCGACTACCAGTCCAATAAAATGTTTCTCTATGAGAAGCATTTTATTGGATCACAATTGGGCACTGCTGATGTGATAAGAAATTTCTAATTACACAGAGTTGTAAAATTTATTATTTTTTTTTCATGGAAGATGCCTGAGTCACAGCATGGAGGTGTGGCTAGGGCTGCATAAGCAAAGTGATTTAACTCCTAGCAGAAAATTTAGGTGACACTGCAGAGGTATGATCTACGCACTCAAACTGCTTTATTAAGCTAAGGTTATTTTCATGCTCAGAATATCTGACTGGCAGAAATCTGTAAGTGCAATGAAGGGATAAATACTAATGTTAAATATCCAAGGAGTGGTGTGCTGTCTGACCCTGGTTTGCTTTGTGGAACAATCCAGATTTTCCTGCTGGAGAAAGCTGAACGCAGGGAATATTTACACCCAATGGGAACCAGATAAGTTGTCAAACTGTTCTAAAACGGTTTTGACATCTTACCATGGGAATGGGGCACCAAATTACTACAGTGGTTACAGTGTTTGGAGTGTATTGTATACAATATTAAAACAAAAACTCTTCACTGCTCCATTATATAATAGCCTTTAGCAGCTGTAAATTAAAGGAACACTATAGTCACCTATATTACTTTAGCTAAATAAAGCAGTTTTAGTGTATAGATCATTCCCCTGCAATTTCACTGCTCAATTCACTGTCATTTAGGAGTTTTGTTTCTGTTGATGCAGCCCTAGCCACACCTCCCCTGGCTATGATTGACAGAGCCTGCATGAAAAAAAAAACTGGTTTCACTTTCAACCAGATGTAATTTACCTTAAATAATTGTATCTCAATCTCTAAATTGAACTTTAATCACATACAGGAGACTCTTGCAGGGTCTAGCAAGCTATTAACATAGCAGGGGATAAGAAACTCTTAAATAAACAGAACTTGCAATAAAGAAAGCCTAAATAGGGCTCTCTTTACAGGAAGTGTTTATGGAAGGCTGTGCAAGTCACATGCAGGGAGGTGTGACTAGGGTTCATAAACAAAGGGATTTAACTCCTAAATGGCAGAGGATTGAGCAGTGAGGCTACAGGGGCATGTTCTATACACCAAAACTGCTTCATTAAGCTAAAGTTGTTCAGGTGACTATAGTGTCCCTTTAAGCAATAATGTGAGCTGCCTACATACACAACCAACATACTGCTAGCTTCAATATGATCTGGTTTGTAATTATAGGATCGCTAAAGCCACCCAGACAACATCATCTCCATGAACTGATCTTGGTTCCATGGTTCTATCATTTTAAACCTTCTGTGTAAAATATTATTGTTTTGTAAAAACAGCAATGTTTACATGGAAGGGTTCTATGCAGATGTAGTGACTGTCAATAGAGGTGCTAATCTATTTATTATTCAGTCAGGTGTACTCGTATAGAGCCTCACAATGTTTTACCAATGGGGGAATATTGGATTTCCCTTAGATCCTTAATCTTGTTCATCTGAAGGTGGTGGATCAACTGCAGCTTGTCAGTAAAGGGAAGTAAAACTCACTTTTTAAGTCCTTATAGTGGGGAGCATGGGGCGTCAGCCACCTATAGTTAGAGGAACACTACAGTGTTAGGAAAACATGTTTGTGTTCCTAACACGTTAGTGTTCCTTTACAGGGACACTATAGGCTACAAATCTACTTTAGCATAATGAAGCAGTTGAAGTGTACAGATAATGTCTCTCTGCTCAATTCTCTTCCATTTAGGAGTTAAATCCTTTTGTTTGTGCAGCCCTAGTCACACCTCCCTGTCTGACTTGCACAGTCTTCCTGAACACTTCCTGTAAACAGAGAACTAATGTTTAAATTTTTTATTGCACAATCTGTTTACTTTAGAATTTCTTAACTCCTGCCTTGTTAAAATCCCTATAGACCCTGCAAGAACCTCCTTTGTGTGATTAAAGTTCAATTTACAGAGCAGAAGATGCAACTTTCTAAAGCTAGTTAAGGTCTGATTGGAAATAAAACCATTTTTTTCCATGCAGGCTGTGTGAGTCACAGCCAGGGTAGGTGTGGCTTGGGCTGAATAAACTAAAACAAAAGCGATTCAAAGGGATTTTATTGTGTTAGGAATACAAATCTTCTTTCTAACACTATAGTGCTCTCTGCTCCCTCCTTCCTTGCAGCATCTCGTACCCAGCATTTATTGGGCTAAAAACACTTTCGTCACTTACCCAATTTTAGTGCCGATGTCCCCGGCGCTATGACGTCAGCCGACGGGAGGGGAGGGTGGGGGCAGGCAGGCAAATGCATATGCGTATGTCATCTAAAACAGCAATGATTTAGATTGCAGATCTAAGGGGGACAGTGACAGTGCTCCCAGACCACTTAGATGAGCTGAAGTGGTCTTGGTGACTATATGTCTATTTAGACTCCTAAATGGCAGAGAAATGTGAGACTTCAGAGGCATAATCTAAATACAAAATCTTCATCATTAAGCTAAAGTTGTTTTTGCAACTACAGTGTTCCTTTAAACAACAAGAAAATGTATATGAAAAACAAAATATGGATCTGGTGATCTAGGTATTTAGTAGATACATTTTTATACTTCTCACCAAGCCTCAAATGTAGGTCTTCTTTAGGGAGTTAAACACACGCATGATGGCTTACAATGGGTGTAACTCTATTGTAGACCTTGTATTATGCCCCGGGTTGCTTTCATTCACTGAAAGGAAATGAGGTCCTGTGGGGCACCTCTCAGATATCTGTTGTTGTGGGACTTGGCATACTGTGCTACTTCCTGTTTCCGTTGTAATGTGAAACTGCAAATGTTCCTCCTGAAAAATAAACAATGGGTATTGTGTATTCCTGTATTTTTATTACATCTTTTTTTTTTTTTTATATACCATCTTGCTGTATGTTGTTGTTATCGCCATTTATATAGCGCCAACAGATTCTGTAGCGATTTACAATATTATGAGAGGGGGTATTAAACTTAAATAGGACAATTACAAGAAACCTTACAGGAAGGATAGGTTGAAGAGGACCCTGCTCAAATGAGCTTACAGTCTATAGAAGGTGGGGTGTAAAACACATTAGGACAGGACCCTGTAGGCACCATAACTATTTCATTGCATTGAATTAGTTATAGTGCCTGAATTTCATTGGCACTGCACCTCCATTCTATATAAAACCAATTTTCAAGTAGTTTAATACTGAATAAGAGCCCCTGGGTGCCCTTAGCTTGTTCTCTACTGAATGTATAGCCAATGCAGAATTGACACCCTTCTTTCTAGCCATACAGTTTAATACATACAATGGGTGCTGTTAGGTGGAAATCTGTCAGTTGGCACTATTAGCCAATTATTGCTGCTCGGGTTAATGCTTCCATTAGCACAGAGGGGATAGGTTGCTGGGGTCTCTTGTTTAGCACTAAAACTTTAAAAACTAATGCTGAATGGAAGGGCAGCTGCAGATGGCTCCAGACACTATAACCACTTCAATGTTATTGCACCTACTGTGTAATTTGTAGGACTTTCTTTTATCTTTTAGAATTAAATAAATGAAGGTTTTTTTTTTTTTTTAATTTGTATTTTATTGAGTGTTTTGCAACATAGAATACAACTTATACAGGGTATGTCTTGGAGGCATGTATTAGTCCTTTGCCTCTTCTATAAGTCAGAGTTCTGTTGCTCTTCAAACGTGTCACACAGGTTGTCTTCAGTTGGGTTTTGTCATTGTCTGGTGTGTGTTCTCGTCTACTGTGAGTTGTTGTGTTTCGGCTGTGTTGTGTAGTCTTGTGTGGCTATGTGTATCTATGGTGTCGAGCTTCAAGGCTATGTGGTTTTGCGTCTCTTAGGTGTTTTGTGAAGTGTCTGAGGGGCAGATTGTCATGGGTTACCTTCTAGTCCGTCCTTATGTGGGGCTGACGCTCTCTCTCTATGTGAGTCTCGTGTGGTCTATGAGTCATGTAGCCTAGTATGGGGTTAGGCATGTGGCAGGACAGTCCTTGTTTTAGGGCCGCTCTGCCCTTAGGCTCTCCGGCGTCTTTGCTGGAGCCTGGATCCCTCCGGGTCAGGCCGCAGTATTTCTTGGTTCTTTACCCGGTAGGTTCATAGACTTCCAAAACGCCGTGGGATCTTCCCCAGCTGATAGGGTAAGTGTTTCGTGTGCCTTTTGGATGTTCAGCGTTCCATCGTCTCCCCAGCGGTACCGGACCTCTGCCTCTCTCAATTTCTTGGCTACTGGTGCCAATTGTCTTCTCGCTACCAGCGTTGTGAAGGGAAGGTCTCCATAAACCGTCACACTGCAGCCCTCGAGCCGGAACACCTTGATCTCTCTGGATTTGTTGAGTATAGCAGTTCTCACCCCTATGTCTCTGGTGATGACTATTATGTCTCTTGGTGCCTCCTGTGGTGCTGCTGCCGCCTTCCGTACTCTGAACGCTGAGACCACCATCCCTTTGGTGTCTTTGCTCTTTAGGCCCATCGAGTCCACCAATCTCTGGACGAAGGGCAGCAGGACTTCGTCACCCACTGTTTCTGGGATTCCCCGCATGCGGACATTTTTGCGTCTGTGGCGGGATTCCAGTGCGGTCACCGACCGGGTAAGTTTCTGCACCTTCGTGGCCAGATCCTCGATTTGGTCGTGGGCGTCCTGCATCTGGTGTTCCCTAGTCTGCTCTTTATCTTCTATGTCAGAGACCCTCTTGCGGAGGTCTCCTATGTCTGCTTGTGCTTCCTTTAAATCTGCTTTCCAGACTTGCCTTATGTTTTGTAGGAGGCTTTTAATGTCTCCTTTAGTCACTGGGGAGGAGTCCTCGTCGGAATCCGTTTCTGGGTATTCTTCTCCCGGTTCAGGTGAGGTAGATAGGTCTCCCTCCTCCTGGGACGCTTCTGAGGCCTCCTCTGCAACCCGAGCCGCGGGCGCCATTTTGGCGGGAGCCGCGGTCGCGGCTGCAGGTCTCTCAAAGGAGAGCCTTATGTCCGGCATTCTCGGGGTCGCTGGCGGCTGGTTTCTTCTGTTTTTGCGCCCCATAGTAGTCTCTGTCGGAGGGTGAGTAGGGATGTCGCCAGTGATGCTCCTGTATTTCTTTTTCCTGCTCTATTTTGGTTTCTGTCTCGGAGCTCCAGAGGTTTGCGTCCGCTCTGGTGCTCGTCCGGCCACGCCCCCCCTAAATGAAGGTTTTTAGTTGCAGAGATTTAAGGTTTAATGAAAACTGGCATTTTTATATGCAATTATGTAGTTACTAATATAAATATTTATTAATAGTAGCTGTTCCAATTAAATTTTAGACATTTGTTTTCATTTGTTTTTCCAGGTGCCATATAATTGGACATTGAGAAAATAGATATCAACGTTTTTCTTTAATCTGATTTGGAAACCACAAGCAAATTCAGGTATGTAGTATATATGCAGGTTGACAAACCTGGGGCTATCCTGGTGCTTGTAGGCACTCACTAGTTGACTAATGCAGATGCATTAGCCCATCCAATTCTTAGGCTGAGCGTTAGGCCAACCTGCTTATAATACTTAAAGGGACACTCCGGGCTTCATAACAACCTCATTGAAATTACATTATGGCGCCAGGAGGTCCCTGGCATTGGCTCACCTTAATGGGTTGAACAGTTTAGCCTTAAAGTCTTTGTTCCAGCTTAGAATCTCCCTGCCTTTTTTTTTTTCTTTTCTTTCTTAAAATCTCTTAACCGGATGGCTCTTGCAGAATCAGGCAGCGTCGCTGCTGATTTGGCAGAAAGAGGTCAGCTGATGCCCTCAACCAATAAGTGAATCCCCATTTAAAAACAAAAAAAAATATCTTGAAAAAGGAACATTTCTTTTCAAGACAGTTATTTGAATGGGTATTCACTGATTAGCTGAGAATGTCAGCTGACCCCTCTCATCCAATTAGCAGCGCTGTTGCCCGATGCTGCAAGTACTTTCCGGTTTGGAGATTTTTAGAAAAATGAAGAGCAGGGAGATTAGTCACTGTAATAAAGACTTCAGGGTTAAACTGTTTGAGAACAGTAGTCACTGTAATAAAGACTTCAGGGTTAAACTGTTTGAGAACAGTTTATCCCTTAAGGCAAGCATGCCAAACTCGCGAGTTTTCCATGCTTACTAAAGCAGAGTAGGCACCTGCTCGCCACACATTGTAGGTGCCTACTCTGCCAAAATTACCTGGCCGGGGAGGAGAGGAAGCTGGTGGCAGCGAGGGAGCTCAGTCTTCCTGCTCCTCACTGCCCCTTCATGCGTGTCGTCTGTAGTGATGCTGGGTGCCAAAATATGACGTCATTCCAGCACCCGGCATCACTAAACTGCGCGCGTGCAGGAGCAGGAAGACTGAGCTCCAGAGAGAAGAACAGGGAGAGGCCCCACACCAGCTCCCAAAGGTAGGGGGCAATAAATAAAATTACGTGAGTGTGTGCAAGAATGTGTGTCGGACGTGACGTCATTGTGCTCCACCTTCGCAGGTTTTCAAGTAGTAGAGGAATATCCGTTTGGCACAGAATGCGGGGACTGGTATTTAGTATAGAGGGAGGACGACTGGTATTTAGTATAGAGGGGGGACGACTGGTATTTAGCATAGAGGGGGGACGACTGGTATTTAGTATAGAGGGGGGACGACTGGTATTTAGTAGAGAGGGGGGGACTGGTATTTAGTAGAGAGGGGGGGACTGGTATTTAGTAGAGAGGGGGGGACTGGTATTTAGTAGAGAGGGGGGGACTGGTATTTAGTAGAGAGGGGGGGACTGGTATTTAGTAGAGAGGGGGGGACTGGTATTTAGTAGAGAGGGGGGGACTGGTATTTAGTAGAGAGGGGGGGACTGGTATTTAGTAGAGAGGGGGGGACTGGTATTTAGTAGAGAGGGGGGGACTGGTATTTAGTAGAGAGGGGGGGACTGGTATTTAGTAGAGAGGGGGGGACTGGTATTTAGTAGAGAGGGGGGGACTGGTATTTAGTAGAGAGGGGGGGACTGGTATTTAGTAGAGAGGGGGGGACTGGTATTTAGTAGAGAGGGGGGGACTGGTATTTAGTAGAGAGGGGGGGACTGGTATTTAGTAGAGAGGGGGGGACTGGTATTTAGTAGAGAGGGGGGGACTGGTATTTAGTAGAGAGGGGGGGACTGGTATTTAGTAGAGAGGGGGGGACTGGTATTTAGTAGAGAGGGGGGGACTGGTATTTAGTAGAGAGGGGGGGACTGGTATTTAGTAGAGAGGGGGGACTGGTATTTAGTAGAGAGGGGGGACTGGTATTTAGTATAGAGGGGGGGGGACTGGTATTTAGTATAGAGGGGGGGGGACTGGTATTTAGTATAGAGGGGGGGGGACTGGTATTTAGTATAGAGGGGGGGGACTGGTATTTAGTATAGTGGGGGGACTGGTATTTAGTATAGGGGGGGGGACTGGTATTTAGTATACAGGGAGTGCAGAATTATTAGGCAAGTTGTATTTTTGAGGATTAATTTTATTATTGAACAACAACCATGTTCTCAATGAACCCAAAAAACTCATTAATATCAAAGCTGAATATTTTTGGAAGTAGTTTTTAGTTTGTTTTTAGTTATAGCTATTTTAGGGGGATATCTGTGTGTGCAGGTGACTATTACTGTGCATAATTATTAGGCAACTTAACAAAAAACAAATATATACCCATTTCAATTATTTATTTTTACCAGTGAAACCAATATAACATCTCAACATTCACAAATATTCATTTCTGACATTCAAAAACATAACAAAAACAAATCAGTGACCAATATAGCCACCTTTCTTTGCAAGGACACTCAAAAGCCTGCCATCCATGGATTCTGTCAGTGTTTTGATCTGTTCACCATCAACATTGCGTGCAGCAGCAACCACAGCCTCCCAGACACTGTTCAGAGAGGTGTACTGTTTTCCCTCCTTGTAAATCTCACATTTGATGATGGACCACAGGTTCTCAATGGGGTTCAGATCAGGTGAACAAGGAGGCCATGTCATTAGATTTTCTTCTTTTATACCCTTTCTTGCCAGCCACGCTGTGGAGTACTTGGACGCGTGTGATGGAGCATTGTCCTGCATGAAAATCATGTTTTTCTTGAAGGATGCAGACTTCTTCCTGTACCACTGCTTGAAGAAGGTGTCTTCCAGAAACTGGCAGTAGGACTGGGAGTTGAGCTTGACTCCATCCTCAACCCAAAAAGGCCCCACAAGCTCATCTTTGATTATACCAGCCCAAACCAGTACTCCACCTCCACCTTGCTGGCATCTGAGTCGGACTGGAGCTCTCTGCCCTTTACCAATCCATCCATCTGGCCCATCAAGACTCACTCTCATTTCATCAGTCCATAAAACCTTAGAAAAATCAGTCTTGAGATATTTCTTGGCCAAGTCTTGACGTTTCAGCTTGTGTGTCTTGTTCAGTGGTGGTCGTCTTTCAGCCTTTCTTACCTTGGCCATGTCTCTGAGTATTGCACACCTTGTGCTTTTGGGCACTCCAGTGATGTTGCAGCTCTGAAATATGGCCAAACTGGTGGCAAGTGGCATCTTGGCAGCTGCACGCTTGACTTTTCTCAGTTCATGGGCAGTTATTTTGCGCCTTGGTTTCTCCACACGCTTCTTGCGACCCTGTTGACTATTTTGAATGAAACGCTTGATTGTTCGATGATCACGCTTCAGAAGCTTTGCAATTTTTTTAGTGCTGCATCCCTCTGCAAGATATCTCACTATTTTTGACTTTTCTGAGCCTGTCAAGTCCTTCTTTTGACCCATTTTGCCAAAGGAAAGGAAGTTGCCTAATAATTATGCACACCTGATATAGGGTGTTGATGTCATTAGACCACACCCCTTCTCATTACAGAGATGCACATCACCTAATATGCTTAATTGGTAGTAGGCTTTCGAGCCTATACAGCTTGGAGTAAGACAACATGCATAAAGAGGATGATGTGGTCAAAATACTCATTTGCCTAATAATTCTGCACTCCCTGTAGTATTTAGTATAGAGAGGGGGGGGGCTGGTATTTAGTATAGAGGGGGACGACGACTGGTATTTAGTATAGAGGGGGGGGGAACGACTGGTATTTAGTATAGAGGGGGGGGATCTGGTATTTAGTATAGAGAGGGGGGGGGGGCTGGCATTTAGTAGAGGGGAATGCTGTTTATTTGTATACTATACTTTTCAAAACAAACCTGCATTTCTGTGAAAATTTTAGTTTGTTTTTTTTGACCCACTTTAACCTAAACCTTGTTTATGTGGCCATGCTAGACTTTGGGTTTGACATGCTTGCCTTAAGGTGAGCCAGTTCCAGGGACCTCCTGGCACCATAACATCATTTCGATGAAGTTGTTATAGTGTGCAGCGTCCCTTTGAAATGCTACTTTAAAAAATTCCTTAACATTGTAATGTTAATTGTGTTACTTGCAAAGCTATGCAATATGATGTTTAGCCCATCAAGTTCCACATACCTACCAATTTTGTTCAGCATTATTTTTATGTACCAGTGATTCATTCCATGTCCCTGTATCTCCACACAGAGAGTATAAATGTTGCAGTTCCCCTTCTAAACACTAGACATTAATTCATAAAAGTGTTACTTTCTATTGAAATCTGTACTTTATGTAAATTGAAAAAGAGGACAGGATAAATAATAATATTAAATATCCTATTAGTGCAGGATGAATTACCATGGTACAGGAGTCAGCGGCATTCTATAGCCTGTTGTAGAGGAATCCATATTTTCCTGCTGGAGAAAGCTGACTGCATGTTAAACCCCCCCACCCCCCCAAAAAAAACCCTGACTTTTCAAAAGCAGACGTGTAAACCCCACAGTATGTGCTAGGAAAAAATAACCCAACAAACGCCAAAGGTGCCTTAAAAACCTGTAAGACGTGGGGGCCAATGGCCCCTTCATAAGAACATACAAACTAAGTAATACAGAACCCTACCTGCAAGAAAACAAAAAGGAATGAACAACAAATAATTGCATTGTGGACAATAAAAGCAATATGGTTAAGCAAGGCACCGAGACCACAGTACAGCAGGCCACTGCACCCAATGGAGACAGGTGTCGCCACAGCAGACCTTGCACCTGTCCTCCCACCCCACTTTTGAACATTGATTATGTGCTCTTAGGATGCGGTGTGTCTCTCCTAGGCACTCTGGGTGTACAAAAGATGGTATAGCCCATGTGCCCCCTCCTCTTAGGAACCTGCAGGCACACTGCTCGGAATCCAGCAGAGCCTCCACTGCACCCCACACTGTACTGACTTCATTGCTGCTGTGCACTATATCTGGCTGTCACAGGACAGCAGGAACCCAGCTTCAGGTCTCCACACTGGGTCTAGGTGCAAAGGTGATATATGGGATATGTGTGCAAGTAGGGAGTGGAGAGGTCCAAAGCAGTGGCCAGCTGCAAACCTATTGTCCTGGTGCGCCCCTCCCATGGGGCAGGTTGTTGACAATGCAGAGCCACAGGTTGTAGCTAAGATAAATATCAGGTAAGCAGGTGGGGTCAACATAGTTAAACTTATTTACTCGAACAAGGATAACCTCCTCTCCCCCAGTCCAAAGGAGTGGGGCTTGTTCAAGGCAGAAATAACTATTTGGCAAGTGCAGTGTTAAGAAGCCTGCATCCAGGGCCACATTGCTTTTTAGGCTTGTCCCCAAAAGTTTGAAATTGTCCCACAGATACATATCCGCAGCACCCCCAGTTCTTCTATGTACAATATTTGGCAGCTCATGGCATGTTAGGCATCAGGCATAATAACACATACCACAAGACTTGGTAAAATTAATTCTGGCCAACAACGTCTGAATGGGTCAAAGCTGCAGAAGATGGCATCCATTCAGCATGATGGCCAAATCCTTTCCCCTAAACGTTGCTATTTGTATGCTTAAAGGACCACTATAGGCACCCAGACCACTTCAGCTCAATGAAGTGGTCTGGGTGCCAGCTCCCTCTAGTGTTAACCCTGCAGCTGAAAACATAGTAGTTTCAGAGAAACTGCAATGTTTACACTGAGGGCTAATCCAGCCTCTAGTGGCTGTCTCCCTGACCACTTCAGCCCAGCGGGAGGGGGGGCATTAGGTTGTGGGCACCTAATAACCCTAAAGTGCCAGGAAAACAAGTTTGTTTTCCTGCACTATAGTGGTCATTTAATGCTATGCACTAGATAAAATGACACTTCATTATTTTTGGAGAATGCTGTTTCAGAAGGTTTCTGCACTTGGTTATCCTGGTGGCGCCGGGCTTATCTCACTGGCTGAGAGCTCTTAACTGATGATTTGAGCTAGTGCTTAGTTTATAGGACCTAACATATCTCCATGCAGGAGCTTCCAGTTGTTCTGGAAGCTTGGACCGGTGCCTGGTAGAAGGCAGTTAAGTTGTCAATCCATTCTCTGTTTGACTACTTACCCTGGGAGGGTGTCAGGGCACTCCTGGCACCATAAGCACTATAGCGTGCTTCAGTAGTTATGGTGCTTAGTGTTCCTTCAACATCTATTTAAAAAGCTTTTATTTGAAATGGCACACTGAGGCATGCTAAGATTTTTATTTTAGTGTTTGGAGTGGATTATATTGTTCAGAAAATCACTTTCGACATGCTGGTTGATTTTGCTGTTTAGAGAGATTACCCTTTGCATATATAATAGAAACCCCTTTGAAAATAATGTTTTTGGTTTGAAGGGAAAGTGATGTATTCTTTTTGAGATGCATATGAATTGAACCCCAACCAAGGTGCCTGCATAGATTAGTCTAGTCTAAGCACAGTGTGTGCTTCATTCAATAAATATTTCATCTCAAAAATCTCTTCACCAACGTACATCTTAAAATTCTGAAAAGGTCCATCACCAAAAGATGACCCACTCTGTTGCTTGAGCGTTGGCACTGTTCTGAAACAGGACTTGCTGAAGTACAGAACGTATGGCTACAGTTGCATATCATATTAGGATTGCTAATCTTCCTCTTAAGAGTCAGATTTTAATACATTAAACACAAAAATATTTTCATTATTTTTTTATTTTTAGTGGTATAGCTTACGCACTGCACTGGCTTGTTAAAGTGCTGCTGTTTTAGAAACTTTTTACATAATTTTCTTTTATTTTTCAATTGATTTAATATATATTTACATTTGAAGAGGAAGTCTTTTGCTTGCTGCATTATAGTAAATCCTCTCCCTGCTTTGCATGTTCTTCCTCTCATTTTACATATTGTTGTGCCTAGGTGAAGTTTTAAGTAACAGCCAAATTCACACAGATTTATCTCGTTTAATTTCGGTTGTTGTCTTGTCATGCTGCCTGCACTATCTGATTTTGCAACGGTATAAAGCATCATAATGTAAAACCTTTGCGCTATGTTATAGTAAATTTATCTTGCGCTCATATCTAATTTCCCCCCCAGTTAGCGTTTTCTGTCTTGCGGAAGCTAGTGAATGTTGGATTATATATGTACATTGTTTGCTGGTTAATCAGAATCTAAATTTATTTTACTGGATCACTATAGTGTCAGTAAAACAAAGCGGTGGGTCCCCCTCCCGTGACGCTGAAGGCAGCTTACCTTATTCCAGTGACCTCTCCTCCCCCGCCGACGTCCTCTATCCCCGTCCGACGTCAGTGAACCCGAATTCGCATGTGCAAGTGCCGCATATATTACTCTGTTGTGGTTACATAGTTTCCAACCCAAGTCTCGCCAGGGAATAAACACAGCAACCTGTTCCCTGTAGCATTCAGAAAATACTGTATCAGGAACCATTTGAATATTTCTGTTTGAAGCTGTGTACAAGTTTGCATTGTATTTCTTTTCCATTTTTATTTATTTATTTTCTATTACCATAATACTCTTATAATAAAAGGAAAGCTATTGCATTAAGAATACAATGCTCTGTTGTTTTTTTTTTTTGTTTTTGTTTATTTTAGTGCATGAATAAACAAAACAGGCCTGTAATGCCACAACAGCATGAGCAGGCAACACAGTGTACAAATGTTAACATTTAAGTGGCATTCTAATGTAAAGAACTAATTTGTATATGGTGTTGCTTTATGCAGTACCCACAAGTGTGTGGAGTCTGATGCAGTACATACAAGGGTGCACTAGTAGGCATATTTGTAGGTATAGTTGTCTAGAAAGTGGGCCCGTGGGTTGTTTGCAACGCATCGTGCTGGGCAGCTTAGGTACCAGCCTTGTGCAGGTTTACTGATGGGTTGGTGCTCTGCTGAGCCAGCTATTGGGAGTAGTGTCGGCTCTGTCATGAGCAATGTGGGGCATTAAGACTAGCTTGCTGAGAATTGTCTGGGTTGTGGCTAGAGGGACTAGTAAAGGGTTGGCTGGGCTGTTTACGGAACCGCTTGGGATATATGGGCCAGTCGGCTTTGCAGTACTGTAAGGCTTCGGGGTATAATTTAAAACCTCAAGTTGGTCGTACCTTAACTTATTCGCCAGTTTACCCTGCCTTTAATTCCTACCGAATTGTGTAACCAAAGAACTTACGCTCTGGGGACCCCTAGCTCACCCTGTCTGAGGGAACCATGGTGACGATTTAATAAAAGATCCACAGGTGTGATTTAGCACCCCAGAACATACCTCAGACCGCTGGGTAAGCCTTGGGTTCCAAAGAGGGGAATTGTGGCGTATTTACCCTAGTCTTGGTGCCTGGCACGTAAGCACATTCTCTTTTTCTCTTGACATCCTGTGGCTTCTGAGGAGACGATTGCATCTGTCACCCTCAGCCCCCCTGTAGTCAGTTGCACCTGTACACATAGTATTAAATAGGCATTAGTGAATTAAACATAACCATTAACGTAGGTAAGCTTTGAACCAAGTGGAAATACACTCCCCGTTGTATGGGGGCTTGGAAGCAGCAGGCAAGAGGGCTCTGGCCTCAGGTGGTGACTGTGGCATAAGTATTTGAGAGGGCTCTCCGAGGTGTGAATGACTGGACGTTCACTCGATCCCATTTGGGGGTTGCTGTAGTCCTGTGGTGGCCAGATTGTGGCAAAGAGTCCCCTGGTAGGCCCAAGGTTCTTAGGCTTCGTGCAGGCCCTGCACCATGTGGGCAGTTTCTCCTTCCTGGATCTGTAGGGACCATGGCGAGCGCCAATGGTATGGCAGGCTGTGGGCTCGGAGGAGAGCAGTGAAGGGCTGTATTAGTTTCTCCAGAAAGATCCTGGTAGAATGAGAGTGTTATATTTTTCGAACGTGAACGGAGCTTTACCCCTTAATTCAGCCTGGACCGCCATATTATTCGCCACGTTGTGGAATCGTACACTAGGTGCTGTTGCCGCAGCCAGTCGGGCTTTTGGGATTCGGAAGACCCCATTTGAAAAACAAATTTCACATTACAATCCTGTTGCTTTCTACCCAAAAAGCAGGAACTTTTTTATTTTTTTGTATACTTTTATTTGGAGCTTTTATGATATTTAAGGAGGGAACAAGACATGAAATAGTACCACCATCAAAAAGTTAGATAACTGTTTTATTTGTGTGGGGGGGGGGGGGGGGGGGGGGGGGAGAGAATCTGTAACACAAGTATATTTCATCAGAAAGCCTGCACAGGGGATTGATAAAATATTTGAATGTTAAATATGAATGCTTTTAATTTACATTAATCAAATCTTTATACATCCTGAATTAAAAAAAATACAATTTGGCAGCTTGTTTTTAGTATGGCCCTCCGCACCTGATTGATACCTATTCCTATGAGTGCATGGAGCACCATGCCACAGTTGCTCTTTATTCAATGCTATCCTTAATGGGAAACTCCACTCCCTGAATACACAAAGAAATAAAAATCATGGTTTAGTAGATATACCCCAAATAAAAACATGCATTGATTGTGCGTTTTTTTTAGGGTATACTTAAAAGCCCTTTGCAAAAGCTGCAGTCCTCTTGTCTTTCTTTGCAAGCTTTCCTTTTCTTTCCCAGCCCAGACTTTGTGCGGCTGTCCAATCAGACTTCCCAGTGCAGCTCAATGAGAAGTCTTTGTAAAACAGGTGCCCTGGGAAATTGCTGCCTCTTGAGTTTAGCTCTGCTGAGCTAACCAAACTGGGAAGTAATAACACTGGTTGTCTTCTTGATAGCTAGTGGATTTAACAAAGTTTAAGTTATAAAAGTGGCAATATCTATTGGAAAAAAGTACCACCCATCACACATAAAGCATTCCTGCAAGCTAAAGTTCTTTAGGGGTCTGGAGTATACCTTTAATTTACCCCATTTACTGGTTCCAGAGGAAGAGCTGAACAGTGAGAATTGTATTGTCTGTCTCCTGAACATCTTACATGGCATATCAATATAGAGAGAGGAACTGAATTGATGACAGGCAGTCACATGTATGTCTTTGTTCTGCTGAGTTTAGGGATCCCGCACTGCACATTATGATTTTTATTATATGGTGTGATATTACCCCTTTGGTACACAAATTAAAACACTTAACGTCCTGTTGCCATATTGTACTGACAATAAACCTACAGTCCGCCTGGACTGCAAAATTTGGACATTGTTGAATTCCATCAACAATCACTGAATTGTGTAAATCAGTTCCTAAATGGACCTGCTTTTGTTCCGGATTTCAGCGGTACCGAACGCAGCTGGACATCTGAAGTCCAGAAGGAATTAATTAAATCCATGCCCAGTGGCTTCAGCTCCAAACCTGGATTTAAAAAAATAAAATAAAACTGAACTATTTGCCTGCTGGCAGCATTTGCAGCCAGCCATGAAAATAGATATAAAAAAAAAAACACCTCAGTCGCACAATGGTTAATTATGTGATGGCTGGCCAGTGCTTGCTAGGCAGCTGCCACACTAAATAAATTTAAATCCTGTGGGGTGTCAATATACTATCATGGAGGTGTTTTACTTCCACATGCCTCCCCTGCCGTGGGGCCATGTTTACTAAATGTTTAACCCCCCCCCCATATTATTAGTATGTGGATCTCCCACCAGTCATCCCGTCCTATTTTTTTAAAAAAAAACTTTTAACTAGGGACTGACTGATATAATTTTTTCCAGAACCAATGCCAATACAGATTATTGGTCGCCTCTCGGGCCGATTGCCGATAAGCGGCTCGGGCCTACCTCTATTTCCGAGCCTTGGAAGCTGCCTCCCTCGTTCCAGGGCTGCCTGCCGACGAACAGCGCATTTCCCCGATAATGCAAGGGAATTGTACGCACCCCACCAATGCTTTGGGGCAACGGTCTTAGAAACCACAACTCAGTGCGAGTAATGGCGCCCCTCTGCTCCAAAGGTGGCGGCCTGAGTAGATTCAGATGCGGAGCCCAGAGGCTTATGTGAGGACCACAGTGAGACGCTGAAGTCCGCTATCCCTGTGTCACTCGTTGAACGGGAAGCAGAGCGAGATGCACCAGCTAACAAGCAGGACATTCTAAACCTACTGCGAGAAATGAGACCAACAACAAATGCAGACCTGGATTTAATTAGGACAGAAGTCCAAGCAGTGACCGCATGAACACGAGCCTCAGAAGAGGATATCATAGAAATAAGGCAAGAGGTAACAGGTCTTGGGTAGTCCCTGCAATAAGTACAGTCCACTACTTATGAGAGTTGACCTCGCTGAAGACCGCAGTTGTCTCTTTAATATTAAAATCAGAGGCATCCCGGACTCCATCGAGTCGACCAAATTGACACATTATCTTGAACGTTTTTTTACTACCATCCTGCCACACACACTCATGCCAAAAAGACTGAGCTTGATGGCTTTTTTCGTATCAACAAACCCAAGTAAACTCCATCCTCTGCTTCCCAAAACCTAATCATCAGGTATGGCTCTGTATCGGATAAAAAATGCATTTTGAACGCAGTGAAGTGACGCAGGGATTTTGAGACATCTTGGCTCACCTTCTTTCAGGACTTAACCCGAAATACTCTGCAGTGGCGAAGGTCCTTTAGTGCAGTAACGAGCCAGCTACGAGACGCAGAAGTGGACTATCGATGGTCCCTACTTAGAGCATAACCACTATCAAGAATGGAACCACGCTGAGACTTACCTTGCCGGCTCAGTCCCCTTCTTTCTTCCATGCTTTGGGAATACCAATGCAGACCCTGACTCCGGCTGCTCCTACCTGAGAAGCCTGGGATCCAGAATGAATAACACCTTTCATCCCCGGAGCAGTGATGGCACGAATGCTTGGACTTGAATTCCTGTAGCAACGCAAGCATATGTCTCTCTTTTTACTGTTTTCTTCTAATTGTGTTCATGTTTATTTTTCATTTCCATATTGATAGAACTGCTGGTGACTTCAATCTTATTAGCCTGTTGCTCCATAGCAGGGAATCTACCCAACCATGAAGGGGCCATACGTTCTCAAGTGAGATCCGTTAACCCCCGTGACCCTCAAGGTTAGGGGACGTAACTCTACTGAACTGCAAAGTATGCAAGCTCCTGGTACCTTAAATGCCCTACTATAAATAAATAGGACCCTCACACTGGTTGCGAATACCGGTTGTTTTCCACGGCTCTTAAAGGCCACATCTTCTCCTAATAACGCTTCTCCTTTTATACGGGTATCTCGCCTAGCAATAGATTTATCCAAATACTCCAGGATGCATGCTAGCCAAATGAATGTACTCGTTGTACATCTTTTATATGACTTGTCTTACAAGAGTGAGACGCTTTTCACACAGTTTTGGTGCCTTATTCTACACTTGTTGTGTGGTTATTATAGCATTATATGTTACAGCAATATTGATACTCCTCATCTTGTAACTCTTGACATACCAAAGACAAAAAAAGAGGTTTTATGAATCTGGTTGATAACTGATAAAGCAATTTTACTGTATTTTGTTATCAATGCAAATAATCTGTCACTTGTATATCTTTACCTCAATAAAAAACAGATTGACATATTTCATTTTTTTTTAGATGCTGGGCAATATTTTAGGAGTTTGTAGTTTGCCTATTTAACTATTTAGTGAATAAAACATCTCATCTGAAAGGCTCTTTCACAGAAATGCATGTATCCATAAAACCCCTATTGGACAGAGAGCTGTTGTGCAAAATGGTTTTGCAGTTTAAAGAAGCACTATAGGGTCAGGAACACAAAGCTATAATTCTGACCCTATAGTTTTAAAACCACCATCTAGCCACCTTGGCCCTCTCTTGCCTTTGTAAATATAGTAAAATCTAACTTGTATTCATGCCTGAAGCTGCTGGCTCTGCCCCTGTCTGCCTCAGACCTGCAAGTTGTATGCTGACATAATCAGAAGTGTTTTCTGGGCCTATCACAATGCTTTCCCATAGGATTGGCTGAGACTGTGAAGGAGGCAGATCGGGGCAGAGCCAACACATGACAAACAGAGCCCTGGCCAATCAACATCTCCTCATAAAGATGAATTGAATCAATGAATCTCTGAGGAAAGTGCAGTGTCTGCATGCAGAGGGTGGAGACACTGATATGTTGTGGTGCAAACTAGGCAAGACTGCTTAAGGAAGCAGCTCCAGCAGTCATCTGAGGAGTGGCCAGTGAAGTTATCACTAGGCTATAATGTAAACACTGCATTTTCTCTGAAAAGACAGTGCTTACAGCAAAAAGCCTGAAGGGAATGCTTCTACTCACCAGAACAAATGCAATAAGCTGTAGTTGTTCTGGTGACGATAGTGTCCCTTTAAGTTTAATGCATCTAGTATATTATACTTGAATTTATTAACATTCCCCTCCCCACCCAATGCTTCAAGAGATGCAAGATGTATTACTGCATTTTCCAAGACCTAGGCTGTTTGGGAATCATGGTGATGATTTGAACTATGTCAGTGAGTTGTGGAAAACCAGGCCATAATCTAAGGGGTGTAAACTAATTATGCACATCTGCCGGCAAGCTGCTGGAAGAACGCCAGTCCTCAACAATGGCCCAAACTGAAAATAAAAACAAGTATGCAGTGTTCTTGAAGGGAAGGCGATGTTTTCTTTCTATAAAACATGGGACTTTTTAGTGTGTGTGTGTGTCTGTGTGTGTGTGTGTGTTTTCCTTCATATGACACTAGAAATGCATTGGCACTTAATAGTGAACAATAATTTTTTTTCTGTATCTACCTTCAAAATACTTTGGGCAGAATTATACTGACTCTGTAACAGAATTCCATGTGCTGCACACATACGTTCTGTATTTTATTAGTTTTCTCTGAGCATCATAACCATAACCATTAGGGGTCGACCGATTATGATAATCTGTGAACTTTCAGGCCGATAGATGATAATTTACCGATATTCTGTACATTTACTGTTTTGAAAAATAAACTATTTCTACACAAATCTACTGTTAACTGAACATGTTTATTATTATTTTATTTATTCTTTTATTAAGGTAAATGCACAAAGTATACATGCCAGTCAGAATTGTTTTATGTTTTTAAGAATATATTTAAGAATATATAGATGGTACACTCAATGTCCCCTGCAGCACATCATATAAGCATTGTGTATATGCATATATAAGCTATACATAGAATCTATGCAATCTAGACCAGATTACCCAAGAATATAGGCAAGCACTAATATACACAATACCCCACATTATAATAGATCCATAGTACACAGTGTTAGACAATATGACACGTAACATGGTTTCAGCAAATTGCAGGTTATACATACACTATTCCATAGTAAACCATTTACATAGAATGTGATGGCAGATAAGAACAATTCGGCCCATCTAGTCTGCCCAATTTTCTAAATACTTTCATTAGTCCCTGGCCTTATCTTATAGTTAGGATAGCCTTATGCCTATCCCACGCATGCTTAAACTCCTTTACTGTGTTAACATCCACCACTTCAGCTGGAAGGCTATTCCATGCATCCACTACCCTCTCAGTAAAGTAATACTTCCTGATATTATTTTTAAACCTTTGTCAGGAAATAGTGGAATAAAGAATGTTTTCATGTAGTCAAATATAAATAATAAACATATTATACATAATGAACATATAGGGCCCCATATATAACACAAAAAAAAAATAGAGAAAAAAAAAAAAAGTGTGGGATACCAGACCCATAGGTCCCAGGGAAAATCCCAGAGATTCATGGATGTGTGTATCAACACCCTCAAAAATAGAAAAAAGACAGATAAAAAATAAAATATATGATATTGATGTAAACCAATCCATGAACTCAGGGCAAGAAATAACCAATCCCGAGTTCATGGTATGGGTACATCAAAAAGTAATTAAAAAATAAATATATATATATATATATATATATATATATATATATATATATATATATATATATATATATACATACATAAAGAGCAAAAAATAAACTAAACAAATTGTCGTATCCACTGTGAGTCTCTCTTTATGGACTGAACTTGAGAAACTCCCTATTATTCCAGATTTTGCTGATCACTGTCACCCTTCTCGTGTGTGAAGAACTATAAAAAAATATATATGTAAGTAAGAACTAGAACAAAAAATTTTTAAAAGACTAAATATATTATCTAAAGCAGGCAAAATCCCTTTCATCATTCATGCCATTTGGGATCAGTGTATCCAATACATCTCCCTTTGGCTTAAACGTTTGAACCTGCTACACCCTATGGATGGGATTTTAACCTGTTCTATACCCAAAAAGTGTAATTGTTTGTGAAACCCAATGTCCAGCTTGATTAAATGTCGGGCCACTGATGAGGTAACCACTCTATTTCTAATCGCACTTTTGTGTTCCCCTATTCTCACAGATGCCTAGTAGTTTGGCCAAAGTAACCTTTGCCACAGGGGCATTTAATCAAATAGACAATCAAGTGCCGACTGACAATTGATATAAGTTCTCATATCAATATTGTAGCCCAAATTTGGGTGTGCAAATGAGGCTGATTTTATGACGTTATTACAGTTTACACACCTACCGGATCTATACATCCCTTTTGTCTAACCATGTGTCTCCCTTTGTATTGTCATCATTTGCTCTGGCATGTTTTAAATCCTGCCTTAGGTTCATAGAGTTCTTAAAAGCCATAAATGGAAATGTCCCAAAAATATTCCTCAGGTCCGTATCCTCACTTAGCACATGCCAATGTTTTTTTTATAATTTGTGTAACATGGCGGGACTTAGTGAAATAGGTGTGTACAAATGGAATCTGTTTTGGTTTTATCTAAACTTCAATCCTCGGTTTTTCCTGACTATTAAACTCCAAAACCCTCTTCTTAGCCATCCTTAATGTTTCCCTCTATCCCTAAATCTCTTCATCATTCCATCCGCCCTTTGTTCAAAGACCTGATCATCAGAGATAATCCTCCTCAGACGCAATAACTGTGAATAGGGCAACCCCACTTTCAGCTGTAGGTACGAGTTCCTTTCTGTCGGTTTGGAGAATATATCAAAATGAAAACCATTTGACATTGACATCCAGGAAATGAACCTCTGTTGGGCTATACTCAATGGTGGACTTTATGTTGGGTAGCACCAGATTGATAATGAAACCATGTTTTTCCTGTTGTCTGTGTGAGTCCCAGTCAAAGGAGGTTTGGCTAGGGCTGCAAATATACAGAAACGAAAGTAATTATATCCCTAAATGGAGCGGTGAGGCTACAGGGCATGATGCCAAAACTGCTTCCTTAACCCCTTAAGGACGGACGGCGGGCGTGCTGTCCTTGGGGACCCTGTTCTAAACGCCAGCAGACGGCATAGTATGTCCCCGCCGTCCAGGAGACTTACATGCTCGCTGTCGATCCCCCTCCGGCAATCGCTACGGGACGGGACTTGCTTGTCATCCCAGGCAGTCCTTTTGCGTCTGAGTCAGCCCTCCTGGGCCATGTAATCGCAAGGTCCTTGCGAGTAGGGATCGACCGATTATCGGCCGATATTTGCTATTTTCAGCAATATCCATATCGGCTAATAAAGATGCCAATATTACATACCAGGGCCAGCAGCAAGCGCTTACTTACCTTCCCAGCAGCCCCCCTGCATAAATCTCGCGAGTCCCGTGGCTGTCAGTGTTGCCGCGGGTTACCATGGCAACGCTCCGCGCTGGCCCCGAGATTTACACAGGGGAGCTAAAGGGAGATGCCGGGAAGGTAAGTAAGCACTTGCTGCGGGCCCCCACTGTACTTTTCATGCCACTGGACCACCAGGGAATGCTATATCCCCCCCCTCTGTGGCCAAGTAAGAAGCAGGGAGGGGGAACTAAAAAATAAAAAAATTCAATATTTTGAAAATTTAAATGCCCCCTCCCCCAAATTACATACCTACACAGATACACTGCATTATATAAGCATACTGCATTCATTATACACACACTACACACACACACTGCATTATATACACATACTGCATAAACACACACACACTGCATTCACTGTATGCACACTACACATACACACACTCTGCATTCATTATATTCACTATACACACTCTGCATTCATTATATACACACTACACACACACACACACACACACTACACAAACACACTGCTCCCCTGCATCCACTACACGTGGCATGTATATTTTGTGCATTTACCATTAGAAAGTTTATTTTTTTCAAAATGGTAAATGTACAGAATATCGGTAAGTTATCGGCTATCGTCCGGAAAGTTCAGAGTATCGGCATCGGCTCTAAAAAAAATAAAAAAATAAATAAATATCGGTCGATCCCTACTTGCGAATAGCCGTCCGTAGCAGTGCCAACAGGGGGAGTGCCTGGAATGACAGTCCCCCTGCTGCCTGTAATAAAGTAAAATAAAGTTTTTTAAAACATGTAAAATTAAATAATATATACTTAGAATATATATATATATATATATATATACACACACATACATACTGTCTAAATGTATTTTAATATATATAAATCAAAATAAACGTAGAATATTAAATATATAATAATTTTTTATATATGTATAATATAAAATATAGAAATACGTAAAAAATTTAATATATGTGTACTTTCTGTCAAACTGTGTGTGTGTGTGTGTGTGTGTATATATATATATATCATTCTAAGTGTATTTTGATAGCTGTATATATATATATATATATATATATATATATATATATATATATATGTGTGTGTATGTATGTATATATGTATATATCTATCAAAATACACTTAGAACGATATTATATATATATGCGCGCGCGCGCACACACACTATTTAATGTCCCTTAATGACCGGGTGCAAGCAAAAGACTGCTGTTTTGTCCAATCATCCAAGTAGGTAGCTGCACTCACGGATTTTAAAATTCCAAAATGTATTGATAAATGTTAAAAACCGACGATTAACGGTTCAGTCATAGAGGACTTTCATCAGGATCAAGCGTATATATATTTCATTAGGATATATGTGTATATGTATATATCATTTTTGAAGTTTATATATAGGTATATATTGCATCATATTCATCCTCATCTTGCGGTATCTGCAGTAATTGCCTTACTAACAAATGTGGAAGTGCCGTTCAGCAGCCAACACCACGGCGGATCAACACCAATTTATATAGTCAGGATTACTAGTTGATCCAGCAGGTAGAACTATGTCATGTCCAGGATTAAAGGTAATGTCTTACCGTGCCTTAGAGTTGCCGGACTTAACGTACCAGAGAATAGTCAGAATACTTGCCAAGGTCAGGGACACAGAAGGAGACACAACGAAGAGGGAAAGCCAAGTCAGGGATACCAGAATACAAGGAAGTCAAATGAAGCCAAAGTTTGGCCCTGCCCCATGCCGATTTTAGCCAATCCAATGCTTTCCCTATGAGAAAGCATTGGATCGGCTAAAAATCGGCCATTTTGATGTCACAAAGAGGGCGAAGCCAATGCCCCCGGACTTGCGCGGCGCTGGAAATAAAGGTGAGTTTTAAACTTTTATAGGGGAACTAAGGGGGGGCAAGCCACCTAAATGTAGTGATCCTTTAATTATTTATGAATTGGCATTCCAGAAGGCACATGTTCACAGCATTTGGTACAACGTGATTCATCACACAGTCCTCAGTTGGTACATTTTAGGACACCATAACATACCGACATTCCATTCCATAGAGTAGTACATCTTAGAAAGGGTATAGTACATAAAGAACATTGCATATAATCATTACATTAGTGTTGTAGAGGGTGACCTAGTATACATTGTCTGAACTGAGGGGTACTTAAACAGAATTCTCCTCTTGCTCATCGTGGTTTCATGTATATGGTTATCCGAGAGTGCGTTCCTGATCTTGATTTTCTGGTATTTGACTTTGGCTTTGTTTTGATTTCCCTGATATCTGGTATCCTTGACTTTTGGCTTTCCCTTATCTTTGTGTCTGATTCTGTGTCCCTGACCTCGGCTAGTATTTTGACTGTTCTTTGAGACGTTAAAGGACCACTATAGGTACCCAGACCACTTCAGCTTAATGAGGTGGTCTGGGTGCCAGGTCCCTCTAGGATTAACCCTTTTTTTTTTTTTTTATAAACATAGCAGTTTCAGAGAAACTGCTATGTTTATCCTGAGGGTTAATCCAGCCTCTAGTGGCTGTCTCATTGACAGCCGCTAGAGGCGCTTGCGTGCTTCTCACTGTAAAAATCACAGTGAGAAGACGCCAGCGTCCATAGGAAAGCATTGTAATGCAATAGATCCTCTCAATCCAAAATATGGACCGCTCTGGAATTCCCTCCTCAGAGTCTAAAGCAAAGGTAAATAGTGGTCAGAATACAATAGACCTAGGCAATGAAAGGATGATCCAAAGGATATGCCAAACGTGGATCTCAGGTAAGCTACCTCCAAATCCAGTACATGAAAAGATATTGCGCTCGATTTGGTATAGTTGATTTTATATCCGGACAGATTTCCAAAGTGGTTGAGTATTTGAAATAACAGTGCGAGTGACTGGAATAGGCAGCTTTATAACATTCTTGTTCCAATAGAAATGCCATAAATCGATCTGGTCTCTCTAAAGAGGTGCAGTAAAGGCTCCAACGAGAGGACGAACAGAGCTGGCGATAGTGGGGCAACCCTGCCTAGTCCCTTTATGGATCCCGAAATGTGGTCCAAGAGAGCCCAGGAGTTGTAAATGAGCCTGGAGGTTAGAGTATAAAGCTTGTATAGTATTAATCCGAGGAAGGGGGAAACTGCATTGCCAAAGTAGGCCGAACAAGTAAGGCCACATGACCCATCAAATGCTTTCTCTGCGTCCAATGATAGGAGTTTACCACCACAAGAGGACATAGTCTTAAATTAGAGGGGCAAAGGTTTAAAAATAATATCAGGAAGTATTACTTTACTGAGAGGGTAGTGGATGCATGGAATAGCCTTCCAGCTGAAGTGGTAGAGGTTAACACAGTAAAGGAGTTTAAGCATGCATGGGATAGGCATAAGGCTATCCTAACTATAAGATAAGGCCAGGGACTAATGAAAGTATTTAGAAAATTGGGCAGAGTAAATGGGCCGATTTGGTTCTTATCTGCCGTCACATTCTATGTTTCTAAGCATGCGACGGGTATTCTCCTATAATTGCCGACACATCATGAAGCCCACGTCATCCGTATTTGTCCAACTTGGAAGATGTAATATGATGTGCTCTGCCAGTATCTTGGTTTCAACATTTTATGTTGGGTCCTTGTCGCCCTTAGGGAGGGGAAGATATTAGCTAGGGACATATCAGATCAGAGGGTACTTGTCCTTTGGGCATCTGTGTGTGTGTGTGTTTTTTTTTTTTTATATAATTTATTAATGGAACACAATACTGACCCAATGATTGAAGTTCAGTCTGTTTGGCACTAATGTTTACTGAGAATAATGTTTTGTTCCTGAGTTAATATTAAACGGACTGCTTGCACTTTGTACATATCTGTGGCACAACCTAAAAAATAGACTGCAACTGTTACAATTTGTAAACGTAACATTTTTGAGTGGCATTAAAAATAAAATATTTAATTTTGAGTTTTTGGAGCAAAGCTATAAAGTGAAGTTCTCACCATGGAAATAAGTGGAATTATGCAGGTTTTGTTTAATTTTAACCCACATATATTGCATCTTATAATTTTTTTATATAAAGATAAAAAAAATCTATAAAGATGTCAAAGCTGTAATACTCAGTGGCCTATTATGTCCTTTCCACTTCTTTAAGAAGTTTTTGGTCAGAGTGGGGGAGATCAAATGCGCATGCCGGGGCATAAGACCAATACCATATACTTGTCCTAGTACCACTCCCCCTTGTTACAGCTCTGTAGTGCATTATCTGTCCTTGCCATGTTACTACAGTGCTCACAGTTTAATGTTCCTCAAACATTTCCTTAGTCTCTGCTGGCATCACTGCAGAACCAACAGAAACATTGTATAACCTTTTTTAAAAAAAACAACAAAAATACGAATTCAGTTAGGTCGTCATGACATCCACTAACAGCACTTCTTCCTTCAAAACAGAATGAAACTCTGTCCTGGAATCAAATGCATCATTTGATTGGAGGAGTGTTTTTTTTTTTTTTTTGCCTGTGCATGCCCAGTTCCAATCTATTGCTGCTTATGAAAAGCAATGGATTGGAGATTGCAGAGGCATGCTGACGTCTCTGAAGGAGGTGCTGCTGGCTGCAGCGAAGGAGTCTCAGCGCTGGAAAGGTGCTAAGCAATCTTTTTCTAAATTATTTATTTTTAACTTTTGTTTTAAAAAAAAAAAAATACGGGATTTTATGTTCCCTTTAAATGGAGTTGCAAGGCGCAAATCTATCCTGGTGTCCCAATAACTACCATTAATTTTGACTAGAGAAATTGGAAATGAAGTTATTGACCATGCCAAACAGTTCTGACCATTACTAAGCAAGACTCTGAAGTTCAAAGTTTGCATATTTATGTGGAGCTTACAGGTCTTATGGGTCCATCTTAAGCTCCAAAACACAAGGTTAGGCAAGCTAAACTTTTGATTGGATTAGTAAGTTTATTCATGTTTCATTAAGCAATTTATTTGAAATGTCTCAAATTTAAGGAGTGATTTCAGTTGATGAGTGCCCACCAGTGCTGTCAATGGTTTTCACCCAAAAATTCACCTGTGTGAAAAATAAAAATCATTGTTCTTTATGGATTCAGCAACCTTTTAAATGCATTCATCTTTGTTTGAGATAAAGAACCATCCATTAATTAACCATGACTCTGTTTTTAATCATATAACTTTTTCTGTTTACAGGGAACTTAATTGTAATTGGTTCCAGAACTCAGGGGATGCAACATGACCTCTGCTGCAGTGGATGGTGGTGGGTCGGTAGGGGAACTTGCCAGTAACGGGGTAGAAACTACAGAGCAGGTGAGTTGGAATTTGTAAGTTAAAAATAAATAAATATGTAAAACTGAGTACTGGGATAAAACTCTTTATCCCCTAAATAACAATTTATTTGTTTTGCTTGAAAACACATTAGCATTACCCTTTTTTTTTTTTTTTTTTTTAAAACAAGGGATGCATTGCTAGCACATAAACATATAATAAAACAGCAATTTTGTGTACACCTATTCTTTTACAGACAAACTTAAAAATAAAAATTACGTCAGTGCATGCAATTTTGTATTTTTCACCTATTTGTTCAGCTTTCATAACATTTTTGTGGTAATAAAAAAAGTGCACTATATAAAGTGTTCATGATCTTGCAGTATATCACACAGGGTCTAAAATCTGAGTATAAAAGCAATTTGTTTTTCTCTCGGTAGATGTGACAATTGATCAATAAGATTTAATGAAAAATCTTGGTTATAGGTCTTTGTAAGGATCCTGAAGACATTGCAAGCAGTATTGATTACTAAAAATGTAAAGAAGATGTCTGCACTGGAGTATAATGTTCACATACAATAACTAGTTAAACCATATTTTCCTAAAATAAAGGTATTTAAAACTGCCTTAGCAATCTTTATCAATCTCTGAATTGGCAATTTAATGCTGACAGTACACAAAAATTGGGATTGCACTTCCAAACCAGGGGACAGTTGATAATCAAAAAACACAAAATGTGCTGGCACTCAATAACGTAGGGTGCAGGTATTCGAGGTTAACCCAAAAACAACCTCCTAATCTCAATCATAAATAAATGTGAATACCGCACTCGATAATCATGCAATTATTTCATCGTTTTAATTATTATTATTTTTAAATATGCTTATAAAGATATGTATAGTATTTCATCGTGGTGACATACATTTCATCCTATATACATGAGCTATTTACAAATATATACACAGAATCCTCCCTCTTATAAAGTAAAGTTCATAATATATGTATATACAATGGTAATGATCCACAGAATCTCAGAAAAATTATTGAAAAAATAAGAAAAATTGAAAAAAATCCAAAAAAGGTGAAAAGAGAAAAAGGGAAAAAGGGGGAAAACAAGAAAAAGTAAAAAGGATAAAAAATGATAATACAGTCCTGATATATTGCAGTCCAAAATATAGTGCACTATAATTCACTGTCTATGGGTGGATCTCACCAATGTAGGAGTTTCTCCTGGTATGCACAGTAGGAGGATGCTGTAGTCTGTAGTAGTAATCTGATAGTGATGTTGAAGGGGATGAAAAGGTTCCTGTTGTGATGTAAAAAACGATCACCTCATCAACGCTCAGTTTGTATATGTGTGTCAGTATATAGCAGGTCGTTCTCGGCAATCTTTGAATGGGCGGGCTGCGCGCTCGGGACGTCCATGTCCCTTCGACGGCCCCTGTGTGCTGCATTCTGCCAAAATAAATGTAAAGTGGTTTAAATATCCTAAGTTGGCGGCTAAACCCAGCCGCATCCACTCCGTGGTCCTACTTCCGCATTCTGACGTCAGCGTGCGTCGCTGCGTCATGCGTGCTCAACTAAACTTTATTGTACATTTACAAATGGCCCCACACAAATAGATATAACTTGTTGGCTAATAAGATTAGTCTAACAGTATAGTATATTCAGTAGAAGGAGCTTATGAAATGAACATAGTTTATAATTGAAAACAAACCAAAAAAACAAGTTAGTAACTATTAAAGAAATACCACACAGTGTAGTTTATATACAGTAGAAGTAGCCTATGGAGTGAACATAATTAATAATTGAAAACAAAGGGAAAAAAGGAGACTGCCAAAGACTCTTTCTGTATATTAGAAAAAACTCTATTAGACTAATATACAGAAAGAGTCTTTGGCAGTCTCCTTTTTTCCCTTTGTTTTCAATTATTAATTATGTTCACTCCATAGACTACTTCTACTGTATATAAACTACACTGTGTGGTATTTCTTTAATAGTTACTAATTTGTTTTTTTTGTTTGTTTTCAATTATAAACTATGTTCATTTCATAAGCTCCTTCTACTGAATATACTATACTGTTAGACTAATCTTATTAGCCAACAAGTTATATCTATTTGTGTGGGGCTATTTGTAAATGTACAATAAAGTTTAGTTGAGCACGCACGCTGACGTCAGAATGCGGAAGTAGGACCACGGAGTGGATGCGGCTGGGTTTAGCCGCCAACTTAGGATATTTAAACCACTTTACATTTATTTTGGCAGAATGCAGCACACAGGGGCCGTCGAAGGGACATGGACGTCCCGAGCGCGCAGCCCGCCCATTCAAAGATTGCCGAGAACGACCTGCTATATACTGACCACACATATACAAACTGAGCGTTGATGAGGTGATCGTTTTTTACATCACAACAGGAACCTTTTCATCCCCATCAACATCACTATCAGATTACTACTACAGACTACAGCATCCTCCTACTGTGCATACCAGGAGAAACTCCTAAATTGGTGAGATCCACCCATAGACAGTGAATTATATAGTGCACTATATTTTGGACTGCAATATATCAGGTCTGTATTATCATTTTTTATTTTTTGTCCTTTTTACTTTTTCTTGTTTTCCCATTTTTTCCCCCCTTTTTCTCTTTTCTCCCTTTTTCCATTTTTTCTTATTTTTTCTATTTTTTGCAATATTTTTTCTGAGATTCTGTGGATCATTACCATTGTATATACATATATTATGAACTTTACTTTATACAAGGGAGGATTCTGTGTATATATTTGTAAATGGCTCATGTATATAGGATGAAATGCATGTCACCACGATGAAATACTATACATATCTTATCTAAGCATATTTAAAAATAATATTAATAATTAAAACTATGAAATAATTGCATGATTATTGAGTGCGGTATTCACATTTATTTATGACAGTTGATAATCATTCCTGCAGTACGAGTGAGATTTTATAGCCTGAATTTCATTCTGGAAAAATAAATGAACGTAGAAACTTGTATAGTCTTCTGGGAGTGAAGTGGTTAAGTCCTCATGACACACTGAGGGAGCCACTTGAAACAATTAATTTTTAATGAAATTGTATCTTTGTTAAAGGGGAAAATCATGGCTTTGTCTGTATTATGAAGTAAGTGGCAGCAATGTGTCAACTATCTACTAAACTGTGCCCTAATTTGGTATGTTAAATTGTGCAATCCCTGCAATAACAAGTTGGGGAGCTGTTGTCTTCAATAGATATTGCTACCTCATTTGATTGTGTTAAAATGGCAAATCCCACATAAGTGTTCCAAATTATGGATAGTTATCTGTAAGCCGGCCAGCCTGTTCGATTATACATTCCCTTAATTAACATTCAAATGTTAGCTGCTGTGTAAAAGGGGTGTGTATATTGGGTGTGTTGATTCTAGCCATGTTCTGGTCAGGGGGGCATGTGAGGTGTACACCCTCCCCTGTTCTCATTGGGTTTTGCCTATTACAAGGCAGGACTTAAGTCCCTGCTTGTTGATCAAGTGTGTGAGATGTTCTTCCCCTTTGTCCTCATTGAATGTTACCCATGTGGGGCGGGACGCATCTCCGAAACTATTGCATCGTAAGTCTGCCTGCGTCAGGTGGGTGGTGTGTCTATATTAAAACACCTCCTCCAATGCTGGCAGACGTGCTCGATTAGTTACATTACTGCGGTATCCAGACGGGAACACAATCACAAAAGAGTTGTTCATATCATGTGTGTACAAGACAATCAGCACTCCCCCAATAGCCGTAGATCGGTCCATATTCACAGAGTAGGTGCGTATATCCTCCCACTCTATGTAAAAAATACATGCATAGAGATTACGGAGGGATAATGCTTCTTAGATACTTTAGACTTTAAAAAGTCTAAAAATATATCCTAAGTGTATGGAGTTTTACCATGGGTATGTAACTATCATGCCTCTCTTCTCAATATTTGTGAATCCCTTAATTCTCCCGTTGACCCCATAATTACAGGGACAGTTTGATATTAAGATGTGCCGTAAGACCACAGTGCTGTCTATTCAAATAGTATTTGTGTCCCCTATGTCTCCTTGAATGAGTTCAATGTGCAAAGATATAATCTGTGAATTTGGGGGTATGTGTGCAGTAATAAAAACTGCTGTTTACATATCTAAATGCAGCAGTGAATTAATGGCAACTAACTCTCTGAAATAAAAGTCTGTAGTTAACAGGCAAATACATATGATAAATGTAAAGGCTTGCATTAGTTCACTTCACAGATATTTAGTATTCTGGGTGTTTAGATATATACCTCTGATTCCAACTTTATAATTATAAGCAGCTTAGGTCCAAACGAAATAAGATAAGGTAAGTAAACGTATAGCAGGCTAAAACTGCCAGTAATTAAGAGACAAATCGTGTAAGTGAAAAAAGTAAATATATACATCAATTAAAAATTACCACGGTCTTAAAAAGAAATAAGATTAGCATAGGGGATATTCTTTCCAAGAGCCTTATATCAGGAGCTATAGGAAGGCTGAGAAGGAGAATCCCTCATTCAATCCCTGTGGGGAAAGGGTTTTCAATTTATAAATCCAATAGGATTCCTGCTGTATCACCCTTCGATCCCAATCGCCTTTGCGTTGGGTTTGTGGAATATATTCTATTACCATAAACCATAGTTTGTTAGAGGAATTGGCATGGTGTATCTTTAACTGGCGTGAGACTGGTGTCTCTAGAGGTCTTCTCATGGAATTGACGTGCTCCCTAAGCCTGAATTCAAAGGGGCGGAAGGTTTTCCCAACGTATTTAATTCCGCAAGAACAAGTTAGTAGATATATTACTCCTTCTGTGCGACAGTTGAAGAAGGAACGAACCGGGAAAATTTCCTCCCCATTATTGTCTGTAAACAGTTTGGAGTCTTTAGATATATGCATGCATGTGCTACAGTGTCCACACTTATAAGTACCTTTGGGTAGGTAGTGCTTGGAGGGTTTTTTCAGCGGTGCAAGATGACTTTGTACTAAAGTATCTCTTAGGTTTCTGCCTCTACGTGCAGTCACGGAGGGAAATGGAGTGATTACTTGTTTAATATGTGGGTCCGACATTAGAATCGGCCAATAGCGTCTAAGGGTACCCATCATATATGTCCAGCCTGCATCATAAGTAACTAACTATGCAACAGATCGAATTGGCATCCGATGTTTGTTGGTTCCGATCAGTAAGAAGTGTGTCTCTATCTAAACTGATTGTGATACCGGAGAAACTGACGGAAGCCAAGCACAGAGAGATGGACACAGGTTTCTTCAGGAAGGAAGAGATTCTTTATTCGATTCACCGACCGGGGCTCAGAGGGACTTATGTCACCAAAATACAACAAGATCTGAGCCCAGAACTGACTGTGTAAATGCATGATATAGACATATAGCTCCTCCTATAGTTAACTCTACCCCCATATACTCTTTACACAATCAGCTGAACAAAGCCTAACTTCCCTTACTTATTAGACCACATGGCTCACCCAGAACAATGGAGGAGGGGGGAAATGTTTTCAGTTTCTGCATTCCTGCATTTGCTCAATACGGTGTTGATTGTATCTTAGCTACGTGAAACTAACTAACTGATACACCATTTACACATATGCCACATGGCAATCTTGTCCTAGTAAATTTATTTTTACTGAGATTCCACCACATTCCCCCCTTTGATGCTTTTGATATTTCACAATTCCAGATGCATCACTTAACCATAGTTTGCTTACACCTCAGGTTGCCATGAATCAGAACAGACCTCGTAAGCATCTTAGCATCCTTACAAATTCCTTCAGCACTCCTCATTCTGAATATATTCTCTCTGGGCTAAGGGTTCATACTTGCAAACAGCCATTACATGCGCAGCTGGTTTCCTTTCTGTCGTGCTCTCTATGACACTCTGTATGGACCTAATTACCAATGGAACCAAACATGGTAGAAAGAGACACACTATAATCAACATGACTCCTCCTACCAATGTCTTGATCCCTCCAAGCTGCTCGTACCTACTTCCAAACCAACTACTAGAATTGTACCCGTTCCAGGCTTAAGTCGGTACATGCGTCAGTTTAGCCATGTGGCTTGTGAGATCAGCCACTGCCTGCCCTTCATCATCTATGTGCAGACAACAGTTGCTGAGATTGAACTTTCCACATACACCTCCTTCTATTTGCACTGGAAGTGAATGGAGGACTTTATCAACAGCCCAACTGGTTTACCTGGTAAGAAGGCTATGTGCTTTACAGAGGAATCCATAATTGCCTAATGGTAGAATGAGGCTTGAATCCCTGTATTAGAATACAATAACACTTCATGGGCATACAGTTTGGCTGTTAACCAGTTCCCTCACATATTACATCCCTCCTATTGGCAATGAAGCGCGCTAAGGAAGCCAGTGCCACTCATTATCTTCCCAGCTACCTACATTCAAGGATGCTAGCTTCTTTTTATGATTCACATCATAAACTTTAACTCTCAAGGTCTCTGCTGTTTCAATTGGCAACAAGAAGAAGGATGGTTTGAGCATACCTAATACACATGCCCCTTCCCAGTCCTGTGGTAACTCCGAATATACTTTCTTACCACAGATCCAGTACAAATTTGCTGGGGCTCTCCAGGTAGATGTGATGGATAGGTCAAACCACACATCCTTTAAATTGTAGTATCTAGCAAACGGGTTAGATGGTTCTGAGACATTTGAAGCCGACCACCAAGTTGTATTCTTCGTATCATCATCATAAGCTTTTTGCCCTAGACAAGTTAATTCTCCTACAGAAGTATTATACATCATTCCTTTCCTCGCTATGCAAACATAACCTATGATGGAGGTCTTTAATCTCCACTCAGATTTACCTCTAACACTCATATGATAATCGGCTTGTGTAGATATTAATTGGTCAACTGCCTCAGAACCGGACATTACCTCCTTTGCTTCCCAAGGCCATTGGTCTCCCATGTTAGTACCTCCACACACATAGCAGTTGGTAACATTAAGACTACCGGCAATACTTTCGGCTAAATCTATGAACAGGTTTTTAGCATTATGGGGGATCTTATTATCTATACTCATCTCTTCATAAAAAGAATGGTATACTTGATGAGTTTGGGAGGTTACCGTATCGGTCTCTATCCCTATAAATAATATTGTCCCAGGATCTAAACCCGTCCCATATATTTGGAACCCAAATAAGTTACCGAACCTATCTATGAATCGTTCAGGATTATTTATGAGTATATGGACTGGGTTACATTCCCTAGACTTACAATATGGCTTTGTAGGCAACTTAGTAACAATCATATCCTTATCTACTGTCGGTCCCCAAGTTGCCCACCCCACACAAGACCAATATGGGCAAAAGTTATATTCCCTATCTGGGCATCTCGGACTTACATACTTGTTTTTACTACTGGGACAAATATATTTATCATTAGACCCATACGTTCTCTCCCACTTAAGATCCCCACATACATTCCACGGCTTTCTACCACTTGATATTGCTTTACATGCATCAAATAGCAGAACACCCGAAGAATGTACGGTTTCTAACTCAGTTTTATTTATTAGGGTCCCCTGAGGATCTCCATTCCTGAGGGTCAACCAAATTGTACGGGGTTGATACTCTGGACTGAAGCACTTAGGTTCTCCTACTCCTAAATGGCACACACTATATTCTATATTTAAGTATCTACATCTTGATACATCTCCGTTACATTCATATTGTGAATGCCAAATTAGGGTCTGGGAAATATGGTTACCTGTTCTTGTAGTCTTAATGCATACCTCACAGCTAGGAGTGTCGGTACCTCTACCTTCCTGAATATAAAAAGACACAAAAATACATATTATCAAAAACACTTCTTTCGACGTCTTCATCCTCAGTCTTCGTCCGTGCGATGGCACCTCAGCTTCCAGGATGTAAGGGCTGCAGGGAATGGAGTTCTGCTCGTCTTCACAGGGGTCCCTTCGAGACTTTCCTGGCTTTTAATAACACATTGGTGAGCGGACAGGCATTATTATGGCCGTCAAAAACACTCACTTGTAGATCTTTGTTGATGTTCCCTTTTAACAATATTATCTTCGCAAAAAAAAAACACTTTTAATCCAACTCGGTCACACGCTTCAACTGGATCTTGCAAGGATTCTCTGGATCTATGGTAGCTTGTCAGGAATCTGCCGCTGTTTTTTTTTTTTTTTTTTACCCTAGAGTGATGAATCCACGGAGTCACTTCTACAACCTTTACAACTGTTGGGGTAGATAAAAGAACAACATAGGGACCTCTCCACTTGGAACCTAATGGAACAGTGTTCCATTTTTTTATCCACACTTGATCCCCTAGATGGCAAGAATGAACAGGTGGATAAATATTCACAGGTAATCTATCTTGTACCCATTTCTGTACCTCCTCCATAGTTTTACCCAACTCTACAACCTGCTGCCGGGTAATTCCTTCTCCCAACTGACTCAAATCCCCCGTTAAGTTACCAAGTATGGAAGGTGGATGCCCATACATAATTTTTCAGCAGTACCCCAGAAACAAAAGAAAGCATCTTTGAGGTCTAGGAAGGTATAGTAGGTTGCCCCACCTGGTATTAAAGCAAGCAGATTATAGGGGATGGGTACCACTGGGTGTATATTGACTACTGCATTATTAACTGCGTTTAGATCTTGTACAGGATGATACTCATCTGATCCCGGCTTCTGAACAGGTAATAATGGAGTGTTCCAAGGGGAGGTACAGAATTTTAGGATGTCATACTTTGCACACTTATCCACATAGGTTTGTATATTTTCCTTAGCCCTCTATAATATATGGTACTAACTAAGGCTAACAGGATATGCTCCAAGCTTTGATTCAATGTGTATTGGTGGAATATTGCGAGCAAGTCCTGGAGGATTATTCTCTGTCCATATTCTTGAAATGTCAAATAAGGATTCATCACTCTTAGGGTCTGTATTTGTTATTATAGAGTAGAAGTGCCATTCTTCTTCCTTTTGCACCGATACTGATATTATGCCTGGTGATCTATTAAACTTCAGAGACATTGATCCGTTGGGTTTAAAAGTTATCTGGGCTTGAAGCTTTAATAATAGATCTCGTCCTAGAAGCTGAACTGGACACTCCAGCATATATAGGAACTGGTGCTTAACCAAATGGCCTCCTAGAATACAAGTATGACTCCTGAGAATTGGTCTAGCAGCGCTTTTCCCAGTAGCTCCTATCATAATTATAGTCTTCCTGAAGGAGGAGCAACTAGGTTAGTTACCACAGAGTACTCAGTACCAGTGTCAATCATGAAAGAGCTCCTCTTTCCCTCTATTGATACATCGACCATAGGCTGCACTCGGCTAAAGGGGGATGGAGCCCAGTCGGTATCAATAGTCTTCCATGACAGTGTCAGCCAGACCGACAAAATCTCTATCTTCTCTATCCCTTAATCTCTGGGTAGGGGAATAGTATCTACTTCCCTGAACACCTCCTCTGTTACTACTGTCATTCCCTCCAAGACTTTCTCTATAGCCACCTCTGTAACCATCTCGTAACCTTCTCTCTTGTCTTATCTATAACTTGCTTTATATTCCCTCTGTGGGCAGTCACTTTTCCAATATCCTTCCTCTCTACAATACGCACAGTGATTCCTACTTCCTCCCTTACTCAGGCTATTCTCAACTCCTCTATTCACCTCCCTTCCCTGTCTCTCTACACTTATGATAGCTACAGCTAGCATATCTGCCTTCATCCTCATTTTACGTTCTTCCTCCTGCTTTGTTTCAATCTCCCTGTTCATATACACCTGAACTGTGATATGGACATTCCTACAAATCCCTTTAACTTTAGCAATTTTCTTTTGATATCACCTTGGGTCTGGCTGACAAATGCTGAGTTGTTCATTCGAGAGTTCTCAGGGGCCTCTGGATTAAAAGGAGTATATAATCTATATGACTCCAGCAATCTCTCATAGAAAGCATTAGGTGACTCGTCTGCTTTCGTAAAGGAATTATGGGTCTTCCAATTAAACAGATCAGTCATGGTGAACGGGACATAAACAAATACAGGGTCTGCCAACTGTAATTGACCATTAATATCAATGTGTGGTGGACCAGGGGTAAGCTGCAGTGGCATTTGTAAATGTCAAAGTTGGAGGGCACCGGTCATTTGTCAGGTTAGGGTGGGACTTAGATAGGGTTGTTTAGTCATAGGTTCCGGTCGGGGAGTGGTGAGGTAGGTGGAAATGGATAAATTAATTTTACTGGTCAGTAACTTGGTTAACAAAATGTTTCGGACAGGGCTAGGAGGAGCCTGACCAGTAACCAAAAATGGTAAAAGTGTATTCCAGCGTCCTATACCATTGACCATTTCATCCAGTTGTATTTCAAAACTAATTTACTGTTACTAAAGGCACACAAGGCTCAGTAATTATAGTGTTATGTCAGTGGTTATGGTGTTTTCAGTGATTATGGTATTATCAGTGGTTATGGTGTTTTCAGTGGTTATGGTATTATCAGTGGTTATGGTATTATCAGGGTTATGGTATTATCAGTGGTTATGGTGTTTTCAGTGGTTATGGTGTTTTCAGTGGTTATGGTATTATCAGTGGTTATGGTGTTTTCAGTGGTTATGGTGTTTTCAGTGGTTATGGTGTTTTCAGTGGTTATGGTATTATCAGTGGTTATGGTGTTTTCAGTAGTTATGGTGTTTTCAGTGGTTATGGTATTATCAGTGGTTATGGTGTTTTCAGTGGTTATGGTATTATCTGTGGTTATGGTATTATCAGTGGTTATGGTATTATCAGTGGTTATGGTGTTTTCAGTGGTTATGGTGTTTTCAGTGGTTATGGTGTTTTCAGTGGTTATGGTGTTTTCAGTGGTTATGGTATTATCTGTGGTTATGGTGTTTTCAGTGGTTATGGTATTATCTGTGGTTATGGTATTATCAGTGGTTATGGTGTTTTCAGTAGTTATGGTGTTTTCAGTGGTTATGGTATTATCAGTGGTTATGGTGTTTTCAGTGGTTATGGTATTATCTGTGGTTATGGTATTATCAGTGGTTATGGTATTATCCGTGGTTATGGTATTATCAGTGGTTATGGTGTTTTCAGTGGTTATGGTGTTTTCAGTGGTTATGGTATTATCAGTGGTTATGGTATTATCAGTGGTTATGGTGTTTTCAGTGGATTCAGTTACTGTTATTAAGAATTCTCCTCACAATTTTGACTGCTAATAATAAAACTGAATACAAAGAACCAGTTGGGGGGGTAGGTAGGCACAGAAAAAGGAGGGGACAGGCATCTGAGAGCCAGAGACAATTAGAGCACAGGGGGACATACCAGCTGCACCAGTTTTTGCTAAAGAATTTAGTTGAGGGATGGTCAGATGGGTCAGATTCCATTGGGGATGGACAGACCAGTTTTGATAACCATCTAGTAACACAAACTGTGTTAACAGTCAAAAACTGGTCATTCTCTACTACATAAGGTAGTCCCCAAAATCACACACATTATATCCCTTTTTAAAGTTATTTAGCATACATTCTAAGGGATCAACAATCTTTAAATCGGCGCTGCCATACTTAGCAACGGAGCGTCTAATTCAAAGAAACACAACAAACACACCTACAACAGTCACATTTGTTTCCCTGGCAACAGCACCATGTGGCACAGTTACTAGGTCAAACTCATACAACAAAACATACAGGGAATTCCCGTACACACACAGCTGTTACACCAGTCACTAAGTAACTAATACTGTGCCCTTTGGCGAAACTATACAGTCACCCACGCTATAATTCTCTATATATGAATTACCCGTCTATAACACACCCCAGTAACATCGTCTTTTACAAATAGCGGTTACAGTACGGTTAGCATAAGTCAAAGCACAATTTAAGGTCACAATACAATTATTAGTGGTTATGGTGTTAAACATGCATTAGACGACAATGATTAGTACTTATATACAGTGTCAGTAAATATACAGGGTTATGGTACCGTGCACTATGATACAGCAACACACTATTAACACTCTCGCTAGACGGCTGAGCTCGCGCTATCTAACAAGATATACACTTTACTAAACAATCTTTAACACATTTACAATCCCAACTAAACTATTGGCCAGTACCTTGAATGGACTACCTAAAACTATATACACCCGTTTTGGTTAGCCACACTGCCCAAGCACCACATATAGCGAACTAGAGGACCGAATTTACACAGACGCCTCTTAGTCTATTACTCTATCAAAAATCTAGTGGGTTCCAAATTTACACGCCTTCCCACTTAGCCAAGATAGGTTGAGAGCTAGCGAACCGAATTTACACAGACGCCGCTTAGTCTCCCGGTCCCTCCGACCTAGCGAACGTAATATACACCCTAGAACGCTAGTCTAGACAAGACACCGGTGTCCGGCTAGGGCTATTTACACCAGAACCCCGCCTGACTAACCAAATCAAACGGTCTTACTAAAGAGCGTTCGATTGAGCGGTGCGCCTTCGCTCCTTCCCTCCGACAGAGGGGGCAGATTCCATACACAGATTTAAACCCCTTTTGGGCCTACCGCACAATCGGTATACCCCTAGTGGGTCTGCCGTCTAAAACAGCAGTTGTCTTACCTCCTCGTTCCTGAACCTGGGTTCACACTCATCGACGGGGACACCCCAGCACTTACTACGTAGAGGCCGATGATCTCCTGGACAAAAGACCAGTGGCGCCGAGACGAAGGGAGGTCCACGCAGAAGTTCAGGGGTGCAGCCGTAGAGAACGTGGGCAAAGATAGACCGTCTCACGCCTCTGCTTCTCAGCTACCGTTGAACGATGAGCTTCCCGGCCCAATGCACCAAATGATACCGGAGAAACTGACGGAAGCCAAGCACAGAGAGATGGACACAGGTTTCTTCAGGAAGGAAGAGATTCTTTATTCGATTCACCGACCGGGGCTCAGAGGGACTTATGTCACCAAAATTCAACAAGATCTGAGCCCAGAACTGACTGTGTAAATGCATGATATAGACATATAGCTCCTCCTATAGTTAACTCTACCCCCATATACTCTTTACACAATCAGCTGAACAAAGCCTAACTTCCCTTACTTATTAGACCACATGGCTCACCCAGAACAATGGAGGAGGGGGGAAATGTTTTCAGTTTCTGCATTCCTGCATTTGCTCAATACGGTGTTGATTGTATCTTAGCTACGTGAAACTAACTAACTGATACACCATTTACACATATGCCACATGGCAATCTTGTCCTAGTAAATTTATTTTTACTGAGATTCCACCACAATTGCTCTAGAGTAGGCTATCCTTAGAACCCTATTCGTTCTACCGTAGCCTTAGGTATTGCCCTATAGGTATACCCGCTTTTAATGGTTGAGGATGGTGGCTAGTCCAATTCAACAAACCATTAGTGGCAGTCTTTTTCTGATACAACGTAGCTGCCATTTTACCTCCAGGCTGTATCGCGATCGTTAAATCCAAGAAATAAGCTGTTTGTCGCCCATTTCACTGGTAAATTTCAAATTGTAGTCATTCACATTAAGAAGTTTAACAAAATCCTCAAAGTCTGTTAGATCCTAACCAGATGACACACGTCATCTATATACCTTTTCCAACAGTATATCAATCCTAAATAGATTTGTAAGGTGGGATCTGCCATGATGTGCTTCTCCCATGCACCTTAATAAAGGTTTGCATAGGAGGGCGCACAAGATGTTCCCATGGCAATCCCCCTTATTTGCTGGTATATGGTGCCGTTGAAATTTTTTTTTTTTGTGCGAACAAATCTGAGAAGTTCCGAGATAAAATCTATGTAAGAGGTTGGAGCCTTTAGTTCATGTTCTAAGGTAGTTCTACTATTATATATCCCTAGCGTGTGTGGTATGGAACTATATAATGACTCCACGTCTAGCCTGCATGGTGAGGCTTGCTCAGGGACATGGATATCTCTCAGGAAGTTCAGCATTTATTTTGTATCCCTGATGTACGAGGGTAATTTGTAAACAATAGGGGACATGACTTTATCGAGGAAAACACTCAGATTCTGTGTTGGTTTGCCATACCCAGACACTACGGGCCTCCTTGATGGATTGTCTAAAGATTTATGTACCTTTTGGGAGGCTATAGAATGTGGATAGTATAGGCTGTTTGATTAGCATAAAAACGAGTTTGTTTTTTAGTAATTAGCTCGTCTGCAAAGGCTGGAGTAAGGATTGATTTAATCTTGGTAAAATACTGAGGAGTGGGATCATGAGCCAGGATTTGATATGTATCCCTGTCATTCAGTAGCTGATATACCATCTTTATAGATTTAGAATGGACCACGAGTGCTATATTGCTGCCCTTATCAGACGGTTTTATTACTAACTCGTTATTAGCCTTTGGTTTAATGCCATTCTCTCAGCATTGGAGAGGTTGCCACTAGGTTCAAAATCCAGAGCTTTTAAATCAGCCTTTTCAATATCCCTGCACACCATGTCTAGATAAACCTCAATGTTTTTATAGTCTTTATGGGAAGGTGTGAATTTACTATAAGTGGTGAGGTTAGTAATGGGAATAGTTTTAGATCTGGGGTCATCGCAAAAGTCGAGAAGTTCGACCAAGAGTCGTATATCTTTAATTGTGAACACCATACTTAATGCTTTCTGCTCCTTCTTGTGAGTATGGTATTTATGAAGAGCTAGCTTACGGGTGAACAGATGTAAGTCTTTCGTCCAAATTTAATTTGTTGAACGGGGGAGTAGGTACAAAGTAAAGACCTTTTGATAAGGGTCTTAATTTGAATGTTCGAGAATTTAGTTTGAGGACAGGTTAATGAGCTTTGGGTCATTGCTTTTTAGTGACGGTATTTCCATTGGCCTCTGCCTCTCTGCAACTGTCTTGTCCCGGGCCTTGGAGTTCATCTGCCTGTCTCAATCCTAAAAAAAATCTACTCCCTTATGCAAGATACTCTTAGGGGCTGTCTGAGTTGACTTTATACTTGTATTAGGGGGTTCTCCTTCATTGACAGTAGATTCATATTCTGAAGTACAGAAATGATCAGAGTATATTCTAACTTTTCTTTTGGTCTGACGGTAAATCCTGCTGGTTTCAAAATCAGCTGTGTCCCTTATGAATGTATAATGCTTTTTTTTTTTGGTGGGAAAACCTGTCCAAATTAGTCATTAGTTCAACTTCAAGATTCTGGAATTGTGGGTCATCTTTAAAGCTTTGTATATTCTCAATTTTAGTGTCTAGTGTTCAAATAATTGACTTAAAAGTTGAGGAACATTTAGCTGCTTCTTCCTCCCATTTCTGTCTAAATCCCTCAATCTCTATATTTCTAGATGGAGGGCTAGAACCCTCAGACCCCTTGGGATAATTTTCTTTGAAATATATGTATCCAAAGTTGATATTTCCCAGCTGGTTTTGTTTTGTTGTTTAAAGGTTTTGGTTAATTTGTTAAAGCAAGTTTGTATATCTGGGGATGAGAGAGTTGGAAGGGAGGAATTATTGGAGAATATGGTGTCCGCGTCAGAACACCATTGTTTAGGGTTTATCTTATTTGATAGAAAACCAGGATTGTATTTACCATCTATTGAGTGGCTTTGCTTCTGGGCCATAGCTATACTGAGCCCCCATAAATATATATTTGTGTCTCTCCCTTAGTTTTTACGTTATCCGCTCATCCTTAGAATTATGAAATTTCCTATTTTTTGTTACTCTACCATTTAGGACTTTGTCCTCCACATTTTATATTGCTGTGTAGGTATACTTTTGTTTTATGAAGTATGCATCTTGATGGAAGAGGGTTCTTTGGAAATGAGACATTTAAAATTTGTTTTGTCTTGATGCAGAGCCTGTAGATAAAAAGGAGCAGTTGTCTGGTGAACTAGGCGATGAGCCAGTACATAACTTTAATGTTTCTTGTGGTTTCTGGTGTATGCTACTATGCTTATAGCCATAATGTATTTAGAGTTGGAGGCTGTGTAGATTCCAGTTTTGTATTCATCATCCTTTTGTACTGTGAAGCTATCACAACAGGTCTTATCATTTGGGAAGTTTGCACATTCTAACCTTTTTTTTATTTTAACAAGGAAATTGGGTGTGTATCTTTTTTTAATCCCTTGGAAAATACAAATGACTTGGGTAATGTACATGTGCCAACAGCAGGATGTATTTCTGCCAGAGGAGGTCTGTATCTTCGGATAGACACGTAGCAGTCCTAAACAAGAAATATAATAAATAGAAAATTAAAGTCTAGTCCGCGCTTTACAGCTAAATTTGAATGTTAGATGGACCTATTGATATCTATCAACTCTGTTTTCTAAATTACATTTTTTATATGTATGTTTTTTTGGTTGTTTTTTTTTTAAAGCGATTTTTAAACACGTTTGTGCTTTTTAAATTTTTTTTTGCTTGTAGGAGGATGTTCAAATTGAGTACCCTGCAGTTATTGTGGAGCCAGTCCCTAGCGCCCGTGTGGAGCAAGGATATGCAGCTCAGATTCTCGTGTACGATGATGAGACCTTCATGATGCAGGACGTGGCAGAGGAACAAGAGGTGGAGACTGAAACAGTAGAAATAGGTGCGTGTTTCTTTTTCTCTTGATTTGCCCACTCATGCACACATACAAAGAACAGTCATATAGGTTGTGTTTTCCAGAAAAAATGTGGCGGACAAGGTTTGCTTTAGACAATTTAATACTAATTACTGAAGTCTAAATTGCTGACACCACCGTAGATGATATGTTTTAATAACCTAAGGTTAGCTACACATAAAATATGCTTGGTCAGTCCCAGAATGTTGATTAATGTACACTTCGTTATGATACCATGCAGAACTATAATATTTTAGGAATACTGTAGATTTGCATTCACATTACATGTATGAAATTATAACTTTTTTTTTTTAAATGTCATCATGTCGATTGTATTTAAGATACTAATATCCATATTTATTTATTTTTTTCGAACAATGTAATGATTTAATCCCTGGAGGCTGATATTTATCCCAAGGACGTCTCAATACTGGATGTATAAATATATTTACTGTATGTGAGCATTATTCTCAGTCTTTTAGAAATCTGATTTCTCGGTCCAAATTTGGATAGATAATGCTACCAACCCCGACTATATTTAAAGGAACACAAACGTATTCCTGACCCGATTGTGTTAAAACCACCATCTAGCCCCACCTGGCCCCCTTACTCCTCTAAATATAGTAAAAACTTACTTGTATTCAAGTCTGCAGCTGCTGCCTCTGCCCCTGAACTGTCTCTGACCTGCCTGCTGTCATGCTTCCCCATAGTATTGGCTGAGACTGTGAAGGAGGCAGTTCAGGGGCAGAGACAGCACAAGTGAAACACAGCGCTGGCCCTTCAGCATCTCCTCATAGAGATGAATTGAATCAATGCATCTCTATGAGGAAAGTTCTGTGTCTGCATGCAGAGGGAGGAGACCCTGAATGGCAGTGCTGCACACTAATCAGCATTGCCCCAGGAAGCACCTCTAGTAGCCATATGAGTGGCAGCCAGTGGAGTTATCACTAGGCTAAAATGTAAATGCTGCATTTTCTCTGAAAAGACAGTGTTTACTGCAAAAAGCCTGAAGGGAATGATTTTACTCACCAGAACAAATACAATAAGCTGTAGTTGTTCTGGTGACTATAGTGTCCCTTTAAACTTACTTCCTCTGTACACTGCCACACTTTGTAGTTATAAGGAGCCCCTTTAGTGTATTCCTTCTTCTGAGTTCATTTCTTTGACCTAGTCATTTACCTGACATTTCTAACTTAATATCCTGCAAGGTTATGTCTTATAGGATAAGTGTCCTTTATCTTGGCTATAAGCTTACCAACCATCTGAAGTTTTGTGTGTTCCAAATAAAGGGAATATGAGAATTATGAGAACGGACAAAAGCTTAGAGAAATTCCGTAGCTTGCCCTTTGGTAAATTCCCGCTCAGGTCTTAAAATAGTTTTTGCTCACTTGTGCCATTACAAAAAAAATAATTTCCAAGGCCTATCAGACTGGTCCCATCCATAAGGGCAGCCCAGAACTAATATCCTGGCAAGTTCTCTCTACAAGAGAGATACAGCAACCCCAGATGATCGTATTGGCCTCCTTTGGGCCTCGTCAGCTAGGTGTTGCTGATTTTGTGTGTGTGTGTGTGTTCACTCCCCTCTTGATGGAATTTTGTGTATTCCTCATTCTCTGGTTTTCTACCAGAACCCTGATTGTATCAGGGTTCATAGAACTGCACTCTTGCAGAGACCTCTGTTGTCCCACCTGGAATCTGCTGAAGCTACTCTCCCATCCAATACCGCTGCAGTTTTCAGTTCCTCATCTATCATAACTATGTTGGGTTGGTTCGCCAGTATTTGCTTGTCTGTCTAGATCTTGAATTCCCACAGGAACTTCGCTCTGTTATTCTCAACTACCCATCTGAACTTAAGCAGGTCCAGGCAACATTCTGTGCAGATATTTCGGTACACAGTCCCAGCAACTTGGTTGTGCTTCTCAGTGTATGCTGTCCCTGCCAACATCTTGCACCTGGCTTTTACAGGGAGTGCAGAATTATTAGGCAAATGAGTATTTTGACCACATCATCCTCTTTATGCATGTTGTCTTACTCCAAGCTGTATAGGCTTGAAAGCCTACTACCAATTAAGCATATTAGGTAATGTGCATCTCTGTAATGAGAAGGGGTGTGGTCTAATGACATCAACACCCTATATCAGGTGTGCATAATTATTAGGCAACTTCCTTTCCTTTGGCAAAATGGGTCAAAAGAAGGACTTGACAGGCTCAGAAAAGTCAAAAATAGTGAGAGATCTTGCAGAGGGATGCAGCACTCTTAAAATTGCAAAGCTTCTGAAGCGTGATCATCGAAAATCAAGCGTTTCATTCAAAATAGTCAACAGGGTCGCAAGAAGCGTGTGGAAAAACCAAGGCGCAACATAACTGCCCATGAACTGAGAAAAGTCAAGCGTGCAGCTGCCAAGATGCCACTTGCCACCAGTTTGGCCATATTTCAGAGCTGCAACATCACTGGAGTGCCCAAAAGCACAAGGTGTGCAATACTCAGAGACATGGCCAAGGTAAGAAAGGCTGAAAGACGACCACCACTGAACAAGACACACAAGCTGAAACGTCAAGACTGGGCCAAGAAATATCTCAAGACTGATTTTTCTAAGGTTTTATGGACTGATGAAATGAGAGTGAGTCTTGATGGGCCAGATGGATGGGCCCGTGGCTGGATTGGTAAAGGGCAGAGAGCTCCAGTCCGACTCAGACGCCAGCGAGGTGGAGTACTGGTTTGGGCTGGTATCATCAAAGATGAGCTTGTGGGGCCTTTTCGGGTTGAGGATGGAGTCAAGCTCAACTCCCAGTCCTACTGCCAGTTTCTGGAAGACACCTTCTTCAAGCAGTGGTACAGGAAGCAGTCTGCATCCTTCAAGAAAAACATGATTTTCATGCAGGACAATGCTCCATCACACGTGTCCAAGTACTCCACAGCGTGGCTGGCAAGAAAGGGTATAAAAGAAGAAAATCTAATGACATGGCCTCCTTGTTCACCTGATCTGAACCCCATTGAGAACCTGTGGTCCATCATCAAATGTGAGATTTACAAGGAGGGAAAACAGTACACCTCTCTGAACAGTGTCTGGGAGGCTGTGGTTGCTTCTGCACGCAATGTTGATGGTGAACAGATCAAAACACTGACAGAATCCATGGATGGCAGGCTTTTGAGTGTCCTTGCAAAGAAAGGTGGCTATATTGGTCACTGATTTGTTTTTTTGTTTTTTTTTTGTTTTTTTTTTTTGATATGTGAATCGATTTTTAATTATTTTTCTTTAGTTGACGTGTAAACATTATAATTAGTGAATTTTTCACAATTTATAACATTTCATTCAGACTTAATATTGCATTGGGTATACATGTAGGATATTAATAGAAAGTCATTTCTGCACTTTAAAAAAACGAAAAAACCTAAAGCAATGCATAATATGTATTGGTGCACTTAAAAAGAAACATTTAAATTATAGTGGAACAAACGCACAAGCACAAATCCAAGGTTTAGTTTTGGTACAAAGTTTGGACGATTGCCTCTGTCCTTAAGAGATTAACATTAGAAGTGATTACTAGAGAAATCATTCCACTTCTGGACTGAAAAGGCAAGGGTCATACTGTAGTGTACTGTTAAGTCAGCTTGGCTTCCTTATCTATAATTCTTGTTTTCCTTGATCTCCAGTGACTTCGCAAATATTACGCTTAAATCAATTGCTATACTGGAACTCTAAATTTTTTTCCCACTTCCCCACTGTTGCAAGAAACACTGACTAATCTACTCAACTGTCCAGAGAAAATCCATATACCATTCTTGATATCCATATGCAGAAAAGAGAAGTAGCTCTCCCAGCAGCTTACAACCCATTTAGCGATTTTTTTCAACAGAAATAATTAACATCCAGGCTAACAAATGACTGCCCGATTAATCTTGTCGCTAGTGTCTCCATTCCCTTTTATATTTTATATTTAATTTGTGTTTATTTGACAACATTGCGAAAAGTTACATGACATTTGAGATTTGAACAAGGATATTGTAGTAAGTCTGTATCACATGGATAAACAAGTTCAATTTAAACTACACTTCTATTGTACTATATCAACCTATACATCAAAGTGGCCAGACATGGTGTCCTCGGCCGATAGCTAAGTTTTGGCCCATGTTACCAGTAAGAAACCGCTGTATTGGCCGTAATGCAGATTAGGGGGAGTAAACAGGTCTACGTCGGTCTTACTGAACTCAGTCTGCTATGAAAGATTGTAGATCTTGCTAGCTCGAGTGTGGCGGCTACCAGTTGAAGTCTGGTCCATTGGTAGGGTATGGGGCCAGGACGTGCGTGGGTGTATGGGGGGGGGGGGGGGGGTGTATGTCAGTGGTCTAGTGCGTTAACTAGATTTCTCTTGTCTGGGGACTGTTTGGGGTATCCGTCATCCGTTCCCCCTATCTGCTTCTCCCTCAGAGCGTTCTTTGGAAGTCCACTGTCTTTGAAGCGTACAATGGGCTCGCTGTGGGACCCTCTGTGCCTCCTATATCCCTCCTCAAAATCTGAGTGTGTGCTGTCTGTGGCCCCCCTATGTGGCTGATGGGTTCCCGATTGCGGATTGGCCTCTAAATCGGATCTCCCAAGGGTCTTGTGGTTCCCGCCTCCGCGCAGGTGCAGCACTGATTTGTTTTTGTTATGTTTTTGAATGTCAGAAATGTATATTTGTGAATGTTGAGATGTTATATTGGTTTCACTGGTAAAAATAAATAATTGAAATGGGTATATATTTGTTTTTTGTTAAGTTGCCTAATAATTATGCACAGTAATAGTCACCTGCACACACAGATATCCCCCTAAATAGCTAAAACTAAAAACAAACTAAAAACTACTTCCAAAAATATTCAGCTTTGATATTAATGAGTTTTTTGGGTTCATTGAGAACATGGTTGTTGTTCAATAATAAAATTAATCCTCAAAAATACAACTTGCCTAATAATTCTGCACTCCCTGTATGTGCTGGGTTGTCTGAGGCCTCTTTGGTTCTGTCTGGTGTGGTAGACCCCCCCACTCCTATTGATATGTTGCTGAGTGCTTGTTCATGTGCTGCTAGTATGAGTCGCTCAGGGGTACCTTTCAGTCCTGCATTTTCCAACCACTGGTAGGATTTCGTAATTGGAGCCATGCCCACTATTTGCTGGTGGTATATCCCATGTGGCGGTTTATGTTGCCATGGAACCTTCTTCTCGTCTGTCAGTTTGTCTTTGGGAGCTGTCTTCATGATGTACTTGTGGATGCTGTGTGTCCTTGACACTCATGAAGCCCCAATCTCCTTTTTTCTTGCTGGTGTGCAGTCTATGGGTAGTGGTTTTCCGGTAGAATCCTCTATTCATTGTGAGTAGTTTCTGGGTATTGATGTCCATGGTCTCCTGCTCTTTTCTTGACAAGCTTATTATTCCCGCTGGGTATGTGATGACTGGTAGGGCAACTGTGCATACACAGTGCGTGGTTCTTTGGTTAACAAGACATTTATTATCTTAGCCTCTTCTTCTCTGGTGTATCTGCTCAATCAGGTTGCCTGTGCTGCCAGCCTTGACTTAGCTGGACCATTAGCATAACTGGTATTGGCATAACTTTGTATTTTCTCAGTAGCCAGGTTATATACTTGATCTTTTCACCTCTGTGAAGTTTATCCATCATACTAATTTCATTAATGCCACAGCATTGGTGGTCATCCAACAGCTTGAGTACACAGTCAGGCTGAAAGAGAAACAATGCCCATCACCGAGACTAAGACTAGATGCCAAAATCAAGGCAACAAGTTGAACCAGCTTAGTAAGTTAATGTGCTGCCTTTATCTTGGCTTTGAGTCCCTATGGTGGGCATTGTTTCTCTTTCAATCTGACCAAATCAAGCTGTTGAAGGACCGCTAATGCAGTGGCACATATGAGTTTGTTGGGATTGTAGAAAGTACCTCATTAACCACTGTTGGCTTAAGTCTGTTGGTAGTTTTCCAGTGATATTTGATAATCTTGTCTAATAGTCAGTTGCTAGCTTCCCAATGACCCTCCCCTATTTGTGCCATTTTGGAGCACAGATGCAGGTTGGCAACCCAATGTGTGAGAGTGTGGCTTATGCTCTTATTTTGAAACGTTGGGTAACTACTTTATTTTTATTTTTGGGTGTGGATGATGGTCTGTTATAATTCATCCATAGTTTCCACATGCATTTCATGTGGCGCCTGTCATAGAGTCTGCTGTTGTAGTGGCATTCAATCAGGTCTAGATTCTTACTTTGTGTCCAGGAATGTTTAATTTAAAATGTTTGCCCTTTTTTCCAGTAGCCCACTTTTCGTCATATTGTCACAGTTTCCTAGCATCTAACTGGGACCTTTTTAATCTGGTTGACGTTTGAGCTGGCATGACTAACGTGGTTCGTGCTACTCTCATTATTGAGATAGATCGGTATGTATTTATTGTTGGTTGTCTTGCCCAGAGACACTTACTGGTGAGGAAGTCTGATGGATATACCGTATTTTTTGCTCCATAAGACGCACTTTCCCCCCCCCCCCTCAAAAGTGAGGGGAAATGTCTGTGCGTCTTATGGAGCGAATGTGAAGCTTTACTTACCTGTATTGTAGCGTGGGCCGTCAGAACAGCGCGCACCGCAGTACAGGAACTTAAATTTCAGTGTACACACTTCCTTTCAGTCCGGCTGGAAACCGGAACCTGAAATTTAAGTTCCTGTACCGCGTTGCGCGCTGTTCTGCCGGCCCACGCTACAATACAGGCAAGTAATTATGGGACACTGGGAGGGGGGGGGGGGATTCTATGGGAGGGAAAGGGCACTATGGGACAAGGGGAGGGGGGGGAAGAACACCTAGCAAGCAGGGAGGGGGGACGAAAAAAAAAAAGAGAATTAAAAAAAAAAAAAAAGTAATAATAATTAAATAATAAATAATAAAAAAAAAAATAATTAATAATATATCAAATGCCCACCCCCACCAACACATACACAAACACACACTGCATCACACACTCACACTTCATTCCTATACACACACTGCACTCACACACGCACTGCACTCGCGCGCGCACTTCGCTCGCGCGCGCACTTCGCTCGCGCGCGCACTTCGCTCGCGCGCGCACTGCGCTCGCGCGCGCACTGCGCAGCGCACGCGCACTGCACTCGCGCACGCACGCGCACTGCACTCGCGCACGCACGCGCACTGCACTCGCGCACGCACGCGCACTGCACTCGCGCACGCACGCGCACTGCACTCGCGCACGCTCGCGCACGCACGCGCACTGCACTCGCACGCACGCACTGCATTCATTATATACACACACTGTAAATAAATATTCAATTAATATAATTTTTTTAGGATCTAATTTTATTTAGAAATTTACCAGTAGCTGCTGCATTTCCCACCCTAGTCTTATACTCGAGTCAATACGTTTTCCCAGTTTTTTGGGGTAAAATTAGGGGCCTCGGCTTATATTCGGGTCGGCTTATACTCGAGTATATACGGTAACTTTTTGTGGTTAACTTTCACTGCAGAAAGGCCCAGGAAGGTGGATTCCCTAAGCAACTGGGTTAATTCCAATTATTTTTGCCTAAATCAGGTGTTTTTTTAAAAAGTGGAAAACACAAAACAAGAAAACAAATACATTTAGAGACCTTAGAAGCTGTAGTTTAGTGCGTGAGCTTGATGGATTCTGTATAAGAAACAAACTACCGGTAGCAGAATGAGTGGAGAAATGTTATCTCTTCTTCCAGCTTTAATAAATGTTAGTTTATCAGTCTCCCACATATGGCAGTTTACAAAGTATCAACTGGACATTTTACTACTCTAATGGTATGCTTTCCTTGTCTACCAGTTTATAACTGAATAATACTATATATAGTGAAATGGACTCTTTCTATTGCTTGAAATTACGGTAAGTGAAAAAGCTTTTGAATATTGTTTTTTGTATAATCCGTCAAATGTTCAACTATTAATATTGCTCCTTTAATGGTGTTATTAATGGTCTCATTTAAAACCAGTGGAATACCGGAGGAAACCCTTATATTATTGAAGGTCTGTAGAATGAAATCCTGTACTTTGCTTTCACTGTTTTGGACCCATAAAAGTGCCTACCGTATTTGGGGCATATTGATACAAAGACCTGTGTATAGCTGATCTATGACATGAACCTTACGAGGCATTGACGATTTTAACTATAACATAGGTAATAAAGCAGAACATATTACTTTTGGTCATGTTCATACTGCTACTTGGTTATTATTATATTAGCAATACCAGTACTCTGTTTTGTGAGTTCCCTTACTCCAAAGACGTTCTATAGTAAAGAAATGAAATATAAAATAAATATATATATATATATATATATATATATATATTATATACACACACACACACACATAAAAATAATTTCAGGAGAATTGTATTAAAATATTTTAAGTTAAAGATGCAAATTCTTCTATATTCTAAAATTAAGCTGAAGATCACTTTTCTCATGCACTGTTAATGAGCTGGAATTTGTACAAGCTCAATCTTTGCTGATCAACTGATCTTTCATAAAGTCCAGCATACAATACAAGCATAGCTGTTTTAGAGAATATTAATAGATTATGCGCACACATTTTTAAAAGCGAGCATAACAGAATGAAAAGTGGGGAAGGGAGAGTCCAGAAATATGTTACATTCAGAAGAAATGCAAAAAGCAGGACTAAACGTTTTAGAACCGTCATGGTGGAAGAGGGTATAGTGACTGTAGGAAACCACCTCTTAAATAAAATAAAAAAGGGTCAAAAATAAATCTACATACTTACAAAGCTGAAAAAAGACTTGCGTTCATCAAGTTCAGCCTTCCTCATATGTTTTTTTGCTGTTGATCCAAAAGAAGGCAAACAACCCCAGTTTGAAGCACTTCCAATTTTGCAACAAACTAGGAAAGAAAATCCTCCTTGACCCCAGAATGGCAGTCAGATTAATACTTGGATCAAGAAGCTATTGCCCTACATTGAAATATGATATCCTTGAATATTCTGTTATTGCAAGTATGCATCTAGTTGCTGTTTGAACATCTGTACAGACTCTGATAAAATCACTTCTTCAGGCAGAGAATTCCACATCCTTATAGTTCTTACCGGAAAAAAAAACGTTCCTATGCCTTAGACAAAATCTTCTCTCTTCCAGTCTAAACGCATGACCTCGTGTCCTATGTAAAGTCCGGTTTGTGAATAGATTTCCACACAATGGTTGCTCAAAGCTGGCCTGGCCTCTTTCCTCACAGCCGCCCCGGCCGCCCGCCCGCCCGCCCTTTAAGCAGAGCCGGCTGCCCCCTCCACACCGAGATCTGCACGGGGCTGAGGAGACAGGAGAGGAGTCTTGAAAAGCAGCAGCTGCTCCCTGCTCCCATCACCCACAGCCAGCCCCTACTTACCTATTGTCATTTGCTCCTGCCCAGTGCCACTGGACCCTTGGGAAGACACCCCCCTGAGCCCAAAAGGTAGGAAACAGGAGGATGGCAAAAAATATATATATTTTTTTCATTTTATTTGTGTGTGTATTTCTGTTCTGCATGTATATATTAATCTTTGTGTGTGTGTGTGTGTGTATCCATTTGAGCATAGCAAATAATACTTTGTGACTGCAAGAGAGTGTGTGTCTTAGTGTGTGTGACTGTGTAGTGTGTCTGTCAGGTTGTGTGTGCGTTTAGGTTGTTCACCTTTTTACCGACGCTATGCCGGTCTCGCTGCAGCTGGCCAGCCTCCATAGCCAAGATTATCCATTGCCAATTAGCATCTCCTCGTAGAGATGCAATAAATCCCATGCACCTCTATGGAGAACATTCAGCGCCTCCATGCAGGGCGTGAAGAAGCTGAATGTAGGTAGAAGACACTGTAGTGGCTGTATGAGTGATGTCCAATAGAGGTGTTACTAGGTAGCAATGTATGTTTCTCTGAAACATAGTTTACTTTGAATAGCCTGCAGGGACAATCTATACACACCAGACCACTACAGTAAGCTGTAGTAGTTCTATCGAGTACAGTGTCCCTTTTAAGAATTGTATTTTTGTCTTGGGGGAGGGGGGGGGGGGGGAGGAGAGAGACTGACTCCTAGATTGAAAGCAAATCTGTCAAGCCCTGTTGTAAATTATTTCTTGTAGTTAATCCAGGCTGTGCACATCTTGGTCTGTCTTGACTTACATTTGCTTGGTCTATCATAAACTGGTGTTTTATGCCTCTGGTGTTATTTTCAGTCCCTTTCTAAGTATTGCTCACGTATTTGATATGCCTATCGATCTTGAAGGCTATGATGCTTGATAGGTCCTTCCACGTTGTGGGGGGGCAGGCGATTGGTTGATAATCAAGTGATGATCTTCTCTTTCGAGGGTCCCTCAAAACCAGTATTGATCTACCTTGTGGGTGTTTGCTGTTAGTACATGGTTTATTTGTGCTGCTAGGTGTTCATGCAGCATTTGTTTTGTTATCCAGTATGTGTGGATCATGTCAGGTGCTGGTGCTTGCCAAACTTTCATGTTTTACTTATTGTTGTATATCACTGACTGTATTGCCAACTAGTTGGTCTACTTTCAGGAGTAGCCACAGGACGTTGGTGTTATGTGAATATTTGATGTTCTTAAAGTACTGGTATGTCTTGGCTCTTGTTGATACACAGCAGCAGTGCGCACACCTTGGATGGCTCTTTGGTAAACAGAACATGTATTCTCTTTGCTTCTCTAGTGTATCTGCTCATTTGTAAAGGACCACTATAGTGCCAGGAAAACAAACTTGTTTTCCTGGCACTATAGTGTTAATAGGTCCCCCCACCCTCATGGCCCCCCTCCTGCTGGGCAGAAGGGGACTGGAAGGGGTTAAACACTTACCTTTCTTCAGCGCCGGGCTCCCTCGGCGCTGTGCATTCTCCTCCCTCTTCCGACGTCATCCGCCGAATGCGCGTGCGCGGCAAGAGCCTTCAATCAGTCCACGGGAAAGCATTTCTTAATGCTTTCCTATGGACGACAGCGTCTTCTCACTATGAAAATCACAGTGAGAAGCGCGGAAGCTCCTCTAGCGGCTGTCAATGAGACAGCCACTAGAGGCTGGATTAACCCTAATGTAAACATACACATACATATGACAGAACAGTAAGATAATGCTGGGGGAGTGTTCATGTAAAATGTTGGTAGTGGGACAGGAAACTCAAATCAATATTTAGTCCTCTATTTTTTTTTCTGTTAAGCTATTGGATCGTTCTGGCTTCAAAAGTTTTTTTTTTTTTTTTTTACTTTCTTGCGTATTATTAAAAAACCCTTTCAGTACTTTGATTTTTAGGTCCTTCATTGAGTGGCCAAGATTCTTCTTTGTGGTGTTTAATGGAGTGTCTGTGCATATTCATTCTGCTATTTAATTTCTGGGTGGTTTCCCCAATGTAGAATCCTAGGTGGCACTTGGTGCATTGAATGTATACCACATTGCTGGATGTGCAGGAGTAATAACCTTTAATGCTGTAGGTTTTATTGTGTGTGGCTGTGTTGTTTGTGCATATGTGCTGACACAGTTTGCAGCGAGGTTTTTTTTCAATTGACTGGTCCCGTTTTCTTTATTCTTCCCATCAGAGGGCAGCTTCCTGTTGATTAATTTTTGTTGGAGGTTTGGTGGTTGTCTGAAGGCCAAAATGGGCGTTTCAGAGAAAACGTTTTTTAGATTCTCATCTTCTGTTAACATTGGTTGTAGGTCTTTAATGATTTTCCGTATTTACTCAAGAGTTGGGTTGTAGGTGACCACAAGTGGTACTCATGTAGATATATTTTTTCTCTCTGTACTGTAGCAGGCGCGTGCATGGAGTTTTTACAGCAGAGTTGAATTGTTTGGTAATAGTTTTTGGTTTGTAGCCTTTCTGTCTCATAGATTGGGAGAGTACAACCCAGCTCTTGAGGAAATACGGAAAATAATTTTCTCCATTTGTGACATTGTTCATCTTCTGCTGTGAAGACCCCATATGCATTGGCATATGAGACCATTGGGTATTTGATTGGTACAGAAGGGAATAAAAACTCTTCTGACACTTACCTGATTTCCGCTTGAATGTACCTTGGCGCTGGTTCAGGCTCCACCAACATTGTCAGGCATAGTTGTTCGCTTTAATTAGCACTAGTTTGGGGTCCACGGAGTTGGACTGGATGACCGCTTTACCTGGTTACCGCTAGACATCTGATACCACCTCTCCGGATGCTGGAAATTCCTGCAACATGCTTTCATTAGTTCCACTAAGCTTTCTCTGCCATTTGGGACCCAGCTGATTAGCTGAGAGCATCAGCTGATTGTTGTCCGCCAGTAAGCACTGCTATGCACAGCCAGGCTTACCTGGAAGCAGGTAAAGTGGTGCTTTGACTACTTACTATGAGAAGGTGCAAGGTCACTGATGGAACCATAACCACTGCAAAGGGCTATAGTGGTTATAGTAATCTTTTTAAATGTTGCATTGCTTATCACCATACCTGCATATGGTGTTTAGATTCCTTACCCGTAATATTTTCTAGCTTGCACCTGATCTGTTTTGTCTGAAAGGATACACATTTTCTATTTTGAATTATTCTGGATCTTATAAGTCGTCTTCCATCATTTTTATGAGCATCCTAGATTTTGCAGTCACAGTGGATACTGTGCACCCTTATCACAGTTGCTAACCACCAGTCGATTTACAAACCATCCTTAACAATAACTTGTTCATATGTCCACAAGGTCCATCAATTTTGTGACTGGTTAGTAAACTGTAGGTGTTGAATGCTGTTGCTAATTAAACACTGCATTTTCTCTGAAAAGACCGTGTTTACTGCAAAAAGCCTGAAGGGAATGATTCTACTCACCAGAACAAATGCAATAAGCTGTAGTTGTTCCGGTGACTATAGTGTCGCTTTAACCATTGTATAAGTAATCGATTAAAAGTGCGGAAAAAAATGTAAACAATTCCATTGATACAGTTACATAGTTACATAGCTGAAAAGAGACTTGCGTCCATCAAGTTCAGCCTTCCTCACATATGCTTTTGCTGTTGATCCAAAAGAAGGCAAAAAACCCAGTCTGAAGCGCTTCCAATTTTGCAACAAACTAGGAAAAAATTCCTTCTTGACCCCAAAATAGCAGTCAGATGTCTCCTTGGATCAAGCAGCTATTAGCCCACTAATTAGAAATTGCATCCCTGTATGTTATGTGTTTGCAAGTATTTATCCAATTGCAATTTAAACATCTGTATAGACTCTGACAAAACCACCTCTTCCGGCAATGAATTCCATATCCTTATTGCTCTTACTGTAAAAAAAAACCTTTTCTTTGCCTTAGATGAAATCTCCTTTCTTCAAGCCTAAATGTGTGACCTCGTGTCCTATGTATAGCCCTGTTTATGAATAGATTTCCAGATAATGGTTTGTACTGGCCCCGAATATATTTGTATAATGTTATCATATCCCCTCTAAGGCGCCGTTTTTCCAAACTGAAGAGATTTAAATTTTTTAACCTTTCTTCATAACTAAAATGCTCCATTCCTTTTATCAATTTTGTAGCTCGCCTCTGCACTTTTTCTAGTGCCATGATATCCTTCTTTAGAACAGGTGCCCAAAATTGCACAGCATATTCAAAGTGTGGTCTTACCAGCGATTTATAAAGAGGCAAAATTATATTTCTCGAGATGATACAGTGTTTGAGTCTTGTCTGCAGCTGCAGACCCCATCCTCAAACTCTTATCTTATAAACATCGGCTCAATTTGGACTGTACTGGTTTATCTCCAAGAGCAGTTTCAGTCACATAAGTGGAACTGCTCCTTAAACTGGTAGGAATCAAACATCGTAGTAGAGCAAGCATGTCAAACTCAAAGTCTAGCCTGGGCCACATAAACAAGGTTTAAGTTGATGTGGGCCGCAAAAAAATAAACGTAAAATTTTCACAGAAACATAGGTTTATTTGGAAAAGTGCAGTATATAAAAAAAAAAAAAAACAGCATCCCCCTCTACTAAATCCCAGCCCCCCTGCCCCCATATACTAAATCCCAGCCCCCCACCCCATATACTAAATCCCAGCCCCCCCCCCCAAATACTAAATCCCAGTACCCCCTCTAGCCAACAAGTAGACTCCACTCACATTGCCGCTGCCAGTATGCAACCCCAGAGTCCAGCCTCTGTTATACCCCAAATGGCGCCGTCCGCACCCTGTGCCAAATCTGATTCTCCCGTTACTTCTTGAAACCCTGTGAAGGTGGAGCACATCAATGTCATGTCGGAATGTGATGTGGCATGCCTCAATGCACCTCCAGGTACTCCAATGTCCAGTCACAGCCAATGCAACACTAACAGACAGACACTCACAGACACACAATCACATAATACCGTATGTACTCTAGTATAAGCAGAGTTTTTCGGCACATTTTTTGTACTGAAAAAGCCCCACTCTGCTTATACTAGAGTCAAGGTCTGTATTATGGCAACTTACATTGCCATAATACAGACCAGGACCGCCGGGCTCATTACAAGCCCGACGGTCCTGTTGGGGGCTGGCCGCGAGCTCTTACTTACCTTTATAGCAGCTCCGGTCAGCTCAGTGCTGCTCCTCCGTTCAGCTCTCAGTGTAAGTCTCGCGAGACCCGCGGCAGTCAGAGCGTTGCCACCGATTACCGTGGCAACGCAGCACGCAGACCACAAGACTTACGCTGTGAGCTGAACTGGGGAGCTGCACTGGACCACCAGGGAATGTTACAGCCCCCTCCCTGGCCAGGCAACAAGCAGGGAGACGGGACAAAAATAATAATAATTTAAATAAATATTAAAATAATTGAAACAATAATATTGAAAAAAAACTAAAATAATTATATAGTATATTGTTCAAAAAAAATTAAATAGTAAAAATGCCCTCCCCCACCCAGTTTATACACACACTCTGCATTCACACAAACACACTGCATTATATACACACAGTGTGCGTGTATATAATGCAGAGTGTGCGTGTGTGTGTGTATATACACACTCATACAAACACACACTCTGCATTCATTATATACACACTACACACAAACACACACACACACACTCTGCATTCATTATATACACACACACGCACACTGCATTCATTCTATACACAAACACACACTCTGCATTCATTATATACACACACTACACAAACACGCACACTGCATTCATTATATACACACACTGTAAATAAATATTCGTTTAATGTAATTTTATTGGGATCTAATTCTATTTAGAAATTTACCAGTAGCTGCTGCATTTCCCACTTATACTTGAGTCAATAAGTTTTCCCAGTTTTTTGTGCTAAAATTAGGGGCCTCGGCTTATACTCTAGTATATACGGTACATTTACACATTTTATTTATTGCTCCCTACCTTTGGGAGCTGATGTGGGCCCTCTTTTATCTGGAGCTCTCCTTCCTGCTCTTCACTGCTCCCTCGCGTGCAGTTTAGTGATGCTGGGTGCCGGAGTATGACATCATATTCTGGTGCCCGGCATCACTACAGACGGCGCACACCAGGGAGCAGTGAGGAGCAGGATGGTTGAGCTCCATTGCCTACAGGAACCTCTCCTCCCCGGCCGGGTAACTTTTAGCAGAGTAGGCACCTGCAATGTGGAGAAAGCAGGTGCCTATTCTGCTTTAACACTAAGCATGCACTCGTGGCTCGCCAGGCCGCAAAGATGTATTTTATGGGCCACGAATTTGACATGCTTGTAGTAGAGAATGCATAATAAAAATTGCACATTCCCAGTGTCTGATGGAACTGCAGCAATTTAGTATTGAATTGGGTTTGAGAGATGGCTCAGGTTGCTCTATGCGCCATCACCATTGCGGTTATGCAGCAGTATGACAGGTTGAAGAATGAATGTAGTTACACTGACTTTTTGTCAATCAAATTTATTTCACTTTTTATTGAGTGATAGTGATGTGTTACAAGGGTAAAACATTGTACAGTTATTACAAAGTATATAAGCACAATGAAAAATTAACCGCCACTTTATCTTAAAAAAAATAAAAATAAAGCATTAACAACAAGCCTATCATCAGATGGTCTGAAGAAATAAGTAGGCACATATTTAAGCTAGGTCAAATGTGCTTGGCGAGTACCTGTCTATTAGACTATAAGTTACTGCCAGTAACCTATGATACTGATTAAGCTTAAGAACAGCTTACTGCCTATGATTAGAGAAATGTTCATAAAAATTGTAAAAGTGCCACCGGGTACTAACTCATGAAAAAAAAACAAGCAAACATTGCAATACAAAACAAGGTAAAATGTCTGCCCTCTAGAAACTTAAAGGACCACTCTAGTGCCAGGAAAGCATACTCGTTTTCCTGGCACTAGAGTGCCCCGAGGGTGCCCCCACCCTCAGGGACCCACTCCCGCCCGGCTCTGGAAAGGGGTAAAAACTTACCTTTTTCCAGCGCTGGGCGGGGAGCTCTCTTCCTCCTCTCCGCCTCCGTTCCTCCCCGTCGGCTGAATGCGCACGCGCGGCAAGAGCTGCGCGCGCATTCAGCCGGTCACATAGGAAAGCATTCATAATGCTTTCCTATGGACGCTTGCGTGCTCTCACTGTGATTTTCACAGTGAGAATCACGCAAGCGCCTCTAGCGGCTGTCAGTGAGACAGCCACTAGAGAATTAGGGGGAAGGCTTAACTAATTGGTAAATATAACAAACAGCAAAACAAAACAACTACGTTGTTGTGTGTTAAATATCGATTACTTAACTTCAATTAGTCTGTAGCCTCCCAAGATCGTTATCCACCACAAAACGATCATATATATGTATAGAACCACAAGCAGAAGTGGGATACGGCTGTACAGTCTATATAGGGAACATACAAGGAAAAAAACAATAGTGTGATACAGTATATACAGTGAAAATGTGCGCTTAAATGGATGCACTCACGAGATAGTAAAGGTAAAACAGCATTCAAGGTGCCTCCCCAGGGAATATGGAGGGATGCTGGTATCCTTCGGTAGTGTCTAGCAGCCAAATGGGACACAGGACTCCAGGTGAGTAATGGTAGAAAATATTTGTAGTTTTATTTTCTTTAAAAGGTGATACAACCTTGTTGAACGAAACGCGTTGGACCTACTGCTGCACTTTTATATTTTATCTGCTTGGTGTTGTATCACCTTTTAAAGAAAATAAAACTACAAATATTTTCTACCATTACTCACCTGGAGTCCTGTGTCCCATTTGGCTGCTAGACACTACCGAAGGATACCAGCATCCCTCCATATTCCCTGGGGAGGCACCTTGAATGCTGTTTTACCTTTACTATCTCGTGAGTGCATCCATTTAAGCGCACATTTTCACTGTATATACTGTATCACACTATTGTTTTTTTCCTTGTATGTTCCCTATATAGACTGTACAGCCGTATCCCACTTCTGCTTGTGGTTCTTAACTAATTGGTAAACATAGCAGTTTCTCTGAAACTGCTATGTTTATAAAACAATTAGTTAACCCTAGCTGGACCTGGCACCCAGACCACTTCATTAAGCTGAAGTGGTCTGGGTGCCTAGAGTGGTCCTTTAAAGGCTTACAAAGAGGAAGGAAGCACAGCCTATGCTCATCAAGCAGTATGTTCTGCCCTGATAATATAAGCAACTTGGAGACCGTAAAGCAGCCCCCCACAAGCCCTAGGCTGTGACACAGTCCAGCATTTCACAGGTTCAATCACAGATTGTGATCAGAACTAATACTCAGTCTGTCTTTTTTTTTAAATGTTTTATTCAGTGGTGTGATTTCCAGAGAGATGACAAGGCACAATATGAGGTTATGAGTCAGTGTATAAACATGGATATGTATTTGTACTTCTTTTTTTTTTTAATGCCTTTATATTTGTCCACTCTCTTTGTACCCCTATGTTAATTACCTTCTTCCTCACCACGTCCTATGCCCTCAGTCTTCACTTCCTCTCTCCCTCCATTGTAGTGTGAAGTGGCCCATAGACGTTGGTCCAACTAGATCAGCTCTCTAATGGCACCATAAAGATTAAGGTTGCTTACTGAACAAGCTTAACAAAAAATATTAATGTATAGTTTGTTGCAGTTATAGCGTCCCCACCACACACACACTTTAAAGGGCAACTGTCACTTCTTCTTTCAAAACTAAAGGGACACTATAGTTACCAGAACTACAGCTTAATGTAGTTGTTCTGGTGATTATAATCCTTATATGCAGCGATTTCCATGCAAACAGTCTAATCAGATAAAAGGAAATGTTTACATTGCCTCTAGGGACACCTCCAAGTGGCCACTCCTCAGATGGCCACGAGGTGCTACATGGAGCAGTGCTGCACAGAAGACAGCACTTCCGTTCTGCGTCTCCATGCTCGACATGTATACGCTTAATTTTCCTCATTGATGCATTGATGCATTGATTCATTGCGTCTGTATGAGGAGGTGCTGACTGTTGAAAATGGTGTTTGGCCCCGCCCCCTTTCCATTTTAGCCAATTAAATGCTTTCCCCATTGGAAAGCATTGGATTGGCAAAAAATCTGCATTTCTGATCATGTCTCCAAGGGGGCGGGGCCAGTGCCGGCAAATCCGCGCAGTGATGGAAATAAGGTCTTTTAATTCCTCTTAAGAGGGTCGGGTGGGAGGGGCAGCAACCTAAATGGTGGGTTTAGCACTATAGGGTCAGGAATACATGTTTGTGTTCCTGACCCTATAGTGTTTCTTTAAACCACTAAACAAAATGTGGAAAATCACCTCCTAACTCATGTTATCCTTTATTATGTTGTCTCCTGTTCTCTTTTAAATAGATATACATTTAGCATCACAGTCTGGTGCAGAATACTGAAAGTGGGGCAAGCAGTATGGAAACAAGTTGGACCAGCAGATTAATTCAATTGGTGACTGTCTCCATCATTGCACCACTTTTTAGAACACTACAGTTCATAAATCTCACCAACACTTCAAGACTAATCAAGTCTTCTGAAAATTGTATTTTTATTTTTTAAATTGTATTTATACACAAGTGGAAAATACAAGGAGAAATGAAAGTGTCACCTCTCTTGTTTGTATGTTTACATGTTTTGTTTTCTTCTCTACAGTAGTGTCTCATTATTTAAGAATACTGACTGTTCCTTGCTTTCTATGCCAAAAAGTGGTATAAAAGGATGCCAAGAAATAGAATACTTTTCAGGTGCAAAAATGGCAGAAAAATTATGTTTTAGACAAAGTAATAACAGAAAAGTTACCAATTTACCACAGCTGAGGTAGCTTCCACTGGCTCTGTAATATGATGTGTTGGTTTCCCAAGTAGCAGAGTACTATAGATAGTACCCCTGTATAGGAATGCACATTGTTAATACGCACTGTATTGGATGGGGGTGGGTCTTTGTAAGACTTCATTAAAATGTGTTGGCAAACTGGCACTTCTGTATTCGTGCAAAAATATTCCCAAGTTATTAGCAATACATTAAGAAACCTTAATTTTCTCCGCTATATTTTAAATACCAAGACATTCCTCGACTGGCAGATGTTTTAATGTGAAGTGACTACTTTGAGCATTAAAACATTTCCCTTTCTTAGAACTGTAAATGTAATTTTCAGAACATTTCAAACATGCATACCTGCAAGACATCAATTTTCTTGGTGGAGATCCAGATGGAAACAAAAGCATCTGCAAAAGTATGCTCAAAACTGAGGCACTCTTCTTGTGTATAGGAAAAGAACTATACTCATAATGGAGATTTTGAATAAAAACAGTTATGTTTACGTTTTATGTATTTTTTTTTTTCTGGATCTTTTCTTATTTGCATCTATTTATTCCCATACTTACTCTTAACTACTTATTGCACTTCTTGTTATTTTCACCTATTTTATTTTGGTTCTTTTGATATTTTTTTTTGTGTGCTTTTTGATAAATGAGCTATGTCCATTGTATAAAACGGGAGATTCAAATCTGCACCTCGCGACAAATGTCAAATTTTCTGAGGCAGGTTAGCAGTTTTCATTCTTTTTAATGTGCACTGCTCAAAAAAAATAAAATGGAACACAAAAATAACACATCCTAGATCTTAATGAATTAAATATTCCCCTGAAATACTTTGTTCTTTACCTAGTTGAATGTGCTGACAACAAAATCACACAAAAATTAAAAAATGTAAATCAAATTCTTCAACCCATGGAGGTCTGGATTTGGAGTCACACTGAAAAATGAAGTGTGAAAACACACTACACAGGCTGATCCAACTTTTATGTAATGTCCTTAAAACAAGTCAAAATGAGGCTCAGGGTGTGTGGTCTCCATGTGCCTGTATGACCTCCCTACAACGCCTGTGCATGCTCCTGATGAGGCGGCGGATGGTCCCCTGAGGGATCTCCTCCCAGACCTGGACTAAAGCATCTGCCAACTCCTGGACAGTCTGTGGTGCAACGTGACGTTGGTGGATTGCGCAAGACATGAGGTCCCAGATGTGCTCAATTGGATTCAGGTCTGGGGAACGGGCGGGCCAGTCCATAGCATCAATGCCTTCGTCTTGCAGGAACTGCTGACACACTCCAGCCACATGAGGTCTAGCATTAGGAGGAACCCAGGGCCAACCGCACCAGCATAAGGTCTCACAAGGGGTCTGAGGATCTCATCTCGGTACTTATGGCAGTCAGGCTACCTATGGTGAGCACATGGTGGGCTGTGCGGCCCCCCCCAAAGAAATGCCACCCCACACCATTACTGACCCACTGCCAAACCGGTAATGCTGGAGGATGTTGCAGGCAGCAGAACGTTCTCCACAACGTCTCCAGACTCTGTCATGTCTGTCACATGTGCTCAGTGTGAACCTGCTTTCCTCTGTGAAGAGCACAGGGCGCCAGTGGCGAATTTGCCAATCTTGGTGTTCTCTGGCAAATGCCAAACGTCCTGCACGGTGCTGGGCTACAAGCACAACCCTCACCTGTGGACGTCGGGCCCTAATACCACCCTCATGGAGTCTGTTTCTGACAGTTTAAACAGACCCATGCACGTTTGTGGCCTGCTGGAGGTAATTTTGCAGGGCTCTTGCAGTGCTCCTCCTGTTCCTCCTTGCACAAAGGCGGAGGTAGCGGTCCTGCTGCTGGGTTGTTGCCCTCCTCCACGTCTCCTGATGTACTGGCCTGTCTCCTGGTAGCGCCTCCATGCTCTGGACACTACGCTGACAGACACAGCAAACCTTCTTGCCACAGCTCGCATTGATGTGCCATCCTGGATGAGCTGCACTACCTGAGCCACTTGTGTGGGTTGTAGACTCCGTCTCATGCTACCACTAGAGTGATAGAGAGCACCGCCAGCATTCAAAAGTGACCAAAAAAATCATCTAGGAACCATAGGATCTGAGAAGTGTTTTTTGGTCACCACCTGCAGAACCACTCCTTTATTAGGGGTGTCTTGCTAATTGCCTATAATTTCCACCTGTTGTCTATCCCATTTGCACAACAGCATATAAAAATTGATAGTCACTCAGTGTTGCTTCCTGAGTGGACCGTTTGAATTCACAAAAGTGTGATAGACTTGGAGTTACATAGTGTTGTGTAACCCCTTAAGGACCAAACTTCTGGAATAAAAGGAAATCATGACATGTCACACATGTCATGTATCCTTAAGGGGTTAAGTGTTCCCTTTATGTTTTTGAGCAGTGTATTAAAGAGATGTTGTGACGAAGTGCCACTTTTTCTCGGAGAGGCCTGCTTGCTAGCCTCTTGCCTTGTGACTATGGCCTCTGGGAGGTACTGTCATTTAAAAACACTATTTGGGCTTATTGGCTTTTCCAAGACTGTTTCTGGCCCTTTAATCTGTACTGTTACAGTTCTGCACTTTTGAAGTGGCACTTCGGAAGCAGCCGAAGTAGGCGAAGGGAACGCCGTTCGTGCATAAGACCGCGTGGCAGCGGCCATTTTAATTTAGCCGAACGTGGTCAGCGATGTTTTGCCGTTGCGTTCATGGAACTAAAATCGGGTACGCAACGGCACGAACACCCCTTAACTTCTACCTTCTATGTGGCTTCGACAGTAGTCGAACAGCGTTCGACTATACGAACGCCACATTAACCTTGCCTATTTGCACGAACTGCCTCAGTTCGTGCATTTGAACAGTATTTAACTATGGTGAATAGACCGGCCACACAGCCCAAATCTGTGGAACTGTTTTGGGCATGAAAATGTGCGTGCAGTCGGTCAAAGGAGACTTCCAGCTAGCTACCGAGCCACTGGACCAATTCGCATGATTGTTGGATAGGTTTGTTTTCTAATTATGCTGGTTCAGAAAGTCTAACTTTTATTGGAATGTGATGTATAATTTTGAAGTTATAGAAAATGTGTAAAAGTATATTTTTCGCTTGGAGATAACTCAATTATCTCCCAAGCAGAGGGGAGGAATTTACTGTAATGAATGGGAGTGTTTATCTGTGTGACTGTAAACTATTAGTTGTTGAGTTTGTGTTTTCAGTGCCCAACAAGGTCCATGTGGGTGGTGGGCTTTGCTTCTTATATACACATTTCCCCACAAGGTTCAGTGCATTCCGTTCCTGTTTGACCCTCAACACATAGTCTTGTCTTGTGATTGGAGGGGAACTGCTATAATCACACTGGGGATTGCTATACTTTGTATACTCCCCTGAGCTCTAATCACTTAGCTCTTTTAAGAGCTGCTCCTGATATGCTCTCCTGGAAGAGAGGTCTTTCCCACACGGTCCTGGAGGACAGAGGCTGATCCAGGGTGGAAGGAAGACGGCGAGACTCCAGTTAAGCTATGGCGGTTGTGGAGTGTGCAGTGGTTGTGGTGTCAGGTGTGGTGCTTGTGGTCCTCGGCGCAAGCTAGGAAGCGTCTGTCAACGGAAGGTACTCAGTTGGAGTACAGGTGATCCGTTACAGATGTGTAATGTATAAAATAGATAAAAGGTAGTGTTTACATTGGTGCATCTTGCAGCCACTTAGTAGATAACTCCCTAATTCCCTCGGTTTCAGGGAGCTATCTACCAAAAGGCTGAAAGACCTAAATTGGTCTTTCAGCCAAATGTGGGGGGAGAGGAGGTGTGCTATTTTCCTGCCCCCCCCCCCCTAAGTGGCGGGTGGGGGCCCTAAATAAAAATAAGGGGACGACGACCAGTATATATTACAGGCTGCAACTGACATTTAAGATGTGTTTTACAATTCATACTTTCATACTCAGGTTTGAATAGGTACAAAACTCATTGTTAATATATTCATCACTCCACTCTAAGACCAAGAACTGCAGATCCCTCAAGGTCAGTTTAAGAGTGACATGACTACAGGCTTCCTGCATTCTCAGCTGCTCTTTCTGGGAGGGGATCTGATCGGGTTTGTGTATACCTTTCAACTTTTAAATGAGGGACTTCTCTCTTATTAAAGGCTTGGTCCAGCATTTGAACTCCCCATTATTAGATGAAATAAAAAATATACTAGTGCCAATATTTTGTTATACACTGTAATTAATCCCACAGGGGTGTTTCCACAGCAGTCTTCTTCACACACAGCTGATTTGTATCCTGTTTCCCAGCAAATCAGCTTTTTCCATAATATAATTAAAGAGAAAAATTTGCTTAAATACTGTCTGAAGCACATGTCAAACTGCATATAGATTTGTGCTGTTGGATAGAGTAAATATTTACAATACTGTATACAAAGAGTTAGGTATTATGTTGTTATGGAGCTAACTAGTTAAATAAATTTTTAATTCACCTGTACATTGTAGCTTTAATTTTTCCACTAAGTGGTGTGGATGTAATGTCCCTATTTTTTAGCCCTGCAGGAAAAACAATGTTTACAGGGTTTAGCTGCCTCTAGTGGTTGCTTCACTAACTGCCACTAGATGCACTTGCATCTAAGTATCTGAGTGAAACCATGGAACTGGCCTCCCAATGCTTTCCTATAGGAGATCATCCATCGTGGAATAGTGGAGACCGGCGCTGCGAGAGAGAAAAGAGAAGTAAAACGTGTTGTTTTTTTGTTTTTTTTCCTGCTCTTTTACAAAAAAGGGGGCAGGGATACAGTCAATTTGAGTATTTCATAAAGATTCTATCTCTAAGAAAAACTTATGTTGCATGGGGTGACAGTGCAGCTTTAAAGGGGACTTTTTGCCGTCCATCTGTTTGCCAATAGCCTTATTGGCAAATGTATGTGGAATTCCACTGACTGTAAGAGCAATCAGAACATCAGCCAAATGGACGTATATGAAATTTGGCTGAAACTATTTGCCTCATGTCGACTGTAGAAGGCTTTCAGCTGGAACAGATGACTTGGAACAACCTAATGACATTTGAGAAATGCTTAGAGTATAAGTCTGACTCTTTCATTGTCATTCTATTGATGCAGTTGGCATTTGGTTTTTCTTCTCTGTCATTAACTTAAATTAAATAAATTAAAATGGTATCGGATGGCTAAAACACAATAAGTCAAGTGAAAATGGGTAGCTATAGTGCCCCGATAAGTAAGCATATACATTTTTTGTCTTTTGCTTAGGTGATATTTATTGGGGATTATGCCTAAACATTTTCACTTTATTTATAGTAATGTTTAGCCATGCTGCAAAGTTAGTTTTTTGGTTTGTAGTTTCACAGGTTTTGAGATTTTGCCTGAGGTGTTGGTGAAGGTTTACAAAAGGATTCTCTCCACGCATTATATATATTTTTCTCTTCTGCCCTTTCCCTTGCATTTCATTTCACTCTAATTGACCAGTTTAGTCTATTACCGTACTTATCTTTCTTTGCTCCCCCTAATAGCAATCGGAACCTCTTTTTCACCAATCTTGAGTGCATGGAGCAGCATACCTATCAGGCACTTCATGATGCAGTATCTTTACTTGCATTGTCATTATTTGCTGTTGGAGATAACCAAGTGTGGATATATTTTTAAAAACAAGCTGATGATGAACAGCATTTTAGTTTTCTCTATGGCATTGACACAGAGGAACTTTCATTTTTCTTTCACTAAATATAGTAGACAACACCCCTCAGGCTTTCCACATGAGGTGTGCACAAATAACAATCATTCCCTAATCTCCATATCGGGTTTTTCAAAGTAGTGTTGGAGAGCTTGCAAGATCTAAGGTCAGATTTCCCAGTCCTCCTCTTTTGATTTTTTTTTTTGGGTGTACGCTAAATGTGCACATAAATCTCTCTCTTCAGGATTTGTCCTTTGCTCTCTGGTTCTCACTCCGTGTCTATCCTACTCCTGGTGTTTTTTTTTTATTTTCACCTTATTTCTAAGTTCTCCACCTTACTGAAATTACAATCTTCTTACTGCATAGTTGCACTGCAAACATGCTTATTTCTTCCAAAGATAGTGTCTTTCCAAGTCCAACAACTATTCTACCAGGCATATATTCACCTCGGATAAAAAGCCATCCCTTGTATGCAAGGCTTCTGTTTAGTATTTGATACTTTCTTGTGTTTTAGCTTCTTTATGCATGAACTTTTTCTAGGTCATTCTTCCTGTTTAGACAACTGAACTTGGCACATTCTGCTTGTGTGATTTGATTTTTTTTATTGATATTTATATAGCGTAAAAGTATTAAACAGCACTTTATAATTAAGTTAAAGGGTGAGAGAGAGGCTCTGCTCAAACAAGCTTACAATCTATAGTAACCGGCTTAAAATGTTAAAATGTAGTTTCTTGTTCCTGGATATTGGTTAACAATATTAAAGCACACAATATACAAATAAGATAAATTGGCGCAAGATTCAACCTAATAGACAAAAAAAATATTAAAATATTATATATGATATTATATACCAATACAATAAAATAAGCAGCACCAGCAATGTACCCTGGTAAAAAGGTACCACGTAATACAGAAAAGAGAAAAGTGCTAGTGCGCTGAGAAATTTATATAGAGACACCTATAAAATCATCCAGTGACTCTCCAAATGTAAAATAGTGTTAAAAACAGAGACCCAAAAGACAAATATGTGCACCCAAATCACTGACACACATATACTTATAGCCTTATAGCCTGTCAATGTTGGTGGCTGGGTACTGTAATGAGGGAGACAAAAAACAGGGAGGGGGGACAATAGGAGGTACTCCTAGTGCATTAAAGTAAAAATATACAATATAAAACACATATATATAAAATCCCTATAGGTAAAAAACTCACAAAAGTAGAGTGGTATAAGCCCCACTCACGGCTATCATGCCCAGGGAGGATCAGCCCCTTGGGTACGTGGGATCCGCAGAAAAAGCTCTTAGTGACCACTGTTATAGACGCAAAAATTTATTGGTATAATAATGAATTCCAAGTAATAAAACATAAAAATGGGTCAGTCCAGCCGCAAGCTCACCACACCAAATCGATCAGAAACAGGGATAGATGTTAAAAACGTGAGTCTCTGCTCCTGTTCACTCCTGTTTCGAGGTGCCTCTTGCCGGTAGATGTTTCCCAGTCACTTCCGTGTGCGTCAAATGCCGTGGTCACGTGACGCGTTTCGCCCCGCCTCTTGGGGCTTTCTCAAACGAGCAATATTCTCCTCCCACAAAAATACGAAATATATATCGGATGCCCTCAGGCCGTGATCCAATCGGCCACTAAGTCTCTCAATGTTCAAATTAAAGTTCAATATCCTTCCATTATGGGACATCCGATATACCCTTAGAATACTAAAAGTTTATTTCTAAAACACATATTAAAACACTTACTATTAGCCTATATAAAGCATAATCCTACATCATACAAATACTACCATTATACATAGAAACTTCTCTGTCTCTTAAAAACACAATTGTAGCAGCAATATCATATTTGAACAAAGGGGTTGATCTCCTAAACGAATCTTAGCTAAAACATACAAAAAAAAAATAATACAGAAAAAAATAACAGATATATAAATATCCATATAAATACAAATAAAACTTTCTTTCTTGAGTATAAAGAATCTTGAGTATAAAAAAATCTCTTTACGAAAAAAGGGGGGACCTCTATAAATATTAAAGCAGCTCCCCCCCTTCCCACACACCAAAAAAAGATACAATCTTTATAAAATACTCACATCGACTGTTAGAATTTCACTAAAATTCCCATGTAGTCAAAATAATTATAAAACAATGTAGGGTTTGCTTAGTCTTTTATATATTTTTCCTCCACTTGACCAAAGGGGTAGCTGTGCTTTCAGGTTTCGCTAATACCTTCTGCCTTCACTAGTGACGTCAGTGGGATAAAATAATTCTTTCACTGATAATATAGAGATCTTTATTGATAAAATGTATTAAGGATCGACCGATTATTGGTCTGGCCGATATTTGGTATTTTCGGCAATATCTGTATCGGCCACTAAAGTTACCGATATTGCCGATAATACGTACCAGGACCGCCGGGCTCATGACAAGCCTGGCCGTTCTAGGGGGGGGGGGGGGGGGGGGGGCAGTAAGCTCTTACTTACCCGTTATTTTCACACACACTACACAAACACTCTGCAGTCATTATATACACACACACACACACACTCTGCATTCATTATATATACACACACACACACTGCATTCATTTTATACACACACTACACAAACACACAGCTCCCCTGTCTAAACACACTGCATCCACTACATGTGGCATGTATATTTTGTGCATTTACCTTTAGAAATAGTTTGTTTTTTTTTAAATGGTAAATGTACAGAATATCGGTAAGTTATTGGCTATCTGCCTGAAAGTTCACAGATTATCGGTATCAGCTCTAAAAAAAATCAATATTGGTCGATCCCTAATATGTATGGAGGGTCTCTTGTTATTCTCAATAGACCTCAGTGTTATACTCTCTCGTATGCAAGAAAGTACAGCACTGACACGAGCTCCTGACTAAAGAGGATCCCCCAGAGGCAAATGGCAGAGGCCATGAAAGACCGCTTCAGGTAAGTAAATCTTGCCTGTACTACATTCCCAGGCAACGCACACCAAGTTGCGATGTCACCTTCAAGTGTCTTTGCAAAATATGCAAAGACCCCAGAAGGTAACAGAGGCATTTTAAAGGACTTATTTCTGAGTGGGTATAATTTTAATAAAGGCAAGACTTTATTTTTTCTTGGCGTCCACCTATGTTTTATTTAATTAAATGTAACTTTTGGCAATACCTAGTTCATATTGTTAGAAATGTGTCACCTTTTGCTTATTAACCTTGCCATTATAACTACACAATCATTAATACAGAGTTTATCCTACCTTTGCTGCTATAACAACCTCCATTTTTAGTAATGCTTTCCAATGCTGGTACATTTATGCAAAGATTTCCCTAAGTGGCACGGTCACTTGTGATCCCCAGATGACATATCCAATTGTATCATGAGTGATGTAAGTAATTATACTTACCTGGTGCTACCCTTCCTGAGAACTGCTTGATACTTTGAGACTATCTGATAGAAATAGTGGGTTATTCCCTATTTCATGGAAGCACAGGCAGGTTATCCCTGCAAAAAAACATGGCCGTTATTATAAGGAGAGGAGCACATGGTGCCCAGACAACTTAATTATTGAGATGTAGTCTGGGTGCCTATAATGTTCCTCTAATGCCAGGTGTCTATGCAGGCCAATGGAGTTCTTTCACACTGATGACAAACCATTGTTTGTCTGTATACTATTCCAACCTGAACTTGATATTTTGTTTGCTGAACTTGGTGTTTTAGGTGGAACAGCTAATAAAGTGCCAGTCATTAAAGGAACACTATGAGCACACAGGCCACTTAATGTCCATGAAGTGGTCTGGGTGCCATATGGCCCCCATTTAATCCTGCAGCTAAATCCATTGCCATTCTGCAGAAATAGCACTGTTTTCTTTGCAGAGTTGTTAACCTGCCTCTAGTGAATGTCATACTGATCGCAACTAGAGGCACTTCTGCACAGACTCTATTTCTACCAGATGGTCTGAGATATCTGATAAGCACAGCGTGGCGTATTGATTTGCATGGGCTCTAAACTCTCATTGGCTAGATCTCGATGATCTCATCCAAAGAGTCTCTGTATTCTCAGTATTCTCTTGCGCCCCATTTTTTGCTCTCATCCAAAGAGGCAGAGCTTCACCAATGAGACCAGTGCTGTGAGGGAGAAAAGGTAAGTAACCTACCGTTTTAACCCTTGCAGCAGGGGACCCAGAAACTTAAACAGTGACTAGGGAACCATAGCATTAGTAAAACATATTTTGTTCATAACACTATAGTATTCCTTTAAAGGATCACTATAGGGTCAGGAACACAAACTGGTATTCCTGACCCTATAGTGTTAAAGCCCCCTGGGCCCCTCATGCCTCCATAAATATAGCACAATCGTACTGTATTCAAGCCAGAAGCTGTAACTCTGCATGCTGTTTGCCTCAACAACAAATACACAAGCAGTCTGCTGACATCATCAGAAGTGGTAGCCTGATCCAATTACAATGCTTCCCCGTAGGATTGGCTGAGACTGACAAAGAGGCAGATCAGGGGCAGAGCCAGCATGATTTAAACAGAGCCCTGACCAATCAGCATCTCTTCATAGAGATTAATTGAATCAATGGATCTCTGAGGAAAGTTCAGTGTCTGCATGCAGAGGGAGGTGACACTGAATGTTTGGATGCATTTTAGGCAGCCATGACCCAAGAAGGATCTGTAACAGCCATCTGAGGACTGGCCAGTGAAGTTATCACTAGGCTGTAATGTAAACACTGCATTTTCTCTGAAAAGACAGTGTTTACAGCAAAAATCCTGAAGGTAATGATTATACTCACCAGATCAAATTCAATAAGCTGTAGTTTCTCTGGTGACTATAGTGTCCCTTTAAGTTAAAAAATTAACTTTTTTCCCCACAGACAATTTAAATATCTGCATAGCCTTTTTTTTTTTTTAATAAACATAACCACTTGGCAGTCTCATTTGAAATACCTGTGTGGCCTACAATTTTGTGGCTGAACTCAATTTCATAAGAGCAGCACTTTTAGATGAGTTTATACAAAGGTAAACATCTATATCTGTCTTCGAGGAAATTTTGTTTTCTATTAAATTAAGTCAGAGCTCTGGCGTAAAGATCTTTTTGTCTGTTGGCATTGCATAGCTCTGCATGATTTATGCATTTTTCAGCAATGGGTATAGCTGAAATTAGGAAATCATTAATTAAAAGTTGTCTACTGGAGTTTGTTCAGTTTTCATAACTTGCTTTCACTTCGAATGCAGACTCTGCAGCTAATGCAGTGAGCTCTCACCCAACCTAGACATCATTTAGTTAGCTATAATTATTAGTACATCTGGCTCACACATCATTCTTCTTAAGAAGAAAGGGAAATGCCTGTCAGGTCACAGACTTTGGATAACCTTTGTTTTGTTTGCTATAGATCTAATACAGGGAGTGCAGAATTATTAGGCAAATGAGTATTTTGACCACATCATCCTCTTTATGCATGTTGTCTTACTCCAAGCTGTATAGGCTCGAAAGCCTACTACCAATTAAGCATATTAGGTGATGTGCATCTCTGTAATGAGAAGGGCTGTGGTCTAATGACATCAACACCCTATATCAGGTGTACATAATTATTAGGCAACTTCCTTTCCTTTGGCAAAATGGGTCAAAAGAAGGACTTGACAGGCTCAGAAAAGTAAAAAATAGTGAGATATCTTGCAGAGGGATGCAGCACTCTTAAAATTGCAAAGCTTCTGAAGCGTGATCATCGAACAATCAAGCGTTTCATTCAAAATAGTCAACAGGGTCGCAAGAAGCGTGTGGAAAAACCAAGGCGCAAAATAACTGCCCATGAACTGAGAAAAGTCAAGCGTGCAGCTGCCAAGATGCCACTTGCCACCAGTTTGGCCATATTTCAGAGCTGCAACATCACAGGAGTGCCCAAAAGCACAAGGTGTGCAATACTCAGAGACATGGCCAAGGTAAGAAAGGCTGAAAGACGACCACCACTGTACAAGACACACAAGCTGAAACGTCAAGACTGGGCCAAGAAATATCTCAAGACTGATTTTTCTAAGGTTTTATGGACTGATGAAATGAGAGTGAGTCTTGATGGGCCAGATGGATGGGCCCGTGGCTGGATTGGTAAAGGGCAGAGAGCTCCAGTCCGACTCAGACGCCAGCAAGGTGGAGGTGGAGTACTGGTTTGGGCTGGTATCATCAAAGATGAGCTTGTGGGGCCTTTTCGGGTTGAGGATGGAGTCAAGCTCAACTCCCAGTCCTACTGCCAGTTTCTGGAAGACACCTTCTTCAAGCAGTGGTACAGGAAGAAGTCTGCATCCTTCAAGAAAAACATGATTTTCATGCAGGACAATGCTCCATCACACGCGTCCAAGTACTCCACAGCGTGGCTGGCAAGAAAGGGTATAAAAGAAGAAAATCTAATGACATGGCCTCCTTGTTCACCTGATCTGAACCCCATTGAGAACCTGTGGTCCATCATCAAATGTGAGATTTACAAGGAGGGAAAACAGTACACCTCTCTGAACAGTGTCTGGGAGGCTGTGGTTGCTTCTGCACGCAATGTTGATGGTGAACAGATCAAAACACTGACATAATCCATGGATGGCAGGCTTTTGAGTGTCCTTGCAAAGAAAGGTGGCTATATTGGTCACTGATTTGTTTTTGTTTTGTTTTTGAATGTCAGAAATGTATATTTGTGAATGTTGAGATGTTATATTGGTTTCACTGGTAAAAATAAATAATTGAAATGGGTATATATTTGTTTTTTGTTAAGTTGCCTAATAATTATGCACAGTAATAGTCACCTGCACACACAGATATCCCCCTAAAATAGCTAAAACTAAAAACAAACTAAAAACTACTTCCAAAAATATTCAGCTTTGATATTAATGAGTTTTTTGGGTTCATTGAGAACATGGTTGTTGTTCAATAATAAAAGTAATCCTCAAAAATACAACTTGCCTAATAATTCTGCACTCCCTGTAGTATACACTTTGCTGTATATGAATTTTTAATTGAAGTAATAGCTTTCGTAGTATAGTAAAATTGTATGTGGCCAAGTTGTTCTCTGTATAACCTATGTACGTTTACTAATCAAATTATAAGAAAATGTCACACACATCCATATTTATCAAAGAAAACCAGGTGCTGATTTGGTGGCAAACTGCTACTTAGAGATTACCATGAAAAACCAAGAGAATATTTGGCACCATTTACTACTTTGCCTTAGAATGTCTATTGTTTTAGCTTGATAAACATGGCTTCTAGCCTAATAATTTACCTATGGTAAATTGTGATCCGCATTAAATTATCCAAAAATTGATTGACAGTCCTGCTAGTTATGTGAGTGCAGGTTATGGCTTATGATGTGTTTGCTTCACATTAGGGGCCAGTTTACCTATGTGAGTGAGATCCAGCTTTTGGGGAAGGGCACAGTGAGATCCAGCAGTGAGGGGCATTGTTTGGGGGTGCTCACATAGTGAGGGGCCAGGCTCACACAGTGAGGGCCAGGCTGGTGAGGGGCCAGGCTGGCAGTGTTTGGGGGGGGGAGGGGGGGGGGGGGTCATTCAGTGAGGGGCCAGGCTGGCGGTGTTTGGGGGGGCCCTCATTCAGTGAGGGTCCAGGCTGGCAGTGTTTGGGGGGAGCTTACACAGTGAGGGTTCAGGCTGGCAGTGTTTTTTTTGTTGGGGGGCTTACACAGTGAGGGGCCAGGCTGGTAGTGTGGGGGGGGGGGGGCTCACACAGTGAGGGGCCAGGTGTGGGGTGGGCTCACACAGTGAGGGGCCAGGCTGGCAGTGTTTGGGGGGGGAGGCTCACACAGTGAGGGGCCAGGCTGGCATTGTGGGCACTTCCTGTGTGAGGCGGTGCGGAAGGATCATGCTTTCTCATACAGTGCAGTGAGCGTGCTGCTGCTCGGCGCTTCCTGTAGGCTGCGGAAGGATCTCGTGTTCCCCGCCCCTTGCACACACACATACACACGCACTGTGTGCCTGGATCTCCGCTTCCTCCTCCTCTCCTGCTGCCGCCGCTGTGACTCAATGTGAAGCTGAACCTCCCGACAAAAATGGCGACCTCGCTGCACGAGAGACCCACCAACCAGCTCGATCTGCTCATCCGAGCCGGTAATGCATGCAGCGCGGACACAGGGGGGGCAGCCGGCCCGGGCTGGTATAATGAGCATGCACGGCCGGCCCCGGCCCTGTGTGCACGGCACTGGCTGGCTGCAGGGGGAGGGATGCGGCTGCGCACGTTTCGCTCTCGGGGTGCTCTCCGGGGCCAATCAGGAAGTGATGGTGCTCGGGCTGGGCCCCCGGGGGCCACGCTCTGCCTGCAGGGAGCCTGCACACTGACTGCCCCAACCAGGAAGTGAGAGAGAGCGCCTTCTCTGCCACGCTGTCTGAGCACAGCCCGGGCTGCTCCATCCCCGGCCGGCCCCGTGTAACCCCGGCCGCTCTGCCAGCATTGTGCCCGGGTCACATGGAGGCCGCGCTGGAGCTAATCCTGCACATAGCGGGCAGCGCTGGCTGCGAGGAGCCCGGTGCCATGCTGGCCTGGCTATCATGCTGGGCACCCGGCCGGGAGGACATGCTGTAATACGGTTACTGTATGGGGAGATTTTATTTTTAATGCAACAAAAAAAAAAAAAAAAGCCCGTTTATAGCGGAAGCGCTGAGATCAAACGGGCTGGGACAGCATGTGAGTGACAGCGGCCATCGGCCAATAGTATTGGAGGGAATGTTCGAAATACAAAAACCGGCCAATAGGCTGACGGCGGAGAGGCTGGGCTACGGGCCAATAGGCGCACAGCGCCGCGGTGATTGGCAGTTAGCCGTGAGCTCACAATGCGGATGGAATTGGAGGGAAGAGTAGAGATGTAAACACGGAAGTTAGAGGCGGGGCTTACATTGGGCACCTGGGCTGTTCTAGCTTGATAGACACGTGCAGCGCGCACTCAGCCTGTCCATAGGGGACAAGACTGATTACACAGGGCCCCGAATACAGTGCTATTATTAATGGGGGACAAAGCATGATTACACAGGGCCCTGGATACAGTGTTATTATTAATGGGGGACAAAGCATGATTACACAGGGCCCTGGATACAGTGTTATTATTAATGGGGGACAAAGCATGATTACACAGGGCCCTGGATACAGTGTTATTATTAATGGGGGACAAAGCATGATTACACAGGGCCCTGGATACAGTGTTATTATTAATGGGGGACAAAGCATGATTACACAGGGCCCTGGATACAGTGTTATTATTAATGGGGGACAAAGCATGATTACACAGGGCCCTGGATACAGTGTTATTATTAATGGGGGACAAAGCATGATTACACAGGGCCCTGGATACAGTGTTATTATTAATGGGGGACAAAGCATGATTACACAGGGCCCTGGATACAGTGTTATTATTAATGGGGGACAAAGCATGATTACACTGGGCCCTGGATACAGTGTTATTATTAATGGGGGACAAAGCATGATTACACAGGGCCCTGGATACAGTGTTATTATTAATGGGGGACAAAGCATGATTACACAGGGCCCTGGATACAGTGTTATTATTAATGGGGGACAAAGCATGATTACACAGGGCCCTGGATACAGTGTTATTATTAATGGGGGACAAAGCATGATTACACAGGGCCCTGGACACAGTGTTATTATTAATGTGGGACAAAGTATGATTACACAGGGCCCTGGATACAGTGTTATTATTAATGGGGGACAAAGCATGATTACACAGGGCCCTGGATACAGTGTTATTATTAATGGGGGACAAAGCATGATTACACAGGGCCCTGGACACAGTGTTATTATTAATGGGGGGCAGAGCATGACCACACAGAGCCCCATTCAGTGTTATTAATGGGGGGACAGGGCATGATTACACAGGGCCCTGTCCATGAGGGTCAAGACATGTTTACACAGAGCCCCGTACAGTGTGATGGGCAGCTATGAGAGAGAATTCATGATTACATACAGCTGTCCAGTTCGTTTTTCTGGGGCTCACTATTGAGCAGTGTGTTGGTGACACATGATCTGTCTTATTTCCGGATCAGATAATCAGCTTAGGTGTTAGTGTGTGTGGTTTTACTGGCGGTGTTTAATTTTTTTTTTTTAATATTATTATTATTGAATACATGAATGTGTGATCTAATCCATAAACTCCGAACAGCAGCTTGTATTTTTGCTGTCTGTTAAATATAAATATGCATGTACTTAAAAAATGTTTCAGTAAAAGGTTTTTTTTGGGGGGGGGGGGGGGGGGGCTTATTATTTACAGTAATAGTTGGGACTTTTTTTTGTTGTTGTTTGGTTTAAGTGCAATCTATTTAGTACCTAGCAAGCAGCTATTTGAAGAATAGAAAAAAAAAAAACATAATGCCCAATGTTCAGTGTGTTTTAGAGGCTTGTTTCAAACACTAGATTTGGTTATGCCACTAATGAACCTCTGTTTTTTATACATATACTGGTTATAACCTATAAAGCATGTGTGCTGAATATCCTAGCACTTTGTAATATCTCTGTGGAGTTGAGTGTTTGTACATTACACATATAATACACTGTGTGTACCACTGTTTTTATGTTTTTCGGAGCTTTTTATCTGGATCTGGACATATCTCACAGTTGTTTGGGATAAATAATTTGCGGTTGTTCAGTGCAGGGAAAAGTATGAAATTTCCAAAAGTTGTTACTTTTGCCATGCCAAACAAATGTCTGGAACTTCTTTGGGATAGTTTATTTAATATTTATGTTTATAGCATAAATGCATTTTCCTGTTTTTTTTTTTGTGTGAAAATTTGTATATTTTGTATAGGATATTATGAAAAGTAAAAAAAAAAAAAAAAAGCCTTTATACTTGTACAAGAATTAAATGTTATAATTTAACCTGTGCGTTTAATTTTACATTGTCCAACATGTTTGTGTCTCCATTTTATTTTCCAAAAAGATAAATATTCTGTGTTCACATGCAAACTGTCCATTTATTAATCTACTGTGTTAAAACTCAAAACACTTCCTTTAAAATAATGGATGTAAAGTTCTGGCATGCTTGGAAGTTAATTGACCATCACAACTCCAGGCTATGGATATCAGGATTTTAGTGCACAACATAATGACCCCCAAGGCTACACAAATCCCAGTAGCTAGGTTGTCATTGCACCTGCAAGGTTGTGTTCCTCTTAAGGTCGCCTTTGTTCATTTGTAGGCTAGCATAGTTTTCTGTAGGTTATTGTTGGAGTTTTGCTTTTAACTCCTCTGATCTTTGTAAACAAATTCATCAGGGAGATTATTTATTTATATTTGTAAAAGTTACCCATCCACACATTGTAAAATGTTTTTAGTTGTGATATATATATGATTATATCATCCGTGCTTAGAAATTCTCTGGGTTATTCACTAAAGGCCAAAATAACAAACATTGTGGTTGGATGTGTAGCTGATTTGGATAATTTTTCTAGTTCATCTATTTTGAAATTCGTTTTGAATTCCTGACATTTCTCACTTGTGACTAACAGTGTAAGTTTAGGATGCTTAATGTATTGCACGTGAGCACTTGGTTTCAGGCCGCCTCATGAACACTGTTATTACATTTCTAATTGTAGTCAATATAGTGATCTAATTTCTTGATAGTAAACTGGTCTGAATTTGCTGAACATTTGTAGTATTTCTGGCTTATTGGGATTAGTGGGGTTATTGCCACATTTAAAACTTTGCTTCATGGCTTGAATTTGTTGTATCTTTAAATTGGTTTCTGATTTCATACTCTTAGTTAACCTGCTGCCTTAGTGCTGTATCATATTATCGAGATAGATGTGTGAAACCTAGCAGAAGCCAGAGAGGGCTGGATACCCAAAGAGAAATCATAAACACAGTTTGTTTGAGTAAACTAATATAGCACTTTATCAAGCTTGCTACTTGTTTTTAACACCTCATGTAATTGATATCCTTTGATATGCATTAGATCATAGGTCCTCAAACTCCGGCCTCCCAGATGTTGCTGAACTACAACTCCCATGATTCTCTGGCTATATATGTAATTCAAAGAATCATGGGAATTGTAGTTCAGCAACATCTGGGGGGCCGGAGTTTGAGGACCCATGCTTTAAAAGGGTGGCCAAAAAAAGTAAAGATATCTACTGTTGCAGAGCAACATCTCTCATGTTGCTTTGTCAGCCTTAAATGCATTGTGCAATGATAGTTTAACAATATATACACTGTACTACTCTCACATATTATTTGTATGTTATATGGAATTCGGCATACAGTGTAAAATAATTATTAGAACCTTCATATCTCATCCCTTTCTCCCCAGTACGTTTTTGGAATAGTGATAACCATAGAAACTCCCACTAGTGACTGATTACCAAGAGGAAGCCTGCATGTTCTTGGCTGCCGTCCAATTCTGGCCTCAGTTTGAAAAGGCCTTAACTGCTTATTGTCCCCAACAGAGACCTATTGGAAGTGGGTGAGATTCACAATGCAGTATTACAGTGTATCCTGGCTACCCACAGGGTCCAGCTGGAGCGGTGTAACCCCTTCACTTCCAAACTGGCATGAATGGCTTAATGCTATCCACTGGTCTGTATTGTGTTGATCCTAATTATTGTTACAGTGACACGGATGTTATTCAATGTATGTCACTATTTGAGTGTAGACACATAATGTAAGTTCTTGTTTTGTTTTTCCCCTCTCATCCTATAAATCTTAAATGTATGATTTGAGTGTACAAAAATGCTTTAAAGTTAAAGAAATTAAGATTATTTCAATACTATGAAAGCCAATTCAAGAAACTATAACCAACGTACACTGATGTTTTGAGTTTTTGTTGGAAACAAATCATATTTATGACGGCAGCTTTCCTTTTCCCATGTTTCTTTTTCATACTGCAGATTTTTTTGATTTTTTTTTTTTAATGCGCATATAGTTATACATACCCACACATCTACATACATTCCCATGCACACTTGTGGAATTTCACATTTTTTTCTTTACTGTTCCCACATTTGACTCTCTAATTTTGCATTTGAGTAAAAGGTTTTACATTTACAAATGTGCAAAGTTAGGTAGATTTCCAAATATGACTCTCTGCTAACCTCCAGGTTTTTTCTGAGGTTAGGAATGGTGCTGGTTCTTTCTAGTGATATAGATATATATATACCTACATATATACAGTACAAATAAAATATATAACTTGCTGACCAAATCACTAACGAGTTGAACAAATACTCTAATAATATACTTATTTTCAAGTCCTATGTGTGTTTTCGTTTGTTTTGTTTTTTTGCATTTATTGCACTAGGTGCTTGCATGGCATTCCCTGAATGCAAATAATGTGGGGCTTTTAAGAGTATGGAGAATTGTAATTAGGGTCATCATTATCAGTGAGATTTCAGAGTAAATTCAAATTTAAACTGACACTTCTGCCAACCTACTTAATCTAAATTAAGTTAATTAAACCACCCCACCCCTCCCCCCATATCAGACGGCCAATCAGCAATTCCCCATGTACAAATCTGTCTTGGAAATGGTAAGTTTCTTTCCAAACCAGTTTTGTGAATGGGGAGTCACTGATTGGTTGAGTGTGTCAGCTGACTGCTCTCAGTCAATCAGCAGCACTGCGCTCCCTGAATATGAAAATTCAGAAGCTGGATGCTCCCACGTGGGGAGTGGCAATCTCCCATTTAGTCGACTTAGGGGTTAAAAAGGAACACTATAGTGACAGGAGTACAAACCTGTATATGCAGAGCATGGAGACACTGAATGTGCAGCACTGATCCAGTAAGCACTTTTAGTGGCGGTCTAAGTGACTGTCTCTAGGCAGCAATGTATACACTGCCTTTTCTCTGAAAAGGCAGTCATTACAATAAAAGGCATGCAGAGCATGCTATACACATCTACATTAAGCTGTTGGTGTTCTGGTTATTTTAGTCTCCCTTTCAATGCATGATAGTGGAGTTTTAATTTCTTGCTTGTTTTTTTTCCTGTTAAATTGACATAAAATGTTAATTTTACACATTGTCAGCAAACAAAGTTTACATAAAAAGTAATAATACCGACCTCCTGTAGGATGCTAGACTATTGAGTAAACCGTAAATATGCTCTCTGGGTTCAGAATGGTGAGCAATGTTGTTGCAAACACTAGTTTATTCTTCATATAACCGCTCCTGTTACTTTGAGCTTGTCACCTAGAAAGGGTTGTAAGGGGTCAGCGCTACAACACTGGTTTTCTCAATGTTCTGATAAGCATCTTCAAACAGGAAAAGCTTTTCACTTTGAATTGCCAACCACCTTGATTGAATTACTCTATCTTGGTAAATTTGTACTTAATTACATAATTTTCTTTATGTGAATTTAAGAGTATGTTTCTTATATCTATCCTTGGAGGAAGTTGGAAAATTAACTACGGGTGCTGGCAGTATGCTTAGAGTTAATGGTTGGTGGCGTCCCCTTCAGCTTCATTGTAGGAGAGGTCATTTTCAGCTCTAAATGTGCTTTTGTTCATATGTTTAAAATTATTTTTTTGTTTGTTTTACATGTGGTTTTGGACTATATAAATGGTTACAGTGGTTGGCTATATTATGCCAATTTATTTAGATTAGCAGAGAGTATTAGTGGTGTAGTGTGTTACGATAGTGCGGGGGCATCACTGAAACATACATATTCTAGTACTGTTTGAGAAGTTGAGTGACACTCCTATTTGGCAGATTTTTCAGCTGCTGCTTTCAGCTGCTGTCATCAAAATAGCGTCAGGGGGATGCTTAGGAGTGTAATTCCCACTAATGTCAGGTAAGCCAGTACTAAATTTCCTGGTTCTCGTTGTGATTAGGACCCGAAAACTGCAAGGAGCTGTGCATTATCCCCCTTTCATTATGTGGGATTATTGCATGGAGTTATTCATAGCATTATTTACCTTTTTTTTTTATTTAAAGCACCAAGGCATCCTCTGCGCTGCTTGCACCAAAGGGACACTGTAGGCACTTCATCTCATTGATTAGATTATAGTGCCTAAACTCTACTGGTACGGTCCCTCCATTTAGTTTTAAAATATTTTTAAGCAATTTAACACCAAATAATGGTTCCAGGTTATTCACAGACACTCCTCTACTGGATATATGGTTATAGGCACTATAGGCACCCAGACCACTTCAGCTTAATGAAGTGGTCTTGGTGCCAGGTCCATCTAGGATTAGCCCTGCCTGCTGGGTTAATCCAGCCTCTAGTGGCTATCTCATTGACAGCCGCTAAAGGCTCTTCTGCTCTTCTCACTGTGATTTTCACAGTGAGAAGACGCCAGCGTCTAAAGGAAAGCATTGAGAGTGCTTTCCTATAGACTGCCTGAATGCGTGCGCTCTTGCCGCGCATTCAGCCGATGACGACCGAAGGAGGAGGAGAGTCCCTAGCGCCGAGGGAGCCCGGCGCTGGAGAAAGGTGAGTGTTTAACCCCCTTCCGCCTGGTGGGAGTGGGACCCTGAGGGTGGGGGCACCCTCAGGGCACTATAGTGCCAGGAAAAAGAGTTTGTTTTCCTGGCACTATAGTGGTCCTTTAAGGCAGAGATAGATTACACAATTTCTTCTAGTCCTACAGATTCATGTCAGCAGTGGGCACTTCGGTAGGCGAAAAGCAGTCAGCTGACACTCATGCTAATGTTTATTCAATATCCCAAACTGCACAGAGGGGATTGGTTTGCTGGAGAGTCTTGTTTAGAAACAGATTGATGCTGAATGCAAGAACAGTGCTAGACTCTAGATACTTTAACCACTTAAATGAGATTAAACGGTTCGTATGTATAATGCCCTTTTAAACACATTCATTCATAGTCTCTCAACCTCAATGAGCTGTTTGTAATTGTGGGGTGAGGAGTTGAGACAAAACATATTTACTTTCATTTTTACTGATTAAAAAGTTGTAATAAGATTTGCATTATGATGTGTTTGGGTAGTCTGCTTAGCTCTGTTGCTGTTCTTAAATTCCCCTTTGCAGGACACATAGGCAAGGGTCACCTAAAGATAGATAAAAGCAGGCACTGCACGCTGCTTCTTTGGAAAGGCTCTGCTATGAGCACATTTCCATAAATGGCCAGAGCAACTGGAGATGGCACCTTGCAGGGATAGTGGATGGGGAACAGCAGGTGCTGCCTGGCGCTCAGTCATATAACACTAGCAAACTCTTCTCTTGTGTACTGCATGTCTTTTCCAGTGCTGCATGGTCCAACAGGGAATTAAGCTGCTTTTTCAAGGTGCTATGCTCAATATATTGATTCTGCTTTTTGGGGATTTTCAGGTTTTTTTTTATATGTATGTTAGTAACTGCATGCATACACCATATTTACTTAACTATGTTTGAATAAAACCAAACCTTCATCACAATTGTAAATTTTTATTTGGAAGCAATGAGAATGTGTGCCTGTGTAGTGGGAGTTATTTGTCAATTTCTAATCATGCCATCACTAATCATTGTTTTCCCGTTGCAATAACCGCAACTTCCAAAATATCAGCTTTGCTAGGTATTCTCTCAATTGCAAGTCCTTGAAAAATTGACTCATGGCTTAACAATTGCAGGGAGACATGGTTTCTGAAAATGTTACTGCTGGTACCAGTTTACATTACCTTTTTCAGTATACTCCTTTCTAGAAAAATCAGGTCGACTCACACAATCCACGAGAGTGATTTCTGGAATAACTCCTATCTAGTTAAGACAACAGAATATGCTTTGAGGCCTGCTTAAATCGAAGGGGTTAAAAGCTCTAGATTTAGCAGGAGGTGATTTTCCTTATCATAACTTCACTTGCTAGACTTTCTGTCCCATATCTCTGGAACTCCACACAACTTCCAGCATTATCCCTCTGTTTTCATGAAGTCTTTCTCAAAATAAATCTGTTTCTACAGATATTACTCAACCTTTTGCTGTTACAACCTTTATATTGGACTAGTTCTGTCATCTATATTCAACACCACAATATTATTTCATATTCTACCTCTACCTTTTAGATTGTAACCATTAAGAACCACCACTGAATTCATACAATTTTCATTAAAACTCTGAATTTTAGCAAACTAAATCTGAAGTGGTAAAATTGAGGATAGATTTGGCAAGCTGTGACTAATGCAGAATTACCCAGAGCTATTTTTGCCTTGCTTTTATAATTCAGATTTAATTCAGTTAACCCCTGCATGTTGGCAAGGGGATAGATGCATCACTTTAAAATTTAAAGGGTTACTCCAACCACAATGATCACTTCAGTGATTTAAAGGTGTCATGGTGATAGGAGTCGGCATGTGCAGCGTTTCAGTTTGGAACACTGCACATACTAAAATGTTTTAATTCTGTGCCAGGGACAAGTTGCAACCCCAGCATACGTGACATTGGCATCCGAGAATTCTGCACAGAATTGACATTGGCAGCCCAGAACTTGTATTGCACAGAGCAGTGTGTCATCAAGAGAAAGATGGCTTCTCCATCCCTCCCACTGTGCGCTCTCTGTCGTTAGCGGGAGGAGCGAGTGTTCATACATATATACATATATATTTTTTTTAAATACCACTTCCCTTGCCAGAGCACATTCGTGTTCTCTGAGCCGATAAATTGGACCAATCGGAGGCTTCTCTATGAGAAGCTGGTGATTGGACCATGGAAGACCCCAGTGACCTCAGAGGAAGCGCAGAAGTCAGTCATGGGGCTTCACCAAGCACTGGATTCCAGTTAAATAATCTTTTTATTTTGTCGGTTATGCTTCGGGGGCGGGGTGCCATGGGTGCTTCTCCATATTTCACACAATTCAAACCTCCCTCACATATTTCACATGATCCGTTACCATTTAGCGTCACAACAGCTGAATTAAAAAAACAAAAATCTCTAAGTCGGCTATGTTTTTCCATTTTGACTATTTTGGTCTAAAATGTGAAATTCAATTTAAATTTTCACAAAGGATACTCCAGATAACGATTGTGTGTAATTATGTAAAAAAAAAAAATGTATTTGCAAGATGCTATAGATGTGAGATTTAGAAAGCACTCCAAGTTCATTTGATGTCTGTTTGGTCTACTGTATTCCTTTAATGCATTGGTTTGAAATTGGGTACTCAAGGTTCAGACCAGTACATCACTTTCATTCGCAACAACAGTTTGTTGTTTTGTGGCTTTGCCCAGTTAGTGAAGACACTGTTAAGGATCTGATTAACTGGTTAACACCGCGGTTCCCAAACTGTGTGCCGTGACGTGCACAGGGGTGCAGCGGAATGTTTCCCCGGTGCTATGATTATAGCACCGGGGAAACATTACTGCTGAACAGGGGTCCGGTCAGGTGCCGCGGTCCTTTAAGACTGCGACCGGACCCCGGTAATGTCGGACAACTGGGAGGAAATGCCAGCCTGTCACTACCTCCCAGCGTCATGCAGAGAGACAGCGCGGAAGGAGGCAGCCGCAGCATGACAGGAGCACGAAGAGCTCCAGACCCCTCACCCCCCTTTTTTTTTCCCCCCTCTGCCCCCTCCTCTCAACATATTACTTGGGAAACCTGACTCTCACCTTTGTAATGATCCATTGTATTGTGATACATTTAAACACCAGAAATGTTCTAAATGTATCTTTTATATTTAAATACCTAAACACAACAGATGACTACCGTTTGTAGACATGAGCACTGCATTATTTTATTTTTTTACTTCTAATATAGTGGCTGGGCTTCAATCAGGGACCTTCTCAGGTCCCAGAGGAGAAAATTTAATTTTACCATAGTGATTGCACGTATACGTCTCTCCTTGTTATCAGCGGAGTAGCAGAGGGGAAAATATGCTGCTTCCAACCTGGAGTATTTTCTCACGTGCGTTATTTTGCAAACACAACTGCACCCATTTTTTTGCTATTTTTTTTTCTTTGTCATTAATTTAATCTCCTTATGGATTATTAAAGACCTTGTTTTTTTGTTTGTATTTCTAATCATTCTCGTCACCATCATACAACATTTCTGCTTAAAGTGAACTCTTAAAGGGTTATTCCAAGCATTGTTACCACCGCATTGATTTGAAGTGGTCCTGGTGCTTGGAGTCTGTACATGTAATGTTTCGCTATGAAACTAAGCACATAAAGAATACAACACCTCTGCTGCCGGTGGTGTATATACATTTCAGGCTGTGTCATTGGGGCTCCCTGTGAATATCTTCTCGCCCTCCCTGGTCTCCCTCCCCTTAATTGTTGGTCGAAACAAATTAACGTTTAATTTAATAACAATATTCCTAATTTTTCTCCTGCTTGCAAATATAAAAAATATGTGTATTGCTGATGAATAAATGTTCTATAATAAAGGGGTTTTGTGTAGTGGGGACATAATGTGTTATAGCAGAAATCAGAGCAGCTTTTTCACATGTACATTCTGCTGTATTTTGATGGATTTATTTACTAAACTAAAACTTTTTTTTGTTTTGTTTTTTTTGTTAGTGGAGGCATCTGTCCAGGGCAGCAATGTTCACTGCACAGACAAGACAATCGAGGCGGCAGAGGCATTGCTCCATATGGAGTCCCCTACCATACTGCATGACTCTCGAAGTCCAGGTAACAGTGCTCACAATTATCTTTGCATCATATGCATAACTCACAATCAACTGGAATTAGATACATTTTAATGCCATGGGTTGTATGTTTTGTCTCAAAGAATGAAAAGTGTGTGTGTGTGTATGTATGTATGTATGTATATATATATATATATATATATATATATATGTATATATATATGTGTGTGTGTGTGATATATATATACACACACACATATATATAGTGTATATATTTTATATGTGTATATATCTAAAGTGTTTAACATTAGTTAATAAGCAGCTCATTTATGATTTGTACATCTAATAGTAAAACCAAGCACATCTTAGATAAGCAATACATAAGCAACATCCAAAGGTAAAAACAATGAAACACCCAAATAACCAGAGCAGAGAGGCAATTGACTACCTGCACACATCCAGACTGAAATTGAAATGAACGTAGGTATCCAGATAAGGTCTTACTATAGGCACCCAGACCACTTCAGCTCAATTAAGTCTGGTCTGGGTGACAGGTCCATCTAGTGTTAACCCTGCAGCTGTAAACATAGTAGTTTCAGAGAAACGGCTATGTTTACATTAAGGTTAATCCAGCCTCTAGTGGGTGTCTCATTGACAGCCGCTAGAGGCGCTTCTCACTGTGATTTTCACCTTATTTGTTGCGAGTAGGTGACCGTCTACACCACTCCTTTTAAAAAAAAAAAATACATTTTTTTTATGAGTTCCAAGTTGTTAGGAAAAGACCGCCTTAGATGGAAGCCTTTTCTGAATGTGTGATTTAACACCGCTTTTCTCGATAACCTCAGCCTGACAAAAAGATCTTTTGGAAAGATGAAAAGTAGCCAGTTATCTTATTATCCTCCTGTGGGAAGCCACATAAGGGAAAAAAATGTGTGGTAGACAATAACCCATATAGTAAATTATAGAACATTATAGAACACTATTATATTTATATAAGTACAAAGTATAATTATATAGTTTAAAACACTGAGCTAAAATTCAGATTCATATTAAGATTTATTTAAAGGAACACTATAGTCACCTAAATTACTTTAGCTAAATAAAGCAGTTTTAGTGTATAGATCATTCCCCTGCAATTTCACTGCTCAATTCACTGTCATTTATGAGGTAAATCACTTTGTTTCTGTTTATGCAGCCCTAGCCACACCTCCCCTGGCTATGATTGACAGAGCCTGCATGAAAAAAAAAACTGGTTTCACTTTCAAACAGATGTAATTTACCTTAAATAATTTTATCTCAATCTCTAAATCGAACTTTGATCACATACAGGAGGCTCTTGCAGGGTCTAGCAAGCTATTAACATAGCAGGGGATAATAAAATATTCATTAAACAGAACTTGCAATAAGGAGAGCCTAAATAGGGCTCTCTTTACAGGAAGTGTTTTAGGAAGGCTGTGCAAGTCACATGCAAGGAGGTGTGACTAGGGTTCATAAACAAAGGGATTTAACTCCTAAATGGCAGAGGATTGAGCAGTGAGGCTGCAGGGGCATGTTCTATACACCAAAACTGCTTCATTAAGCTAAAGTTGTTAAGGTGACTATAGTGTCCCTTTAATGGCATGTAAAGCAATATAGCTTTGTTTATAAACTGCTTGATTTTCTGTGATTATTCGTTGTCACTAGTAGATTGTGTCAGTGGCATATGGTCGCAATGGTACTGGGAATGTTGCCAAGACATTTTAGGCAGGTGATGTTTGACATGTTGGTAATCAATAGCAATGCCTTGGCAAGAGGTCATGGTCACCAACAAACAGCTGATTGTCTGCACAGCATTTCAAAATGTTTCTGTACTGGAGATGGGGTTAGCAGTTGGTAAATCTTGACCTTACTAGTCACGTAAGCTACAGTTTTTTTTTTTTGGTTTTTTTTTTATGGAAGGTAAATTGGTCTCTTATTTGATGGATCATATTATGATCTAAACTTTACAAAATGTTATCTATGAATTTTAAATGTTACTTACATGTTTCATATCAAAGCTGTTTCCTCTCAAGTGATGTGAAATGCTTGTATATGAAGGCTTTTGCTCCTCTTACAGAGAAAAATATATCCTACTTTAGACTCTGCAGTTTCATTTTCAAGTGAAGAAATAGGAGGTGCAGTTATCCGTTGAGTTTTGAATGAATTTAATGCATCTGATGATTGCAGTGTGGACTTGCTCATTGAGTTTTGAGTGCATTTCTAACTGTCCCTTCTCTATTCTTCCTCTGTAGTGGACATTTATACATCTACATGTGTCTCTACACCAGAGTTCATTCACGCCGCCATGAGGCCCGATGTAATCACTGAAACAGTGGTTGAAGTTTCCACTGAGGATTCTGAACCAATGGATGCCTCTCCGATCCCTGTGACTATCGAACTTGGAGAACCAATGAAAAAGAAAAAAGGTACATTCCATTAGCTTTAAGCTCGCTATCTGGTTTTGTGTATAAATTTTGTATAATAAGACAATCAACTAGCCATGAAACACATTCCATGATTTAAAGACCGATATTCTACATTATCTTTAAGTTTTTGTAAGGTGACTGCAAACACTACTATTTGAAAATTGCATATTTATATTGTTTTCACTGTTTGTGGATATTTGTGTGCATTGCACCCAGTCCACTTTGTGTTAGTTTGTGGTCTGGTGCCCTTTAGGGTCCATTTAATAGTTAAAAGTGCTGATTGAATGTTACCAACACAATAATGCGCTCTACAAGAAATGAACAATACACCGTAACAGTTCTATGTTGCTGTTCACTTGGTCAACATTGTTCAGTTTTTGGGTGAGCGTTCCTGTGAAGTATATATATCAGATTTGATTTATCTCCAACCTTTTCAATTCTACAGCTGGTAGGAAACCAAAGATTCAGCAATCTTTTCCCAATGGGTCTCCAGATTTGGGAATAAAGAAAAAACCAAGGGAAGGAAAAGGTAAAGTTTCAAACATTTTATCCACTGTATTTGATTCATATCTAATAAAAGTAAGCCTACCAACAAACGTGTATATAAAAGTCCCAGGATTTTTGCTGCACACTGACAATCCATTCAGTGGAACCCAGTTGATATGCATCGTCGCCTCCCGTAGGGGACAAAATGTTTAACCCCTTAAGGACCAAACTTCTGGAATTAAAGGGAATCCTGACATGTCACACATGTCGTGTCCTTAAGGGGTTAAGAGCCATGAAGTGGCATATCTCCGGTTTCAAAATTTCCACTCACCTTTTAACTTAAGTTTAAGTTGCGACCTGGCTAGTAGAAATTCACCCATTTTGATTGTGCCATGATAACTCCAGGCTTGCAGTGACAAGTAACATTTGTAGGACTCTCTAGTAGTGTCAACTTAGAGTTCTGATCTAGCCTATAGTCAGGGTGAAGTACTATTGTGCATGATGTCTGCGCATATCATTGCAGGAATTTGTGTACACAACAATGACAATAATAAACAAGATAAAATGACAGGAGTTCTAAGCAAAGAACATTCGTAGCCATGTTGCTTGTAATGGTCATTTTAATTTGTATGTCCTCCATCCATTCAGCCTATTATTTGTATTTTGTTTACCATGTGTTGCTGTTTTGATTTTTAGGGAGCACAACATATTTGTGGGAGTTCCTATTAGACCTGCTTCAGGATAAGAACACATGTCCTCGATACATCAAGTGGACTCAGAGAGAGAAAGGGATCTTCAAGCTAGTGGACTCTAAGGCTGTCTCCAGACTTTGGGGGAAGCATAAGAACAAGCCAGATATGAACTATGAGACAATGGGACGCGCTTTAAGGTAGTGAATCCGGGAGTAAACATGTTAAAGTTGAAATGTTTCCATTCCATGCTATATTTGGGGCAACATTAAATTGCTTCTAATGATTAGTCTATAAAACATTGGCTTTGCAAAAATGTACTTGTGCATCGAATAGAACGTTACTGAAATTAAAGTCCTTGTAACCCACTGTATTCAAATTTATACTAGGAAATTATTCCTTGGGTTTCAAATAGTTAGTCACTCTAAGCACAGTGAAAATCTTTGCATAATTTCAAACGCTATGGTGAAGTGTGTCCAGCTTCCTGTTCAGAGTGCATTATAATTGCTGCAATTGGCAAACCCCTGTAGCTGTAAGACTTCCTTATGGATCAGTGATGTCAAAGGAGAAAATGTACTTGTCTTTAAACATAAGCCGTCCAACTTGTGTATAAGCATTTCACATGCATATTTGTAGAAAGCCCAAATTGGAGCTTCTCGTATGTCATTGTTGCACACAGCCCAGTGTTCATTTTAACAGTTTGCTTTCCAGTGGCAGAAACTGCACATGCCACTAGTCAAACGGCAGACAGGATGTTTGGGGGTCCAGTTTTGTAAGTTTTCAAATTATCAGAATTTTCCTGAACTTCATCAAAACATTACAGCACATTCAGGAGGAAAACATTACTTTTATGGTAGTTAATTCTTTTAAAGAAATGTGCAAAATTAAAGCAAGCTTGTTTTCATAGTGAAAAATGGAGCCAGTCTACAATTTGCAGCTGAATGGCATAACTATATAATAATTAATTTTGTAGCTAGGGAGTTACTGAATTAGATTCTTCTGACCAGGAGATATGATTTTTTTTTCTTGTGTAATGTGTTGGGTTATGAAGCAAAGTGTTTTATTATTCATAGGAGATATGTTTGCTTATGAATGCAAATCCTAATTTAAAACACTACATTCCTAGAACATTAGTTATACATGATGACTTTGTTATGACTGGCTTGTTTTTATGCCATATATATTAATTTGCAGGATATTCAGTATGTGTCCATAATTGCTGTGGCTATAAGTTGCTATGTCAATTGATTAAAGCCAGCTGTGTAATGAAATGTCATTCTATTACCCTGCAGGTACTACTATCAAAGAGGGATCCTTGCAAAAGTGGAAGGACAGAGGCTTGTGTACCAGTTCAAAGAGATGCCCAAGAACATTGTGGTCATTGAGGATGATAAAGCAGAATCCAGCAGTGAAGAGGTTGTTTCCCCGGCAGATGAAAAGTCTCTGGAACGAGTGTCTATTCCCACAGAGAGCATCCTGAAAATGGCAATGCCTGGCCGATTGGAAAAAAGTCCTATTCAGCAGAATTCAAGGAAGCCCAGATTTGTCAGCTTAAATTCACCTGGGAATGAGTCATCCCCTAATTCACCCACCAGCACCACACCAACAGGAACTCAAAGGTTTGAATCTGAAATCTTACTTGCTATAAAGCATTCCTTATCAACAGAGCATACAATTATATATTTTTTTCCTACATCTCCTTGAGTACTGATGGAAAGATACAATCTTCCTTTCTACGGTGCTGACTTAATAAAAACATTAATTCCTCCTCGTAATAAGGTTGGGGAGGAGGGGTTGTTCTCCTGTCAAAATAGGTAGGGCCTAACTCCTTATTGGTCTCCTTCTGAGGTTTTCAGGCGTTACACATGCACCGCATGTGTACACTGGTCAGCAGTATCTCAGACCAAAACGCTTTAGTGTGTCTATCCCCAAGTTCATAGACTCCCCAGCATTGAATTAATGCTTTTCTATTCTGGGTGCAACAGGAAGAGTCGCTGGAGGGGTGTTAAACCCAGTAATGTAAACATTGAAGTTTTTCCAAAACGGCAAAGTTTTACATTCTAGGATTAAACCTATAGGGCCACTGCACCCATGCTGCTTCATTGTGATGGCTTTAATGGTCCTCGAGTCTCCATTTTATTGACCACCCTGTACACGAAGTAAAGAAGATTCTGCCTGGGGTCTGTTTTATTTTGGATTGTATCTTTAAAGTAGACTTCCTGGCAACTTTAAAAATGCTTTTATTTTTTTATAGGTGACTGGAGCAACATAATTCTTAGTTTATATTTTTAAAGATCTACTTTCCTGAGGTTTACTACTAGCTCCTACTAGATAGTGCTGTAGTGTGTTGTGGAGTGACACTGAATTAACGTATTTGTCAGTTGCATGGAACATAATGATAAGATTTGGACTTTGGCAGCTTTTCTTACCCAAACCCATTTCATTTGCCATTTGCGCTTTGAGTTTACTGGAAAAATGTATATTCTGTCAAATGAAAGTGTTACTTCAAGCATCATAATCACTGCAGCCTGCTGTATGGTTATGATGCCAGAAGTACCCTGTCCCCATTTCCTGTTAATGAAGCAACAGTTTGCCCTCTGTACCTGGGTCCCTGTCGGACCCCAAGGCTCTTTCATTCCTGCTGACGATACTCTGCAGGGTTGCGTAAGCTGATGCAATTGCTATCCATTGGCTGACCACTGTTGACCAATACATGGCACACTGAAAATTTGCACAGAATTGACATAATGGAGCCCAGAACTCTCGCTAGTTACATCTCCAGCAGCGAAGGGGGTGAACTCCATAAGTGCCATGCACAGACAGACTCCAAGAACCATGACCACTTCAAATTACTGAAGTGATCATGGAGCTTAGAGGCTTTAAGAAAAGTTGAGTGTGTTTTCTAGGAATTTAAGCCTCTTTGCCTGATAAGGAAAGTTTATGCTGCATTGCTACAATTACTGTTGCCATAACAAGGAGAGAGAGAGAGAATAAATGGATTTTAAAAAAACCGAAATTGCTACATTAAAGGAACACTATAGGGTCAGGAACACAAACAGGTATTCCTGACCCTATAGTGTTTAAACCACCATCTGGCCCCTCATGCCTCCCTAAATATAGCAAAATCTTAATTGTATTTAAGCCTGAAACTGTAGCTCTGCATGCTGTTTGCCTCAAAATAGCAAGCTATCTGCTGACATCATCAGAAGTGGTGGCCTGATCCAATCACTGTGCTTCCCCATATGATTGGCTGAGACTGACAACGAGACAGATCAGGGGCAGAGCCAGCACAATTCAAACACAGCCCTGGCCAATCAGCATCGCCTCATAAAAATGAATTGAATCAATGAAGCTCTATGAGGAAAGTTCAGTGTCTGCATGCAGAGGGTGGAGACACTGAATGTTTGGATGCATTTTAGGCAGCCATGACCCAGGAAGGATCTCTAACAGCCATCGAAGGAGTGGCCAGTGAAGTTATCACTAGGCTGTAATGTAAACACTGCCTTTTCTCTGAAAAGACAGTGTTTACAGCAAAAAGCCTGAAGGTAATGATTCTACACACCACATCAAATTCAGAAAGCTGTAGTTGTTCTAGTGACTATAGTGTCCCTTTTAATGCTTTCGTAAAGAAAAGTTGGATATTATGTAGGACCGTAATTTTCTTTTACACTTTATTAGTTAATAAAGCTGTATTTTTTTCTTTTCCTGTCCTAGAACGGTCCGGGTGGCAATGCAAGTGCCTGTTGTGATGACTTCTTTGGGACAAAAAATATCCACTTTGGCCGTCCAGTCCATGAATCCAGGGTCTCCGATAATGGCCAACACAAGTCCAACAACCACATCAGCCCCAAAAGTTGTGATCCAGACAATTCCCACAATGTTGCCAGCATCCTCGGATAGTGACAAGTACACCATGCAGCCTGCCAAAATCATCACCATCCCGACCTCTCAGCTCACCCAGTGTGCACTGCAGGCAAAACCTAGTTTGAGTGGGTCTGGCCAAGTTAATCTGGTTGGAACTCCTCTAACCGTGAGAGCACTTACTCCTGTATCTATAGCGCATGGCACACCAGTAATGAGACTAGCAATGCCAGCACAGCAAGCCAGATGCCAGACTCCTCCTAGGGTTATTAGTACGCTGTTTAAAGGACCTGACATGAAATCAGATGGAGAGCTGAAAACGTACCAGCTGGTAAAAGAGGAAAAACAGACAGAAGGGGGTAAAACTGTTACACATGTTGTGGTTGTTAGTACCCCGTCTGGAATCACTTTGCCAGTGACTGTAAAGCAAGAAGGGGATGGTAGTCGGTGAGAAGTACGGAAATGGGTCCATCGATGTACAGTGAGCTTTGGGTCAAACTGACGTTAAAAACTGAAAGGACAACATTTATTTTTTATTTTAATTTTATTTTTAGGAAAGAAGTGTCTAATGAGACGCTAAAGGGACATTATACAAATGTGGAGTTGAAATTAAATGGCCTTTACTGGAATGTGGATAACATGCCCATATTTTTTGTGGGAAACTTGTTCATATGCTGATGGGAATTTTGCTTCTTACAAAATAAATTTAAATTGACATCAAGGATAAAGAAACTGAAAGGGACCAAAGCGTTCATTTATATATATATATATATATATGTACATTATTTTTTTAGGTTACACTAAATAGAACGTGGAACACTAAAAATAACTGCGTGCGGCTGTTTATCCTGAAATGCAAAGTAGATGACCAGGTCAAAGTGGCAATTGTAAATTGTAACACTTTTTTGCTTTTTTTTTTTTTATTTTTATTTTATATTGTGTGTGTGTATGTGTATATATATATATATATATATATATATATATATATATATATATATATATATAATATATATATATATATATATATATATATATATATGATACACGCCTTTTTGTTTTGTTTTTTTGTACCAGCATCATATACCACTGTGTACCTACAGTCTTCACTTATCCGGTGCTATGTGAAAGTTCTGCTAGATGGGTATATCAGAATGTGAAATGCAAGGAAGAAAATTAGATGCCCACTGATTTTTTTTTTATTTTTTATTTTATTTTTATTTAGAGATTTAAGCAGATTTCATATGGAAGCCTTAGATGGATTCTCAGTTTTTATTTTCCATTAGCAGGTTGTAAAGCAATTTTTATATATAAGTATATTGAAAAGAAAATAATAAGAAAAAAAAAAAAACTTGTACCTAGCACAGTATTGGCATAGAATTACATGTAACATATTTTATATGGTAATTATTGTTTTTTTCTATTATTATTTTGTTAAACCTTTTATGTGACTCTTGATGGTCTGATTTGTGGTAAAGGCTCTGTTCCAGCTAGATAAAACATTAACGCATTAAGGACAATTCAAGGGATTGCACAATTTTACATTAAAACTGACCATGTACATGCTTTAAAGCAATAGTACAATCTGTCTTGTTTTGGAAGGGGGGGGTTAACTTTCAGTGTTATTCATGAAAGCGTGAATTCAAGGAATTGAGTTTCAGGCCACGATAATTTTGAAAAGTAGCCGATTAGGAGCATTTTTCCATTTGGCTGTTTTTGGCTTTTATTTTGAAATTCACTTTGAATTCCAAAACAATGCACGCTTTAGTGAGATGATAATATACAAATAGTTTATCTTCCTTCCTTTAATTAGGCAATTAATCCATTCATTCATTCTACATTTTGACAACTATTGGTCATGTTTTTGCTCTTAAAAGCATAATTCAGACTTTTGGCAATATCATACCATAGTAAACTTTATTTTGGCAGATTTCCAGAGAAAGCATAACATGAGGTCATCTGCACAAGATGTGTACAAAACAATCCTAGTATGAAACAGATGGCAGGAGAAGGTGGGATTACAAATATTTCTCATTGCACTTGCAGGCTAAGATACACATAGCCAACATGCAAGTCATACAAGGTTGCAGATGTTGCTGGCAGGTTTACTTTCTGGAGGGAAACCTTTCAAGTGGTGCACTTCTAGTGCATATTCTGCATTTCCAAATCAAATGAAATTGCTTTAATTTGGTAATGCAAGAGTATATATATATTTTTTTTTTTTTTGTCTTTACATTTTCAGTATATTCTTTTGAGACAAAAATATCATAGCACAAAATGTTTAGACCAGCAACCTGGTCTATTACAATTCCTTTCCAAAAATAAATGTCCCAGTGGAACTGCATATACTAAATAGGTATATTTTCTTTTTATTGCTCTGAGGTGTGTGATGACTTAAGATTTTGCTTTAATTTGCAAAAAACACCGATGGTGACATTGCTGGCATTGGGGCTGAGGGGGGACAGGCAAAGGTGAGTTGTCTGGCCAGTCCTTTCCTACTCATGGTGCTTTGGCATCAGGTGCCGGAGTCACGAAGTGTGTTGGAATTTCAGTGACATTCCAACACAGCCAATATGAGTATTTAATAAAGATTCCTAAAACTCTTCCAAAATGGCAAAAAAAAAGCCTTTCTGTGTCACATGACTATTGCCCTGAGAAAACAGAAATTTTAAAAGAATCCGTTCCGAGCTGACTTTGGGCATTCATAGGCTTTTGATTTGAGAATATGTTACAAATTCTGTATTTAGTTATAAAATAAGTGCTATTGAACAGAGTAGGTGGAACATTATCTTTAAACCGCAGACCTTTTGTCCAAGGAAAGGTGTAATTGTGAGCACGTTTGCAGCAGGCGAATAAGCTTTTTTATTCTTTTGACAGAATTCACAAGTACATTTCAAGTTCTGCTATAACTTTTAAAGGTCACCATAAGCATGGGTCCATATTTTCTGAGGGAGTGGGGAAGGGTTTGACGCCTGCTATACATTTTTATTAAGTTAGTTATGAGGGGCAGCAGTTAAACGTGGGGGGAGGGGGAGATAAAGTACAGTGTTCAGGCTGAACTGTAATAGTTTGTATATTCAACATTTGAAGTATATTCTATTTTGTTGTACTCTTGTTTCAAAGTGTATTCAAGTAGATTTTACTGCAATATAGAAAATGAATTTGGTCTGTGTCCTTGTTTTGTTCTTGCACTTAGTGTATAAATCTTTACGCCAAAGTTCCTCAACCTGTGGCATGTACTTTTACCCAGTGGGGGGTCTTATAAGGGATTAGGGGGACCCTTGCTTAATATTATTGCGTCATTTTATTTTTGTTACAGTAAGTATTAGGAGTTTCCATTAAAGATGGATGTCTTATTTGTAGCAAGTGGTATTGAGTTAAAAGTTGCGTTATTCAGTCTAATTCAGTGGTTCCCAACCCAGTCCTCAAGTACCCCGTAACAGTCCAGGATTTAGGGATTACCTAGTTGTCTAAGGTGTTTTTAGAAAGTAGAAAATAAATACTTTAGACCCATCAGTCCCTAATTCCTGGACTGTTTGGGGTTCACTTCAGGACTCGTTTGGGAACCTTTGGTCTAATCCTACACTTTCTGCTATTACCAAACAGAACCTATATAATGATCGTTTGACTTGTCTGCTTTATTTTTTATTTTAAGTTGAATACAATTTACAGACTGAAGCACAGTTTGGAGTGATAAAAGGAAAAAAGTAATGACATGTAAAGCATTTAGTTTTTGAATGATTGAGATAAGCAGTGATTTAGATTTCAAACACGTGGGAAAAACTACTAAATATTAAAAGTCCCAGTTGCGCTAGCAGTCGCATGCTATAGCCAAGCAAAGGTTTGAGGCACTTCATAACAATTAGTTTTTGTTGTATAGATATATCTATATATTTTTTTTAAGTTTTCTGAAATATCTTGGAGTGAATACAGAACCTAGTATTCTATTGGTAATATCCAAACACGTCTAACGCTTTTTAAGTTTATTGCAGATTTAATGTATGTGCTGTAAAAACATTTCGTGGAAGTCATAAAAAAAATATTAAATATAAGCATGTATTTCCACTATAAACCACTTAATTTCTCAATCTAGGTTTCCTGTAGTAAACAAAATAACGAACAGTGCTGTATTTATGCTATCTTGCGTCTGTGGCAATTCTTTACATTTATGATCAGACTTTATGAATTTATGTACATTTAAATTAGATACATTGATGCAGAAGGAAATATTGCAGGTATTGACAGTGACGCACATAATTAACTCAATGAATTCAATTTTGGGGGGGGGGGGGTGGTTTAGGTGCATGATACATCATGAATATAAGTCAGCTTTAATAATAATAGATCAACAATATTCAGCAAAGGTCCACTTGGCTCAGGTTGCACATTTTTAAGTGTTAAAGACGTAAGGAACATAGCTCCATTATGCCAGACAGGTAAAGAATGAAAAGGTATTAGTATTGAACTATAGATAGGAGCAAGAGGTTCATACCACTGGGTACTCAAAATTAACTTGCGCTGCTGGTGGTCAATAAGGGCACAGAAACCGAAAAAAATCAAGGAAACAATACAAAGCAGAACATTGGCATATATAGCATTGTGAGTTCTGTGATATAACCGCCAGGCTGCTGGTAAAGCTTGTAGGCAACTCAACCAATGCCCAGAGATGGAGATTGCCAGCTCCCATTACTGTCAGCTGCTCCGATGAGGCTCTTCCACTGAGCCGAAGCCTCCAGACCGATCGGCTCCATCTTCTCTAGGATAACATCCCTGCCTTTGCCAGGATTTGTAGCAGTCTCCTACCCAGCAACATGAGTTGGAAACTCCTGGATCCTGCAAGCTGTGTTGAGGCCTATAATTTTGCAGTCGGGTTGAGTGGGTGCAGGTTTGGAAATGCCATCTGCAAGAAGTGTGCACCTGCCGCGGCAGTCTATTACGCCTTTTCCTCCGTAACGCCAGCCTGGAGACTTGCTGGAGATTCCCTGACATGAGGCATTGGCCAGCAGGATGGCTCCGGTGCGCCATTGTCAGGCCTGTAAAAGCGGGGGTAGGTCCTTGAGCCCAAACCCTCTTTCAGAATTTCTTGCATATGCAATCAAATGTCATGAGGATTTGGTCCACGTATGTGGATGGCAGTGGAGTGGTATACATGGTTGTAAGCCCAGGCAGGGCAGCCATCTTGACTGAGGTCAGCACTGGTAAGCTTTATTTCTCGTGGAGATGACCACCCAAATACTCCAGTTGGAACCGGGATATCCCCACAGATCCAGAGAGGGGGGGAAAGGGCTTAAAGCCAGCAAGCTCCACTTCAACGATGGGGATCGGTAGCCTCCCCCTCCTCGAGCAGCATGACTACAGTCCGCAAGGGAGCTGACTAGTGGCTGTATCCACGGGATTCGCGTAGAAAAGTAGCATGTTGTCGGCACTTTCTTACTCTGCAAGGTCTGTTAGACTACCAAGAATCCCTATTTTAGGTCATTTAACATCTGTCTAATCCGACTAATTTAATTCTGGAGTGCAAAATGTATTTAAATCCCACTAAAACTAAAATGGCCCATGTGTACAAATGTTTAATAAGACCCTAAGATGCTTAAATTATATAATTTTGTTTCTAACATTATTTTTATTGTACAATCCTCCACCTTACTCATTCAGATGTAAAGTAGAGGAATCTATATTTAATTGTTCAGATGTGGTTTCCAACTGAGCTGGAACAAAAAAATATAAACTTGGAGCACCATCCACAGTCCACATAACACTTTATTTTTTTTAATTTATTTTTTTTAAACTGTGGTTCCTGGTTTGGTTTTATTCCTCATTATTGATAACTGTGCTAATGTAAATATTTAGATAAAAAGTTGGTACCAAAATATGTATTCTTCCTCTCTGTGATATTCTTGAACATTTTTCAGTTTGTATTTGTTTAGAATTCTATCTACCAATTCTTCGTTTTTGCGATGACATTTACATAAAAATGGCTTACGGTAGTTCCTTCTAATCTTAAAGGGACACTAGTCACCGGGGGAGGTGGGGGTGTCAAAGGTGTGTCTTTCTTACCCGATACACAACTTTTTGTCTCCTGGTTGCTGCTCACCTCCTTGTGTTGATGGGATAGTGAGTAATTGGTCTCTGTATGATGCAATAGCAGATACCACTTTCCCTGCTACATTTGTACATAGCAAAAAGCAAAAGTTTTTGAGCAGCAGCCCTTTCTCTGTGTGTTTCTGCACCGCATCTTTACTGTGGCAGGAGATCGTGAATCTCTACTATTGGATCATGCAGAAACCCCAGTCAGTGCTGCTGACCTTCCTTTCTCTGTTAACTTTAAAAGTGAGTAGCAGGAGGAAGTGAGGGTTAATAATTATTAAACTGTGAGAATGTGTCTGCGAATTAATGTGTTTTTGCATATGTGAATGTTATTTGATTTATACTACAGATAATAGTTACTAAAGATGTATTTCCTGTATTTTGCTGCAAATATGTTGTGCTGCTTCTGCCTTGAGCTCTCCCCAAACAAGGGAGACACTCCATATTGGTGCTTACTTTTGACTTTACCGAGTATGTCTAGGAGTTGTAGTTCAATTATCCACTTTCTATTATAGAAAGAAAACCGCTGAGTTACAACTCCCCAAAGACAGGAACTTGTGATTGTCTCTGGATGCTGAAAAAACTTTTGACACACTGCACTGGCCCTTCCTTCTCGTGGTCCTTACATTTTTTTTTACTTCCCACCCCAGTTCACTTCCCTCATCACAGCACTCTCTGGGCATTAATATCCCCAAGCAAGACATGACAACTCTAAAACAAAACTTTACCTATGACTGGAGGCGAGATTACGTTAAATTCCTAGGGATACATTTCACACCCACATTTAACACTCTACATTAAGCAAACTACTTGAAACTGCTTTGTGAACTTAAAAACATCACACAAGGATGGAAGGAAAAACCTCTTCTGGTCATGGAGAATTGCAGCAGTCAAAACCTGTGCATTTTGCGGTTTGCCTTTGTAGCGATAAGATCTATTACTGAATTACAACAGATCTATTACTGCAAAAACATGTGTGAGAGACTGAACTTGATAGACACAAGTCTCTTTTCAACTATGTAACTATAGCTACTGGTGTACGAAACCTTGCTCCTATTTCCTGAAATATGTGGGCTGCAAGAGACTAGTCTACTTGTTTCAGGTGATTCCTGCTGAGAGCATCTGCTAACTTTTTGTGATCGACCTGCAGAGATCGACAGAAAACATATTTTCAAGGAGAAAGGATCTTGTACCTCGTTGTCAGTTCACATAAGCTACCGCTGTAGCATTGTCTGTTCTTATCTTTACATGCTGATTTAGAAGAGGTGGTCTAAAAAAATAGGAGGGCTAACCAGATAACTTAATTCCCTAAAATGTACTTTTTTTCTTGCATCCTGAATTCTCTAATTTCTCCTTTTCTTCCTTGTCTTCAAATGAGCACCCCACCCTACTCTGGAGGCATCTCTAGTGAGGAACTTGAATGTTTTCATCCAAAAGGAGAGATCTTCCTTAAGGAAGTTAGATGTTGTCCACCACTGGAAGCTTTTGAGTGTCGTCCTGTTTAGGTCCATCAGCTGGTCTAAGGACAAAGTAATCCTGTCCCATTATGCCAGAATATTTTTTAGCAGGGGCCTCATACTTGATTGTGCCCAGCTGACAGCTGGAATGGCTGCTGTAAAAAGGCCTAAAAGACTCATAGCATCTCTTATGGAACACTTCTTCTTTCCTTGTTGTTTCTGAATGAAAATTGAAATCTTCTTTCTTTTTTTCCCCTGGTAAAAAAATTCATATGAATGGTATCCAGAACGAGACCTACAAATTGAATTATTTGAGTGTAAACTCTGACTTTTCTTCATGATGAGCCATCCATGTTTTTACAGAGCTTCGAAAACAGTTCTTATATTCAAGAGGCGATGAGTAGTCAATTGTCCAGGTAGGAAACTATATTTAGTCCTTTTCTTCTTAGTGCTGCAGTTATCACTACCAGAATTTTAAACCCTCGGAGCAAAGTAGATGCCAAACTGGAGAGCCTTGAATTTTCATTGAAGAAGTTCTTAAAAGTTTATCGGAAATCTCAGAAATATTCTTCTGCGATGGGAATGTGAACATAAGCATCTTTGAGATCTAGTGACCTTCGCCAATAAGCAGGTTGGATAATGTGCAAAGTTTCTTTTTTTAGAATTAATTTATTCACTGCTTTTAGGTCTAAGATGGGTCTGAAGGAAACCTCTGTTTTTGTACTAGAAAGTATAAAATGTAAAAAGCTTATTTTGCAACATTATCAGAACTTATCTCAAAAGTGCTTGTTTCCAAAGTGGATGTCTGGTGGAAACTTCCATTCCCTCATTAACTCATTTTTTTTTTTTTTAAATTTCCCTTAAGAGGTTCCTCATTTTCCATAAGCCTTTGGACTTCTCTGATAAGCCTGTGGATACTGTCCTCACGGAAATAATTCTCTTCATCCGAGGAATCACTTGACTCTTCAGATTAAGAGTTTTCAGAGGAAAAGTCTGAACTGGAATCAGAGATTTTCACCATTTATGCATTTTCCGTAACAGAGATCTGATAGGAAGTTCTGTCATTAAAAATTAAAATCCAGCACACTCCCTTATCTACTAAACAACTACTTTGGTGCTGACAGATTTTGCTAGTTTTATTAAAAACACCTAATCTAGGCAAAACATAATGGGGGTTTAGTTACATTATATGATCATACATTGCATAAGCCTGCCACAAGGAAGTTCTGTCATAACAGAGCCCTGCACAGATTGGATAGCGGCTGACCTTATGTCCTAAAAGTTATAAAGGTGGAACACAGGTGCCTGGCGTACGTTCCACCTTAGAAGGCATCCTACAGCAGTTGGGACAGAGCCCTCCTAAGCCGCAGCTTAATCACAGTGTATATAAACTAAAAAGTGGGGGGAAATCTGTCCTGTATCATGAAATAAATCCTAACAAGAAAAAATAATTCTTAAAACATAATTTTTAATAGTAGGACATATAAAAGTAAAGGAACAAATACTTAGATAAAACCTGGCTCACTGAACCTGACACCTTCAGCCTCTGATAACGATTACATTGTCTACCTTCCTTACCTTAGTAGTTATTTTCTAGATTAATCGATTCCATTTATTTTACCAAGACTTCGGGTGACTGGCGTTTCGGATTGTCTAGCCTTCTGCAAACTACGGCGTGCATATACCGCCAATAGCACATGCAATTTAGCTGATTTTGGTGGTGTTTTGCAGGGGGTCTCTGTTAGGTAGCTAGTTGAGCTGTAATTATTGATAGGTGCCCTTGAAGGCACAGATGGATACTTGTGTATATATATATATATATATATATATATATATATATATATATATATAATATGTGAGTGGAGATAATACAGTATCACTTCTATTACTTGGGAATACACTGATGTTATATTGTAGCAAAACAGTATTGCTTCAGCATTCGTATTATTATGTATACACTTTTACAGCTTATATAAGTAGTCACAGAGTTTTACTCGCTGATTTACCCCAAAGGGTTAACCATATATAACACATTAACCAATGAGAGTGTCTCTATCCTAATAATGTCCCATGTGACCTTAAGCCACTCCTCTTTCTTTTGATGTTGTCGATGAACACTTCCTCAAAGGAATAAAAGAAAGAGAATAGCATATTAGGAGCCTCCGTGTCCTTTAATAAAATCCAGATTAGAGGATATCTCTGCTGTAGTGCACTGTCGCTAGTCTGGAGGGGAAATACTTTTACAAACAAATAACAAATCACAGAAACTGTAGGAGTAGCAGAAGCATTGAAGTATGGTCAAGAGCTCCATAGGATAATCAACTTCTGGAAACCAGACTGAAACAGAAGAGAAAACATGCGAAAGGTATCTCAAAGTGAACAGTGGAAGCATAGTATGCAAATATAGACATCAAGATTGTCAAAAGAACACATTTCTTAACAACAATAACTATTGCATAAACTAAAGAGAACAAAACAATAAAGGAAGGAAAGTATTCACCTTCTGCTCCTGTCTTTATTGTTTTTTTAAAAAAGATTATAGGTACACTAAAGCTGGTATCGTCTACAATGTTATAACCTGACAGAAGTCTTCATATTTTGCGTTTTTAACGTTCTGCAAAAAAGAGAAAAGCAGCATAAGAAAAAGGTTTAAAGTTACACACAAAAAATATCCTCCCTTATCTCACCTCATCCCATTCCCTGAACCAAGAGGTCAAACAGAGAAGCACCAGAAAAGGCTTTAGAAGCAGCCACACATTGAACTGAGTGAGCTCCAAAAGAGGAATATATGCAAGCAATAGAAGCCAATGTGCCCACCAAGCCGACACAGATATAGAAACAGTCTTGTGGGGGTGCATGAAGGAAATAAGGTGCTGCCTTGAGTGAGAAGAATGTAGTGGAGCAGTAATATCTATGTACAGAAGAACAAACTTTGGGAAACTCGATAGAAAAAAAAAGTAAAAAACAGAAGAAGAATCCAATTTTGTCCTTCATGTACTGGTGAAGGTGACCCCCATCAGGAGAAAAGTAAAACCCAGCCATATCAAACGCTTGGACTTCAGACAAAATGGAAAGAATGAACTTCGCTGAAGGTTCTCTAAGACACTTTCCTCTCTCATCCCTAAGGTGTGAATACTTAATGACCAAAATACACCAGTTAATAGGGTCCTGACTGATAGGAACACCGTGAACCCAAATGTAAACCGCTGAGAAAGCAGATCGCAAAACATTGGAGTGATAGGTCCTCCATGTGGAAAAAAGGGTGTAATAGAAAATTTAGAATAGTGGGTCATATAAAGGGATAAAGATTCCTCTCTGTTCACCAACATTTCCAGAAATTCGGTGTAGAATTTAGCATCATCTGATGTCTGGGGCCAATAAATCCCATTGCAGATCCTTAGCTGTTTGCGATGGGCAAGATCTCCAGAAGGAGTCCAAGCCACCAGATGCATATGGTCTTGTAGAGCAAATTGGGAGTTACCTTCAGGCTCATCATCCCACAATTCATCCTCATCTGAAGTGAAGTGGTGTTTGGCTGACCACTCCTCAACAGAAAGTGGTCCACTCATTTGACCCTCTTGAGAGGGCTTTACTCTTGGATTTGTGGGGAGCAGGATATGTACCATTATTGTGGTACTTTCCTGATTGGATCGGTTCTCTATCAGCGACATTCATATATACCAGTTTCTCCTCATCTTGAGGTGCCTCAAGAGTCTTTTTGCAAGAGTCACTTCACTACTGAGATAGCTGAGACAGATATTGCAGTGTTAAGTATCCATGGGAGAAGCCAGTAGACAGCCTGTACTGAGAGTGAGAATCTGCTTTTATTTATTTTTATGCCTTTTTGATCAAAAGCAAATGTGAGAAAGGCTGTACTTGATGGACACATGTCTCTTTTCAGCTATGTAAGGTTTCCCTGAACCTGCATCATAAAACTGGAGCTCACCCAGACTAAATGTTATAGTAGGGAACGCTGTTATTTACCCAGGAGGCCAGTCTGGGGCTCACCCAGAAAATGGCACTGCAAAGGGGTCAATCCTGCTAACTGTACATGCACTAGGGAGGCTAGGACACGGATTATACAGTTTAAACACCGTGAAGGCAGTTTGTCAGCAATATGGTTGAGAGCTGCCATAGGGCAATCAATCCAAGGCCAAGCAAGGAAAATCAGCAAACACATGACTTTCTCTCTCTCTCTCTCTCTCTTGCGCCCCAGGTTTGGAGGCAATATGATGCAGGCCTGTAACTGGAAAAGGGGCTCACCCCAGACTTACTGCAAAGACTCACCCAGGCGTACAGAAGCAGTATAAATAATTTTCATATATGTACAGATACTTAGAGGAAAAAAAAGATAGCCAGGGTAATTAAACGCAACTAGCTGCAAGGACGGGTCACTGCGGGGCTTCGAAATAGAGTTACCCAAAGTAGGCTGAAAACCAATATGGAGACATTCTCATAACAGAGACCTTCTGACTAAGGGAGATTTAATAAACCGTTAACAGGCCCAGGAACCTGAGAATGGTGCCAAACACTGCCACAATGACAAAGCCAACCCCAGAGGGCAGGATAGAGAATAACAAGCAGAGTGGCCAGAGGGAACCAGAAATATGCAAGAAGGACAGCAAAGAATAAGGCAAGTAGCAGGAAATATGACAGAGAACACTGATAATATTCAAAGTACAATGTCACAGAAAGCAACACTGTTTCATACTGATGCAGTCATAATTGAAGCCTGAATGTGGGGGCTCATCCCTGTGTTAAGCAGTGTAGATATAGTTATAGGGCTCAGCCATGTCTTTAACAGTATATTGCAATTCAGAAATTATGAACTTATGACTTATGGGGGTGGGGTTAGGGGAGGGTTAAGGCGTGACACGCAGTGAGAATGGCTGTCTGAATCAGTTGCTCTCTTGGAGAGGCTCTAAACCATAGCTACAACAGTGAACATACTTACATTTTTCTTTCAAACTTGATTTTATCTAATGGGAGGAGTTAAGAGAAAGCACTCTGAGGCTAAATTAAATAGTTCCTTGTTTGCCAAAGTCTAGAAAATTCACAATAATGCCCGAGGAATGATTCATCATCGCCAACGCCAATGCGAGGCCTTGACAACATGACGGATCCACACTCTCAGCCACGACTCTCCTGAACTCACAGGTATTAACAGAAAAAATGAGAAGTATTATGTATTAAGACTTAGGAAGGAAATAGATTTTACTAAAATCACTTCTGAGCTTATTAAATAGCTTCATGAATTGGGTGAATATACAGATAAATTAAAATCCAAAGTAGAAAACCTCATTGGGTCCCATAATTTGCTACCAGCTAACCATACTGCTATTGTGGATGAAGTGACAAATCTACACTGCAAAACTGCTGATATTGAAGACCGGTCACGTAGAAACAACATTTCGATTCGGTGTGTCCTGGATGGGTCAACAATAATCCAGAGAGCTACTTGAAGGATTGCCTTCAACACCTGGTGCCAGATTTGCCCAGCTATGAAATAATTATTGACGTCATACATTGCCACCTTAGAGGTTACAACACTCCAGCTGGTGCACCTAGAAACAATAGCGAGAGTGTATTTATTCTACCATCAAGCCGTTATTATTATAAGCATTGAGATCCCCTAAGAAACTGTCTGACAACTACATCCCCTTACAACTACAGGCCGGTGAAAGTGATCTACTGATTCCACTGATGTCAGAAATGGTTGTTAATAGAAGTTTTTGTCATCATTCTCTTCTCAGTGGGAGTGGCTGTCATCACCTTAAGAGGCAGCTGTATGACCAAACGGTCTCTCTTGAGTAGCTCCCTATTCACCTTGGTTGCTGGTTGCAAGGTGCTCTTACTCCCACATCCTAATGATTTGTATATAGTTGTATTTTCTTCTCTTTAGTATTCTTTTTATCTTTTGTTTTTGTTTTATTCTTACAAGTACTTACTACCCCGGGTTTAACCTCAAGTGTATTTGGCAACATGTCTCTTACCAATATAGTGTACAAACTGGAGAAACAAAGCATATAGGGCATGGAAAGATGTAGCATCTATTATTTGTATTCTGAAGTGCGATTCTGAAAAAGATAAAATTCCAGATTTTCAGCACAAGGACTATCCTACGGTCTACCATTCGCTTGATAGATAGAAAAAAAAGGGGGTTCCTCTAATGTCTTTTTTTAATTTATTATTTTTATTCTTTATTTTTCTCATTCTGCAAATATGCCAGAAGTACGGTTGATATTGGTTGACAGATCATAAGTATATAACAGGTTACAATACGTATATTTCACAAGCGATAGGTATGCAGAATGAGGGTTTTTTGTTTTTTGCATGTACAAGCAATAACTAAAGCATATATAAACAAGATAATCCGACATTATAATCAGCTCTTTAAATGCAGTATGTTGTTGAGATTACGGATACAGAGCAAGCTGTAAGTGGGTAGTATGTGTGAGGGTTCTTGCTTAAAGTGTTCGTTTGGCAGAGCGGGAGTTGTCGTCGTGATATGTACAGGCTTAGGCCTGAGATATCACCAGTAGGGTCATTATTTACAGATCGGTCCGCAGTATTTGAGCGTGTGTGGGTAGAAGTCGTTGAGTAGAACCGCGGGGGTGTCGTCTCAATGCCTGCCTGTTTGGGCTGTATTGAAAACACTGTGGGACAGTGTTGTCAGTGGTGTGGTCAACGATAGAGGGGGAGCTAAAGAAAAATAAAAGAAGACATAAGACTGTGTCTCCTCAGTCAGGCGTGTGGCTTGTCTGGGGGCCGGTAAAGCGTGAGAGTTGTGCATAGCTGGCCTTTGGGCCGTGGTAGTGTGGTGTGTGTCTGTGTCCTGCTGTGGGTGAAGACATGGTGGTGTGATAGTAGGTTCTGTCCCTAAAGGATAGGGTGTATGCCCTGCCTGACGCTAAGCAAAATCTGCAACTATTAAAGTAGAGAAAATAAACTTCCAATAAAGATTAACAGTTATAGTGTGACAGTAGCTGGGGGTCACAGTCAGTTGGGGAAGGCTTTTGTCAGTTGTCATCCCTTGGGATGAGTTTCTCCCGTGCCCTAGTCACCCATATGCATAAGGGGGGGGGGGGGGAGTACTGCAGAGGGCATCCGATCCCAGAGCCTGTCCATTCCTGGGGCACTGCAGCCGCAATGTCCAGTTCCCAGTAGATGCCCAGTGTGAAGTGAGTTCCGTTGCCTCTAGGTAGTGGCACGGTCAGAGGACTCGGGGCTCAAACACCGCCGTCGTCTGTGGGTTCCAGTGGTGCCGGTTCTTGGGTGCCTTGGGCTGGTTGTCCTGGGTCGGTGCTGTTCCCATATTTTGTAGGATAGCCGACGCCTCCTTAACGTCCTGGGAAGTGTGAGTCACGTCCCCATGAAACATGGTTAGGGACCATGAGAGATGCCAGCGGTAGCGGATTTTGCGCTGCTGTAGTATTGCCGTGAGCGGGCGAAATTCCCTGCACCAGGCTAGGGTACTGCCCGACAGGTCGGCGTAGAAGTTGACCTCCATTTCCTCAAAGCGGTATGGCAGCTTATCCCTGGAAGCCGCTATCAGCGCCATTTTGTCCTTCATGTTTCAAAACTGGACTATCAGGTCCCTTGGGGCCGTGGGGGGTGCTTTCAACAGTTTGGGCACTCGGAATATTCCCTCTATCTCCAGGGTTTTAGCCTGTCTTGGTGTCAGCAAGGCTGCTATCAGGCGTCTCACCATGTGTGGGAGTTCCTCTTCGCGGATGGTATCTGCGACCCCCTTATTTTAAGATTGTTTCGCCTGCGTGTGTCTTCCTGGGCCGCGAAGCGGCGTTCGTATACAAGGTTTTGCTTTTGCAGGTCGTGGACTGCCGTTTGCAGGGATGCAATTTGTTTAGTGCCTTCCGTGGAGGTTTTTTCAAGGTTTCCAAGGCGGCCTGTCAGGCCCTGTATGTCTGTGCGAATAGTGGCCATATCAGCCATGAGGTTTCGCTGCAGATCTGCTAGAGCAGTTGTTACTGGAGCAGTGTTTGGGTTCGGCCGTGGTGTCAGCGGTGCGCCTAGGTACCCCTCGCCCAGGTCAGTGGACTGGTCGTCGGAGAAGTCCGAGCAATCTCCCATGAGGGCCGCCATTTTGGACTCTTGCATGCTGTTTGCCTGCCGCCACATGTCGCCGATGGACATCCCCTCACGGGGTTTATCAGGTCTCATCTTCTTGCTTTTTTTCCCCATGGTAGGAAGTATAGCTTGGGGATTTTCCAGAGCCCAAAAGTGCCGGTAGAGAAGGCTGTAAAATGCCGATTTGGGCCTTTGTTTCCAGGAGCTCAGGAATCGTGCGACCACTCGCTTTGGCAGTTCCTCTAATCTCTTTTTTATGTCATTGCAGATCAATATAATTTTTTATCCAGCCTCTCAATTACATGTTTGCCAATGTATATGTTCCACCCACTGACCCTCCAACTACCCTAGAAATAAATATTCCACAGGCTCTCCATGATATCCATAGGTAAATTATTGTTGAGTGGGGATTTGAACATGTTGTTTGACCCATCTTTAGACTGGATTTTCTGAGTTCTAGGGATGGCCTAGCAGTCCTTAAAAAGGGTAAGAAAAATGTCAAACTCTGACACATGAACATGGACTTTTTGATGCTTGGCAGGCATTAGACCCTGAGAGCGGTAATTGCTCTAACTCTTCTCATGTCTTTCACAAATATTCCCGAACGGATTACTGTTTTGTTGACAACGCTTTAATAACCAGTTTAAAAAAGCCACAAGTTACTAACTCTACAATCTCAAATCCTTCTTAAAGAATCCAAACACAAGCATTCCCCTTCAAAACATTGTCGGACCAAATAGTTGATATAACCTCCACAATTAATGTCATTCAGTTGGAAATAAACAGAGCTGTGATGTAAACTTAGGGCTCAATACTACTTTCATGGCAAAAAAAGTGGGTTGCCTTATAGTAAATGAATAAAAAAAATAATAAAGTAAATCGCTGTCGCTAACATCCCTTATGTAATGATGAAGGACACAAAATCTATTATTGCAACAAATGGCTAATCTCTATTACCCAATAAAGAAAGTAAAGCAGAAAAGCCTCCTGTCATGCTATAAAATAAATTCCTAAACCGATTTTTGGATTTTCTTGTCCAGAAGTGTAAATATTTTAGGCACATATAAGCAATCAGCACCATCTAATGAGTAATGGGCATTGCATTAGACAAGCCAACAGCTATTGTGTTGGCTTTTTTTTCCAGTTAAAGGAACATTATAGTGTCCGAAATATATGTATTCCTGGCATTATAGTGCTGGTGCTGGTGTTGCTGTTTAGGCCCCCCTCCCCCCTTGAATCGCAGTATAAAGGAGTTTTAACTCACCTTTTTTCCCATGCCATGGCGAGCTCCGCCTCCATGGCTGAGATCATCAGCCTTGATGATCTCAGCTAATCCAATGCTTTCCCATAGGCAAATTGATACTCTGCGCTAATCAGCATCTCATCATAGAGATGCATTGAACCAATGCATCTCTATGGAGAGCGTTCAGTGTATGCAGAGCGTGGAGATGCTGAATGCCAGTGCTGTGACTTGTGTAGCACTGACAGAGCCATCTGAGTGACTGCCACTAGAGATGTTACTAGGCAGTAATGTAAATACTGCTTTTTTTCTGAAAAGGCAGTGTTTAAAGTAAAAAGCTTTCTGGAACAGGCTACAGACACCAGAACCACTACATTAAAGGGAAACAGCTTGTTTTCCTGGCACTATAGCTCCCCCCCCCCCCCTTCACATGTTGCAGAAGGGGGTTAAAAACCCCTCCTGTCACTTACCTGGGTCCAGCGCCGATGTCCCTTGACGTTGGTTCGGGTCCACCTATGGGGATTCTGGTGACGCTGGAAGTCCTCATGCATTGCATTGCATTTAGCTGACCAAAAGCCTTCGATCCTGGAAGTCCATCTAGTGGCTGCTGGTAGACAACCACTAAAGGAGGAGTTAACCCTAGCAGGTAATTATTACAGTTTATAAAAACTGCAATAACTACATGCTCAGGGTAAAGGGTGCTGGAAGTTTGCACCCAGACCACTTCAATGAGCTGAATTTGTCTGGTTGTCTACAATGTCCATTTAAGCTATGGTGGTTGTGGTGGCTATAGTGACCCTTTAAAACTGCTGTCAAAATTGTTATTTGATACATTATCAATATTCTTGACACAGCTCCCTCTGCTGGAGTACAATATGTATTGCATTCTGTACCTGGAGAGCTTACCATTTCCATAATACTGTAAATTAAATCACAAGCACTAGTCACGTATGCCTATCAGGCTGATTCTAAAATCTACACAGCACTAAAACATATAATATTTACATATTGATGTCAGCATGCATTAATGTAGCAAACTGACCCATCATAAAAAAAAATAGAATATTGGATAAGGGAATACATAATTCACTGTAGTTAATGTGTTCATTGAAAGGAAGCTATCACTTTCCAAGTTTTTAAAAAATTTATTTTCATCATTTTTTTTTCTTCTTAAAATTTACATGTTTTAAGGACTGGAAATAAAATGCATGAAATCTTTTTGCCTGCATCCTGGAAATGAGTGCTCCCTTTTTGTCATTGTAATAACTGCCAATATCAGCTAAAAGCCATAGTAAAATGATTTTTTTATTTATTTTCTACACATATAGCAAGGTTTTGTTTTAGTGTGTATTTTGTAAACATAAATGTTGATAACTAAAAAAACAAAAAAATCCTGTAAAACAGGGACAGTGTAGTGTGTCCTGAGAATATCCAATAGTAGGGGGTAACCCTATACATATGAACTAACAGAAAGGAAAAAGGAACCCTAGGACAAAATGTCCAGGATACACAGATAGGATATCTCAGAGTGAACTGTTGCTAATAAAAACCATAAGTTTATTTAAACATCATAGACATCAACAAAAAATTAGAAAACACACACATCCATAATCCCAGAAATAGGGGGGAAATATATAAAGCTCATCTAACTAGGAAGGGAAAGCCAGAATGAATGGGAGAAAAAGAGGCAAGTTGCTCATAAATGGCAACTAAAATAAAGATTACAAAAAAAGTAACACCTATACTTGGAGCTCCCTAATATATAGTCTTATTGAGATTAAGACCTGAAGGGATATCTACACTATACAGGAATAGAATAGTAGTAAAAAGCCTAAAGTCCCATAAGAAATCTAGCACAAGGATTAGCAAAATACTGATACATGCCAATAGGCAGCTATAAAGGAGAAAAGTCCCTATGGCCCTGTAATATCTGTTAGCCAACTGGTCCCTATAGCCGTACTAGGCATACTATGATTTTTTAATCACTTCACTTTTTATTTCCAGCACTTTATTTGGGGTGTTTATTTATTTATTTTTTTTTAATGGGGAATTTCTAGCAGATTTCTCTATTTAGTCTAGGAAGGGCTTGTACCTGTTCTAAGATCTCTTAGCGATATAGAGGACTAGCAGTGGTTAGCTTTGGCTAATGGATACAATAGGGCTATAGGGACCAGTTGGCTAACAGATATTACAGGGCCATAGGGACTTTTCTCCTTTATAGCTGCCTATTGGCATATATCAGTATTTTGCTAATCCTTGTGCTAGATTTCTTATGGGACTTTAGGCTTTTTACTACTATTCTATTCCTGTATAGTGTAGTTGTAGTCGGGGACAAAAGCCGTATACATGATAAGTTAGATATATGAGCAAGTCGGTTGTAGTGTGCCGAAACCGACGTATCGGGTAGGCCTGTAATAAAAGAGGGCCCACCTGTAATAGTAATATGTATAAGGGGAGAGGTGGGAGGGATGAACCAGGCAGCATCAGCCCTGTGGTGTAGGGGGCCTGAGTTTAAATAGCCGGGTAACCCCTCCCACAACTTCAGGCTACGCCTTCCAATTTGTAGTCGGGGACAAAAGCCGTATACATGATAAGTTAGATATATGAGCAAGTCGGTTGTAGTGTGCCGAAACCGACGTATCGGGTAGGCCTGTAATAAAAGAGGGCAAAAAGTTGAATAAGATACCTTATTACACATCTTTACGTTGCAAGATTCATAACGGCTTGTCCTACTCAAATCTAGCTCTGGTTGTGGTATGTATCTAGTATTATACTGTGGATTTCCAGCGTCCTAATGTTTATGGTGTGAGCAGGGACATTTTTCTGGAAGCAGCTGATGCTGCCCTGATTCTGGAGGAATGTCCCGAAAAGGCATTGGGGTTGAGTCCCCGCCTAGTTAAGAGGGTTCTGAGGTACATTATGAATGTGAGTGGTTTGCCCTGCAGTTAAATAGGGGCATATTGAGATTTGGTCCTGTGAGTGATAACCTGTAAAGGTCTGACATTTTGACCGGCACCTTATTGCCCGTAGGATTGTCCCTACGTATTACATATGGCAAGAGGATGTGAACTGTTTGGTACTAGGATGGGCACTTAAGACATGGTGTAGCCAGCCAGGTAAGTTTTGTAGTGTTAAGAGAGATTTTATAAATTGTGTGGGCAAAAAGGAGAGGAGTGTCGCAATGGTGACTAGTGAACGAATATCGGTTTTATGGTAATCGGTGGTAAACTTGTTGTAAAGGTGAAATCTCTATTGTATGCTTGTGATGTATAATCAGAGAGGGCAGCTCAATCCAGAAATCTGCCAAATGCCATGAGGCGAGTTAGTGCAGTATTAAGCCATGGAATGTGGGTATAGCCAGCTGCTTTATTGTTAGAAAATCACTTGACTTCCCCTATCCAATCATACCTCCCCAGGCCTTGTAGGCGGCCACTATGGGGCAGATTCCAAAGAAATGTTGAAGAGGAATAGAAATTCATTTTTTATTTTTTTTATTTTTTTTAAGAGTCTCAACTGGCCAGGCAACTCAGAACCAAAAGTCACCAAATTGGCTGTGAAATCAGTGTGTGCGGACGCATTGGTCCATGTAACTGGGAAATGATGGGAAATGGCGGGAATAACCTGGCCCCCAATCCAATGTGGTATGAACCTGAGCCATATGTGTAGGTCTGCTTACAACTAGTGCCAGAATGCAACTGTCGGTGGGAAGAAGACTCAGCGGTCGGGAAATAAATGTGCAGAATAATTCTCATGGCAAACCTCAATGTGCCCAGTAGGACTGTAGATCCATTCTCCCCCCACCCTCCCCGCTTGTTCTTCAGAAGGAAAGGTTCCCAGGACTCCGATGCGCTGTACCTTCTCTGTAGGTGGACATGTTCTGTAGCTTATTAGTGTCAAGATGAATGCCTAAGAAGGTCAGTTTGTGAAAGTGGAACCCATAGTGAGGAAAAGTGCCATCGTCTTGTGAATACTAACCAGAGCGGAGTGAGGGCGTTCTATCATGAGGAAGTTATCTAAGATAACCGGTGACTGCAGGACATTCGCTAATATTGAGTGTTAGTCAACATAGTGTGTTAGAAAATAAGATAAACAGCTTGGGGTTACTCTTTGCTCTAAAAGTTACACGGTTGGGAAATTCATGACAATCCCTCCATAAAATGCCATGAACATGCCCTTGGGATGGCTGAATAGGTAGAAGCTTGGAGGCATAGGAAATGTCTGTCTTGCCCACCCAAGCTCTGGTCAACCCCTTTGGCATAGTGCTGGGAGAATTCCTTAGAGGAAATCAATGAGTTGAGGCTAGGGGTGGGTAATTAATATGGTTGAATACCTTCTTAAGCAACGTGATTGAGTTGCGGGGTCTATTAATGCAGACAGAAGGTTTTGACACTCGTGAATACCGGACAGGAGTGTGACCAGACCTGTGTGGAACTGGTGTGTGGAAACCTTGATGTAGAAGTCGACTGAGTGACAGAAAGGCTGTGCTTAGAGGTAAAACTCCAGGTTGTCGATGCAAACCTTCTCTATGGTGAGGAGAAGTAGAGCCACTTACATCACAAAAGTCTGAAGGCTAGGATGAATTCTGGGATAGTGAGTTTCTGATTGAGTCTGGGATTCTGGTGTATAGAACGACGTACAGATCATCGTAGTAGTAAGACTTGTACTCTAAGACATCGTGGGAGGCAATCAGTAAGGAGACTAAATTAACCTTTCCAGATGTCTTTGCGTATGGTCAGGGACACAAAGTACGAGGGTGTAATAATGTAAACCGATGTGCTAAGGGAGGGATTTGAAAGGATAACATAACCATGAGAGGGATTTGGGAGTCCTGTGGCTGGGATGTGCATCAGTGCCTGTGGAGATTCCAGTCTCTGTAGTCCATCGTTGATGTTACGTATGGAGGCAAGTAGAATGGATATCAACGGTTTGACTTCATGTGATTTGGACTAGTGGGCAGGGGCCACTGAAAGGTGTGGCAAGAACGTTGGCCTCTTGGGGACTGTAAAAAGAGTCAATATAAGAGGCCATGCTGGGTGAGGCCCTAACTCGTAACCTGGAGAGGTTGATGTGAGGCGTTAGCTATGTGTTGGGCCGAGGGACGTGTACCTCCATATGCGGATGAAGATGGGTGTTGGCCTCACGGAACTGATAATGATGAGGCTAGTTACTGGCATAGCTGGGTACCAGGCCGATAGCTGACATAGTGGATCCGAGAATGGGACGGGTAATGGGTAGTAGCAAGGTGGGTAAACATACCTTGCTTGGGGTAGAATGTGGTTTCCTTGCCAGAGGAATGAGATATTGGAGAACCTAAAGGGAAATGATGGTGGGAGGCAAGTTTGAACTGGAATTGGGCTTGACTTACTGTGAACGAAATTCGCCTGTATAATCGGGGTGGTTGTTCTTGAGGCTGGTCTATGAATAGGTAACCTGAGGACATAGTTGTTAGAATCCTGACCCTACGATGGTGGGTACAAGATTCATAGGACATAAATCAAATATCCCTATAAGTGAGTAGGGTGAGGATCCTAGGCCATTACCAGAGACCATGGGGAGTGTTTAACCAATACTGCGACAATAATGGGGGATAGGCAGAGTCATGAGTGACCGCTAATTGGTCCTGTGACTTCTTAAGCTAAAATACATATAGGGGGATATGGAATACCAAGCTATGATGGCAGTTTTGAGCTATCCCGGTAGGACTTAGAATATTTAATTATGGTCGTGCCAGCATGGGAAGGAGGGTGTATGTGTGGGGAATTAAGGATCCCCGGGCGTGGGCCTGTGTACGGCCTGGCAAAGGAATTGCGTGCCAGCGTTGGCTGATGTAACATAGAACAGTTAGAGTGGAGTTGCTGTAGGTTTAGTGATACAAGGGTCGGTTAGGATGATGAACTTGCTTGAGTAGAATATAGCAGCAATGAGTAAATAACTTTTGCATAATACGTGAATATTTTGACGTAGAGTCAGGGGGAACATATGATGGTATGGTAAAGCCTGGTACACTAGGGTTTGTCCCAGGGAACATGACGATACATATGAACATGTGTGGCGTGTTACAAAAAAGGTTTAGCGAATAGGTGATCGTCCTCCAAATAAGTAATATACCTATCGTGGGAGCAAGTATACAGATTGGCCATAACACATGGTAACAAATGTGAACGTGATGACTGCCTCAGAACAGTACCAGGTCCATAAGTGATAGAATAAGACATATGCGATAGATGATGGTAATGCTATATATGTAGTGAATATTAAATGCTTACCAGAGCTGAATTAGTAATGGGAAACTGACAATATCCATGCACAATCGTAAATAATAACAAGAAACATAGCAAATATAACAGAACTACAGGGGGCATGTAAGGATAACTAGTAGCAGGCTAAAGAACCTGGACATTTCATGTATCAGGGAACAGTGTAAAACTAACGAATTGGTACTATGATTGTGGTGGCCGTTGATGGAAGCATGGAATGGAAGATGGAAGCATGTAATTGAGATAGACGGGAGACTAGTTTGGTAGAAATTTGACGAAAAGAAACTAGCGAATAGGAATGGAACAAAGAGCAGGCAGGAGTAGGTGAACTGATTTAAGTCCTGAACGGGAAAAAGTCCAGAATATACGGTATGTAAAAACGTAAACGTGTGAACAATTGTGTGTTCATGGATTTGGCCCGTACAGGCAGACTCACGGTTCGTGGATTTGACTGGTACAGGAAACAAACGAGAGGTCAGCTATGTGGCTGGAAAGTACCCAGACTTGGTGGACACGGAGGTTTGGTCCAGGAAAAGGCCCGATAAGCCGGTAAGGGGTCTCATAGCGCCAGCGAGAACGAACAGCCAGTTCTGGAGAGGAGGTGAGTAGTCTCTGACTGCGTGTGGCTGGAACAGCGTGATGGGAGTTGTTGGAGCAGGGAAAACTTGGTCCGATCAGCGTGGGAGTCAATGACCGCATGTGGCTGGAACAGCGTGATGGGAGTTGTTGGAGCTGGGAGAACTTGGTCCGATCGGCGTGGGAGTCTGACTGCATGTGGCTGGAACAGCATGATGGGAGTTGTTGGAGCTGGGAGAACTTGGTCCGATCGGCTTGGGAGTCTGACCGCATGTGGCTGGAACAGCGTGATGGGAGTTGTTGGAGCAGGGAGAACTTGTCCAATCGGCTTGGGAGACTTTGACCGCATGTGGCTGGAACAGCGTGATGGGAGTTGTTGGACCAGGGAGAACTTAGTCCAATCATCGTGGGAGTCTCTTACTGCATGTGGCTGGAACAGCATGATGGGAGTTGTTGGAGCAGAGAGAACTTGGTCCGATCGTCCTGGGAGTCTCTGACCGCATGCGGCTGGAACAGCGTGATGGGAGTTGTTGGAGCAGGGAGAACTTGGACCAATCAGCGTGGGAGTCTCTGACCGCATGTGGCTGGAACAGCAGGATGGGAGTTGTTGGAGCAGGGAAAAACTTGGTCCGATCGGCATGGGAGCCACAGTAGGCCCAGACCAGCTTGTTTGGAGTTTTAGGCAGTCTGTGTTGATGACCTTTGAACCGGAAGTAGTCATGAACCAGGCAGCATCAGCCCTGTGGTGTAGGGGGCTTGAGTTTAAATAGCCGGGTAACCCCTCCCACAACTTCAGGCTACGCCTTCCAATATATCCCTTCAGGTCTTAATCTCAATAAGACTATATATTAGGGAGCTCCAAGTATAGGTGTTACTTTTTTGTAATCTTTATTTTAGTTGCCATTTATGAGCAACTTGCCTTTTTTTTCTCCCATTCATTCTGGCTTTCCCTTCCTAGTTAGATGAGCTTTATATATTTTTCCCCTATTTCTGAGATTATGGATGTGTGTGTTTTCTAATTTTTTGTTGATGTCTATGATGTTTAAATAAACTTATGGTTTTTATTAGCAACAGTTCACTCTGAGATATCCTATCTGTGTATCCTGGACATTTTGTCCTAGGGTTCCTTTTTCCTTTGTGTTTGTAAACATAAATGTTACCACATGACAGGAAGCTTTATATTGGTATAACTCTCTTTACTGAAAATCTCCAGCAGCACAGAAACAGAACAACCAATCAGAAAAAAAGTTAGTTGATACACAAAAAGGCCCTGACAGCCTAAGCTCCTCCTTTTTCTTTGCAGCTCCAGTCAAGGTACAGGTCAGAGTATTTTGTTCTCTCTCATGATTTTGCTCAATGGTTGTTTTGCTACTTATTTTTCTATTTATTCTGCACTTAGATATGCCCTCTGTCTCTCCCATACCTGCCCCTGCACTACAGTTATAGATTTTTGCTTTCTCCTTGCCTCGGCCCTCTGCTTTTCCCTCAGGAAATCTGTTTCTGTGTTTCTCGCTCTCCCCTCGGTCGGCGCGCGTCATGGCTGTCAGTGCCGCACCCGTGCAGCGGGTTCGTTTGGGGTTTTTGCTCGGAGGGCTACCAGGCGAGACCGAGAAACTCATTTTGCGGTATTTTGTCGGGCCCGTGTTTGTAGGGCTTGCTGACTGTTGTGCGCGAGCGGTGGCCATCTTGGTCTAGCGAGTATCGCAAGATTCACGGTGGCCATTTTATTTTTTCTTCAAGATCAGGATTCACTTGATCCGGATCTAGGAGACCTCAGGACTGGACAACACACCACCTGCTAACCCCTACAAGTTGCTGTATATACCAACTAAGGTAGCCATTTACCCTCACTGGGATTGTTTGTACGGTCTGTCATTTCTGCAATTGCTAAAGCAGGACTATCTATCAGTATTATGAATGGAATGTATGTGATATTTCTGGACTGAGTGTATCATTACTGTTTTGAGTGTCCTCTGGGCTTTAATGGCACATCACCTGGTTTGAGCCCCCAGCAAATCATATCACATATTGTTCCAAGTGTATTATCTACTGATTGTTTTTTTAAGGCACACCACCTGGGATGAACCCCTAGCTAACCACAAACAGGTCCTGCTGATGCAGACCCTACTGGGATGAGTCTCCATATGGTACATGACTATCAATACTTACTATGTGCACTGTATACTGATCTACTCATGAGGTACAGCTCTGGAGTACAACTGAGGTGAACCCCTTTTCCTATCTTGGCACATATTAGAGGGTCAACCTCACAAGAATTCCATACCCCTTTAGGGATAACCCCACTACTACGACACTTTCACTTCTCAACTGCCACTCAAAATAATCCCCTTTTGTACCATTAGAGGGTGAACCCCTCTCACACTGGCACTTAATACACTCACTGGCATTACCTACCACGATACCCTGGGCAAGCCCCAGTTGTACCAGGAGTCTGGCACCTTTGTGTGCTTGCCCTACTACCACTACTCCCACTGACTGTCTCTCACACTGGACAGTATCGGATCATGGAAGACACTGCACAACCGACCACCTGGCTCGATTCGTATATTATTGGTTAGGCAAGCCTTTAGAGAAGAAAGTTTGTGCACGCCTCAAAACCGAATGCCCGAATGCCACTCCTACCTGACAAAGTGTTTTTTATGTCTCACTCTGGACGGGACCCGCGCAAAGGCATTGAGAAAGGCCTGAAAGCTGCACAAGACAAACTATTAGATCTTCCTGGCCCTATTGCAATGATGCTCTACTTTGCTGATTTGGCAAATCAGCACTCTGATTGGTTAGCTTGAAATCCACCAATCAGAGTGGTCTGTGTCATTTTACAAAGCGTGGGAAAGTTCTTTGGAATTTTCCCACACTGTGCTATTTGACTAATAACAACACTCTGATTGGTGGATTGAAAGTAACCAATCAGAGAGTTATGAGTCAAATTACACAGCGTGGGAAAATTCCAAAGAACTTTCCCACGCTGTGTAAAATGACACAGACCGGGGCGGGGCCTGACAGCCAAGATGGCCGGTCGCACAGTTTCAGAGCTCCAGCCATGCAGCGCATAAACACGCAATTATTGATTGACCCATTGATGCTGGCAACACAAGGTGGCCACAGACCAACACAAAAAAGAACGAGGAACGGAATGATACCGGCTCGGCACCGATACAACGAAGAAAAACCCAGACCGGCCATGCGGCCTATACATGGGCGAGGCCTGAAGCCAGGGGGAAACGGCCGATCTCCCGGCACTGGGCCCGCTCACAAGCGTGGACCTAACACTGCCCTGCTGCCCCCCCCTCTGGACCGGCGGGGGAGATCCCGGTCCTCGCTGGGGGCGATAACCCCCGCATCACAGCATGCACAAGCGACGACGTCCACTGCAAGACAGGGCGGCCCAGGCCCAAAAAAGATGGCGGCACAGCCGGCGAGGAACCGCACGCTCAACAAACCCCCCAGAAACACAGGGGAGTTCTTCGATAGGCTTTGTGCCAGCCTGTGGACAAAGCTTCATGCCCGGAGATGGGCCTTCCGGAGGGCGAGGAAAGCAGTAGCGGCCTGGATCCGACCGACGACCCGGCGACACCTGGGAGGGAATCCCCCTCGCACCTCCAAAGCGGCCCCTCGCTGGATCCGTCACCGAAGACCCTCACGGAGGGAAACAGCGCCATGCACCACAGATGCCGGCAAGCACACCCTCACGCCTCAGCATGGGACCCACCAGCGAGCACGACCTGCTTGCTCCCGAACGGCCCACACGCAACAAGGCACTACCCCTCACACGGGAACCCGCAGGTACGGCCGTGGGACTAATCGGGAGGCAGCTAACATCAGCGTGAGAACCGGAACACAGATCCCCCCTCCACGGCTCACAGGAGAGGGCGCGCGGACCAAAGGGCGAGAGAACCCAACTTACCGTTTTCCATATACAGCGGACTTCCCGAACCGGGGGATTGGCTGAACCGCAGACACTCCCAGCACAGCGGACACTGCAACTAAATTCGGTGCCCGCCAAGTGGATGGACGCCATCTTGTCCAGTTACGCCATACCGTAATTACCAAACCATGCCCCAGCGATTACCTCATCCAGCAACTGATAAACATGTGACTTTATACTCTCTTAATGACTATATCATAGTCTATTATTCTCTCAGGCCACCGCCAGCTTGCCAGTATAAAGTTGTTTGTGGTACCTTGTTTCTAGTGCCCTAAGGCTTAGTTGAAACATATCCAATAGAGCAGGCTAGACCCTGAGTGGATAGAAATATGTCTACACAGCAGTGGCAGGCTTTAGCAATGTTAAATGTTTGTTATATGTTGTCCCCAAGCCTGTATTTATTGCAACCACTAGGCATGTTTTCACATAGGCTGTAAACCTACCCTCACTTAGACACATAGGCTTGCCTAATACCTTACCAGTTTATTATTTTCATTTCTTAACATTCAATAGTCATGTTTCACCAGCTTGCTTTGAAACTCGTTTTCACATACCCACTCACATGACTATGCAACCCATTTAGACCTCATCTTATGTTTTGCTAAACACTCTAGACATGTTTGACTACCCAGTGACTTAGCTACTTAACTTCAAACAATGTTGATGTATGCAGGTCTATATCTTTAGCCTTGAGAATATATGTGTCTTAGAAACACTACTTGCCGACTATCTATATGAAGTAATTGCGTAGACACGTTAGACATACTTGTTTTACTAACCCAAAAATGAGTGCTAACTTCTCTAATCGCCATACAACTGTCTTAAACAGTTTTATTTTTTCGCAATGTATTGTTAAGCTACGATATAAGCCTCAAATAGATAACTCTTGTACTTACTTGTAACGTTAAGCTTGGTTATATATGTAAAAAATGTGCAAATAACTCATGCCACTGACAAAACCGACTGCATATGTAAATGAACGCTGTTGTGGCGTATTGACAATGCGTGTACCTCCCTGCACAATAAAAATAAAGAATTATAAAAAAAAAAAATGACACAGACCACTCTGATTGGTGGATTTCAAGCCAGAACTGTCCGTCTCTTCATTTACCTGTCAGAGCACTCTGATTGGATCGCTTAAACCCACCAATCAGAGTGCTCTGAGCCTAATTGCCGGGCGGGGCAAGGCTTTATAAGCCTTCCCCTGCCCTGCAGAGCTCAGTCTGTGCGTCGGTTATTATGGATTTTTCTTTGGCCTATTTTGGGGCTAAAAAAAGAAGATTTTAGAAGAAAGAAGACATCAAATGGTAAGTTTTATTTTTATTTTTTTTACAGGTATCTAGCTAATGGTCCCCCCTCATTATTTTTAGACTGAGGAGGGTAGGTAGGGGTTATTTTTGGGGGGAAGGGGGTGACTAGGGGTTTGGGGACCCTTAGTCACCTGGGGGGGTTAAATTTTTTATTTAGGGCCTCCACCCACTGCTCAGGGGTGGGGGCCATGGGGGAGGACAACAGGTCCCCCCTTTATTCTAACTTAGGGCCCCCACCCACCGCTCAGGGGTGGGGGCCAGGGGGAGGACAATAAGTCACCCCCCCTTACTGATATTTAGGTCCCCCCCTTATTCTCACTTAGGGCCCCCACCCGCCGCTTATGGGGGATCCAGAGGAGGATCCCCCCCATTAGTTTACTTTAGGGGCCCCACCCGCCGCTCAGGGGTGGGGGCCAGTGAAAGGACAATAGGTCCCCCCCCCTTATTTTACTTTAGGATCTCCACCCTCTTTTTTTTTTTTTTTTTTCTTACAGTAAGCAGCGCTGCTCACTGTTTACTAGACATGCCCCTACGGTATAGCGGTATAACGAGTAGGGGCAAAATTTACTAATACTAAGTAATTTTTACTTAGTATTAGTAAACTTGGCTGAAAGACCAATTTAGGTCTGTTACGGTTACCCCCAGGCTAGCTGAAGGCTGGACCGCTTGGATGTCCTGGTTCCCGAAGGTGGAGAGAGAGAGAAGCGCTGTTCCGTTCAGTAGACCACCAGAGTCCTGTGAATACAAAGCTCTAGTATAGCTAGGATACCCTGATTCCCACAAAACGAGTCGAGGCTGCGATTTGAAGGTCAAACACGAACTGGCTTTAATGGCACAGGGATAGCGTTATTTATGCAAAATCCCAGGTCCAGGGACAGCCCCCTCTGGACCTGATGGGATACAGGGACAATACATACAGTTGACCAATGACAATACACTGCATCATTTGAAATAGTCCCCGCCCAGCTTGGAGATAATGATTCCAACGGTTATAGCAATTCAATTATCTCCAAGTGCCCAGAATCCCACGTGTATTTCCAACAGGTAAAAACAGAATAAAATATATATTTATAACAGTTTACGAAATACCCCTTACATTCTACCATTCGTTAGATAGCTCGGGTCTGAGCGCATCATATAGACGAATAGCGCTCAGACCTCACGAACGGTATGGCTAGTCTCTGAGATCTAAGTCTTTTCGTGTCTCTTTGTCCTGAACACGAGATGGCGGCCATCTTTTCTGCTTGTGAATAGGTGAGCGGGTATCGGTTTCAAAACTCCTGGAATCAAACACGGATAGCAGGCTGTACGAATACCGCTCTCTGGCTGGTTGTCCCAACGCTTCGTGAACTGAACGTAGACCGCCCTGAAGGGGCCAATTAGCCTGCGGTTAACCGCAACCTCAACGTTTTAATTACAGACACACGCAAGGGTGTAGGTGGTCCTCGTTCGGGAGTTTGGATACGGTGAAAATAGTCGACGAACGAGCCCACCCTGAGGCAGTCAATTAAGGTTATGGTTAACCGCAAACCGCAACCTCCCGGTGGTTGTCCGTTCGGTTATTTCCGAGGTCAACAGGGTTAAGTGGTGGCACACGCCAGGAGCCGGGTGGTCTGAGTTCGTATGCACGAATATGTAATCCAAGTTGTTCGTGTAAATGGGTATAGATAACAATAATACCGAAGGAACCGTCTTCGGTAACGTAACATGTAATCCAATATGAGTCTGTGGAGTGTCCGTAACAAGGTCTTTCAGCCTTTTGGTAGATAACTCCCTAATACTGTGGGAATTAGGGAGTTATCTACTAAGTGGCTGCAAGAAAAGTCCCAAAATGCCAACGTGGCCGAAGTGCCGAACCAAAGTACGGAATTCCCCAAATTCCGATTTTCGGAATGCCGAACCAAAATTTTTCCCCATGCACATCCCTAGTGCAGACTCTTTTACAGGAGGACCCTGGCAGGACGAAGAGACCGACCTTCACATCAATTGCCTGCATTTGATTGCGGGGTTCTTCACCATCCGCAGCTTGGCCAAAGACATGTCATATTGTTGCAACCTACTCCGCATAGACAATATCCGAGCAGTGCCGTATATCAACCGCCTGGGCGGAGCCATATCCCAGGCTGTCACAGAGGCCACAAAAGACATCTACAGGTTTTGCCTCTCTCAAAACATCACACTACGGGCGGAATATCTGCCGGGAATTACCAACCTGACGGCAGATTGGTTCTCCCGTCACTTGCAGGACAACAGCGATTGGAAGCTTAACGTATTGATCTTCCAGGAATTGAACTAACTAAAGAATCTGTTACATCTAGATCTGTTTGCTTCCTGGACCAAGCTTTTTTTTTTTTTTTTTTTTAATTCTTTATTTTAGTTGTGCATATAGTAAACAGACAGGTTTGCACTGCCACAACAGCTGGTGCGAACATAAAGGGAACATGCAAGAACAGTAGTGTAGCATCCAAAGAACATTGCACTTTTTTGTTTTTGTAGAAACAAGATTAGGTCATAAGATACATTTTAAACGATAGGGTCCGAGATTGCCAGCATTGTTACGGTTAAGGTTGATTATTCTCCTGTGCAGCAATATCTGTTACCTTTGCTTTACATCTCTAATAGGAGAGCGTAAGTATCATAGTGTAAATACATGAAGTAAGTGAGATCAGGTATGGTTTAACGCTGCTGGGTTTGCTATGTTAGGTAGTTGGATCATATGATTAATCGCAGCAGGCTTCCAGTCGCTCCTATACGTGAGAGAGTATACATAGACGCCTATACATAATTTGCACTAACAAAATATAGCTAACATAATATAAAACATAATATAAAACCACTGGGAACTAGTAGTCGTGAGAGCATTAACTAACGCAAGGTGCTTAGAACTCGTAACCTGTTGTACATGCATGGGGACTCTATATACATTGGGGACTATATAGGTGAGTGTTGTTGCTCTCAATATGTGTATATATAATGCACAGCTCATTTATGAGGTACCCTAGTGGTGGGATGATAGTTGTGTGTGTGTGTTAGTTCGCTGGCATTGGCTGTCACGTGTGACACACAAAAAAAAAAAAGGCATAAAGTAGGTAAGACAGTTAGTATGGCATAACTTAGAACACTTTAATAGCTTGCTTCTCATCCTGGGCTGGTGGATTTGCCGAGTCCAATCAGCTGGTGTCGGGATTAGTCTCAAGTCAGCCCTCCTCTCACGCGGGCCACAGTAGGTAAAGATTCTCATATGTATTAGCGTGGGGCAACCTATGGGCAAGTTATACATGCATGCAGGGCCCATAAAATTTAGATAGCATATCGAAAACATGTTAAGAGTGAGAAATACCGCTCTTCGGAAAAGATTTGGTATGTCCGTGGAAGTCTAGTCATTGTGGCTGGTAGGTTGCGGAGAGTCAGTGGTTCAGCCCATGCCCGTCGGATAAAGTCCCGGTAGCCAGGAAGGTTGTTCCATAGAGAGCTTTGTCGCTGATCTTCACCAGCTTTGCGTCGGAGCTCCTTGCTGCTCAGTCGCCTTGCTCTTCCTCCTTGCGCTCGTGTGCAGGGCCTTGTTTCGGGGTCCGTCTCTGGTACTCAGTGGGTTGTGAAACTGTGTGGTACCCCAGTTTGCGTCTGCGTCCTGGAGGGATGGGATCGAGCTCTGCTGAGCGCCGTTTCTCGGGTCAGGTGAGAGACCGGCATGGCAGGCTTGTTTAGTTGTCCCGCACCCATTAAAGTGTGAACGGCGGTGATTGCGTAGTTTGGCGGCCTTTCTGGATGCCTGTGGTGGGTGCCTATAATGGCGCCGACGGGTCGCTGGACGAATCCATGAAGCCACTAGTCTTGCTGCCCGGTGGTAAGCCATTCCACGTTTGTGTAGCATGGTCCAGAGGCTTTCGCAGAGCCGGTCAAACTCCCCCAGGGGGTGCGTGGGTGGTTGGGCGTACGTGCTCCGCTTTTGGGGCCTTCGCTGGGCGGCCATCTTAGCTGCGTCCCAGTGGCCTAATGTTTGCTGGTGCTGTTCCGGCTGTGTGGGGCAATCCCCGGTTCGGATTTGCTGCTGTGTCTCAGGCTTGAAGTTTTAGGTGCCGGGATATCCCTCACCGGCAGGGGGGGGGGGAGGAATTGTACCGAGAGACCTCCGGGTGCGTGGCTGCAGGCAGTGTGGAGATCGGTCACTTCCCTCGCTTTGTCTGATTAGGCCTCGGGTCTATTTTTGGTTAAATGCCCCCGATTTCGGTCTGGATACCTGTGTCTTGGCACTCCGGTTTGGTGCTCACTTCCCAAGGTCCCCCAGCCGTCCAACTTGTGGTTTTCGCCCCAAATTTGGCTTATTTAGAGCAGTTTTGCACGGAGCTTGTCTCATGTGCGGCCTCTCAGCATGGTAGCTTGGCTCCGCCCCCCGACCAAGCGTTTTTTTTGTAATGACAGGAGACAAATATTTCCCTCACTTCTTTCTCCCTCCTGAGTTGTATATTTTGTTTATATATTCGTTTTCTCTGGGCTTCTATTCTAATATATTTGTAAGGTGTTTTAGTTATTTTAGGCCAAGTTGCTAAATTAGTTCTTATTTCAAGTCATAATGTCATGTATACCATGTTTTAATGAATGCTAGTGCTCGTGCAATGCAGACAACTTTTCAATTCAGATGCCTTTCACTTTTTTTGTTTTCTTTCAGTGTGATTGATTCTCTTCAAGGGATGGATTCGACTTTCCAATGTGCTTCGTTCATTTTCCTTTCCGGATTTGGAATTCTACAATTTCATCTTGACATACCTTTATTGCCATGTTTACTATTTTCTTACCTGTTTAATTGTTTGCCCCCAAAAAAGGAGGAGCTTAGGCTGTCAGGGCCTTTTGTGTATCAACTAACTTTTTTCTGATTGGTTGTTTGTTTCTGTGCAGCTGGAGATTTTCAATAAAGAGAGAGTTATGCAAATATTCACCTCTTGTCATTACTAAAATTAAGATTATAGGTACACTACGTTAGCATAATCTGCAATAGAGCTACTCCTGTACAAAACCCTAAATTGTGTTCAGTAAATATATACCTTTGCCACTATTTTGTGAAGCTACAGTGCTGTATAAGAGACATGACCATTTCAGTTTTTAGTTATTTTGATTGGTGGATCTGATATGCCTATGTCTTATTTTGGTGCATTATAGCAGTTTGTTCAGATTACCCCCCCAAGGGCCTACTGTTTGAAAGTAGACACTCTAGGTTATCTAATTTGGAGTCAGGGACAATCATAGGGTCACGGACATCTGGGTGCCAGAATATTTTTGGCGCACCCCAGGTGAGTGAGTGTGTGTTTGTGTTCATTCTAAGAACTTCTTCCAAAATAAAAGTATTACTAGCTGTGTGTCTCTTTGTCCTCTCCCACCCCAGCCCCTCTGTCTCTCCCTGTGCATCTAGACCAGGGATAGGCAACCATCGGCACTCTAGATCTTGTGGACTACATCCCCCATAATGCTGGCAAAGCATCATGGGAGGTGTAGTCCAAAACATCTGAAGTGCCAAAAGTTGCCTATGCCTGTCCTAGACCATCTGTGTGCCCCCCCCCCCACAATCCATCTTTGAGCCCCCTCCCTCCTGTGCCCTCTTTACCTTCTCTCCCCCCACATACCTTCTGCACCCTTCTTTATCTCCCTCCTGTGCACTCTTTAGCCCCCTTCACTTTCTGTGCCTGTTCAACTTCCAGGAGCTCTGAGTACTTCTCCTGCATGGGACTTCAATAAACCTTCCAGGGTGAAGCCTAGCTTTGCGCATCGGCCCAGGTGTATATTGTGCCATAAGTTTTTTTTTTTTTTTTTTTAAATTCTTTATTTTTGGTGCATGTTGTATAATACAGATCATTTGTGGTTGCCACTTCCATGTGGTCAAACTGTCAAAGTTATACAATGAACATGGCATTCAATACGTTGCACATTTTGTTTTGGTTGGGCTGTGTGGTTATAACGGGGTGACCTATGTGTTTGTAATGTATCCCCATAGTGAGTGTGTCTCCGTTGGGAGTTCCGAGTGAAGCTTGTCTGTGGGTATGCCCGCTACATTTGTTTGTGGTGTGTCATGGAGATGTTGCTCCTTCCTGACGCTCTACGTGTCTACTGCGGTGGTCTCCTATGTGGGGAGCAAGTAATGAGTCGAACGACTTAGGCTATGGTTGTGTGGGGTTATTGGTCTCCATTGGAGGTGTGACCCTTGCCTCTAAGGTCGGCGTGTAAGTGGTGACCCGTGTGTGCCCCGGTGATTTCTATCCCTGTAACCTAGGGAACGGGGGGAGTGGAAGGGGGCATTAAAGTGCATCCCGCCAGGTTTACCAAACCCATGTGTCTGGGTTCTGGGTCAGTGGAGGCTCTGACGCCCTACTGCGGTTGTATAAGTGGAGCGTGTCAGCAGGCGTAAACATAAAAGAACTGAGGAAAATTAAACGGTCAAATGAACATTGGTATAAGAAAATGAGTTCAACGTATAAGTCCCAGCAGCCTTGGCTTGCAACAATAAACAGTGCGTGATGATCTTGGGGCTCTGCGATTGTCAGCGCCTCTTCAGGTAGTGGGTCCCTGCTTCCTTCTCGGCGCTAGCGTAGATGACTTGGCATCCGGTCCGGGGTGAGGGTGAGATATTCCCGGTGCTGGAGTTCCAGTGGCGGGTAAGCCCAGCGCTGTCAGCAGTGCTGGTGCGTCTGTCGGGGCCGTAGCTTTGAAGGATTGTCCGTCCTTAGTGACCCATAGGGTGTTTGGGGTTGCCCACCTGTATGTCAGGTTTTCCCCTTGTAATGCCCTTGTGAGGGGTTGCATGCTCTTGCGCCATATTAAGGTAGCCCTGCTCACGTCCTGAAAGAAGGAGATATGGCTGTTTTCAAAGTCATATGGGGATTTCCCCTTAAGCGCTGCAGTTAGGCCTAGTTTGTCGGCAACATTTTGGCACCTGAGGATGATGTCTCTTGGTGCTGTGGCTGGAGCTTTAGGGGACTTAGCTATCCTATACACCAGTGCTCCCCAACCTTTTTATCGCCGCGGACCGGTAAACATTTGATAATTTTTCCGTGGCCCACTTGTTTTGATTTAATAAGACAAAAAAAAAAAAAAAACAGTCACATATATTAAAAAAACACGCAGACACATACATAGTCAGAAAATCACAAACACAGTCACATAAAGACAGACTCAAAATTGTGTGTATGTGTGTGTGAGCGGTGCAGTGTGTATGTGAGGGTGGCAGTGTGTGTGAGAGTTGCAGTGTGTGTGTGTTTGGGGCGGTGTGTGTATGGGGGGCAGTGTTTGCGGGGCAGTGTGTGTATGGGGCAGTGTTTGGGGGCAGTGTGTGTAGTGTGTGTATGGGGGCAGTGTGTGTAGTGTGTGTATGGGGCAGTGTTTGTGGGGCTGTGTGTGTAGTGTGTGTATGGGGGCAGTGTGTGTAGTGTGTGTATGGGGCAGTGTTTGTGGGGCTGTGTGTGTAGTGTGTGTATGGGGCAGTGTTTGTGGGGCTGTGTGTGTAGTGTGTGTATGGGGCAGTGTTTGTGGGGCTGTGTGTGTAGTGTGTGTATGTATGGGGAGTAAGGAGGGTAGGGAGGCTTTTTTATTTATTTAATTAAATATAATATATTGATGTCCCCCCTCCCTTCTTACCTTTACTGGGAGGAGGGGGGACATTTCTTAGTCCCTGGTGGTCCGGTGGGGAATCCCTGGTGGTCCGGTGGTGGTGAGATGAACTCTAGCCCAGTTACAGGGCTAGAGTTCACTCTCGCGAGATTTGGAGCGTTGCCGTGGTTACCGCGGCAACGCTCCAAATCTCGCGAGAGGAGGACCCGGAGGAGCTGCAGGTAAGAGCTCCCGGGTCCTCTCTCCCTCCCCTGCCGGCTGCCAGCACCGTGCCTGCGGACCGGGGAGGGAGATCTCTGATCTCCCCTCCGGTCCGCAGGCACATTGCAGGGCTGGCACTTGGGCAATGCCAACCCTGCATTAGCCGGCAGGCTCGCACACCCCTGGGCGGCCCGGTACCGTTTGATCCACGGACCGGTACCGGTCCGCGGCCCGGAGGTTGGGGAACACTGCTATACACCCCATCAAACGTAAAGTACTTAGCTTGTTTTGCCGGTAGAAGGGATGCCACCAGCCGTCTCACGAAGTGCGGCAGTTCTTCCAGGGGTATGTTTTCTGGGACTCCCCTAATCTTTATATTTTTCCTCCTGCCTCTATCGTCTAGAGTGTTTACTTGTCTATTTGTTTGAGTCTGGGCTGTTTGTATTTGGAGTACCTTGTCTCTTAGTGCCTGGAAGTCCTGTTGCAGGGCCAGTACGTCTGCTGCTGTGGCTTGGGAGCGTGCTGCAACCGTTTGTACCTCTGTGGTTAGTGTCGCCAGGTCTGCTTTCCACATCGCTTTGAGGTTGGATTGGAGGCCTGTGAGCATCTCCTGTATGTCCTGCTTAGTGGCAGGAGCCAGTGGCCCCGATGTGCTGGCAGTCACTTGGGTGGTCTGGAGTGGGCTTTGGGGTGAATTCCCGCTCTCCGGTTGCTGGGATGTCGAGTCTCTCTCTCTCTCTCGAGAGGATTCTCTGGAGTCTCTTGCTGGTGGCTGAGACGTCCACATCTGGTCCAATTCGCGCTGCATTTTCGCGGCATTTGCGGGTGTCCTTTGGGACTTTCTCCCCATTTCACTGCCCAGGAGGTAGGGTGGCAGCAGGTTTGTGAAGTCCAGGTCTCCCCAGTATTCACCCGCGGACACTTGCGGCCGGCCGTCTGCGCGGTAGGCCTTAGAGCCTCGGTTGCGGTATTTTCTGCCCGGGGCCAGAAAGAAAGGCATCGATTGAGTCCGGACGATGCCCTGAGTATTATGCCGCCTTCAGGTACGATGTGGCTGGCGAGAGGTCGCTGATATTTGCCGATTTGATTTAGGCACACAGGAGCTGCAGAATATGGCGTCCGCTCCTGTGCGCTGTTAGGCTCCGCCCCCCGCCATAAGTTTTTTTGACCAGTTCATGACAAAGTTTCTTGTAAAAAGTCAGTTTGCTCTTTTCGCTTGCTCATTTTAACTGCTTACAACACATGCAATCAAATAGCAAAATTAAGTAACTATAAGAGGGGTGCAGAATAGAATTAGGAGCTTATTAATGGACCTCACAACACCACTCTATATGTATGTTTTACATGCACTCAAATAACTGTTCTCTTGCTGCCCAACACGGATTGTTAGAACTCACCAAGTCCCATAATGCTTCTCCTTCCCGCCTCGTCTGACATGTGACACTGATAGTTAAAGCAAAACAGAGTTCCAAAGTGATGAGCGGTTGCTCCCGGTCAGGCATGCCGTGGCTCTAAAGGCTTCCTGCAACTATTTGCTGCTCCCGAGGACCTCTAAGAAGGGATCTTAATGGCTGGGGAGGGCAGAATGGATGATTAGGGATCTTTTGGGGGTCGAGGTGGAGGGCTACAATTCTGGTACAATCGCTGGGTGGTCTGTCACAGCATGCAACCAATCACGTGTGCATATTTATTTATAACTTTGACACAGCACTGATGACATCACAACCTCTGTTTCGTATAGTTCACTCTCCAATCAGAACTCTGCTTTACCGTATTTAAATCACTATTTTTCCCGCTATTCACAGTCTTGATAAAAGTCCTTCGTGGACTGAAACGTCGACTTGATTGTTTTTGAATATTTGCACGTTTGCAAAATAAACTGAACAGATTTTTTCTAAGAAGTCCTCTTGAGTGCACTCCTTTCTATTGGTTTACATTAACGGCTGAGGCAGCACCGAGGCAAGCACAAGACCGGCAAATTGAGTGCGGGACATCCGATATTTACATATTTATTTATATACATACACACACCTGACTTTTTGCTTATGAGAGACCGCTATTGTCACTCTTCCTACCTTTTGCTACAATGAAGTCTCATCCCTATTGGTCCAGTGTAAAGCTGTTGGGATAACACTGTGCACATGTTGCTCAGAGTTTACCAGGTCCCAGGGTTCCCGGCAAGGATTCTAAGTCTTAGCAGGCCTATAAAGTGTGAGAGCTGTTTAGTGCACAGAGGCCACCACTAAATTGGTATAGTAGGCACCTGCCAATCAATGCTCCTATTAGAACTGCTCCATAAAGCAGGTGCCTACTCTGACTAATGATACAATTTTCTCTTGTGGGATAGGGTTATTATGTGCACCCCCTGCTGCTGCCTGTCATTTAGGGCCAACTTCCCCTTCACTCTTTAATTTGTACACTACTAGCAATAGAGTGTTCTTTTAAATCACTTTTGCTTCTGTTTATGCAGGCCTAGCCACACCACCCCTGACTGTGACTGATACAGAGTACATGAAAAATAAATGGTTTCATTTTCCATCAGATGTTAACTTGTTTTAAGTTAAGTTTTTAACTCCTGGTTTATAAACTGACCTTTAATTACATAAAGGAGACTTCTGCAGGGTCTGGCAAGCTATTAACAGTGCAAGAGATAAACAATTCTAAATTAAACAAAATGTGCAACAAAGGAAATATAAACATAAGAGGACTCCTTACAGGAAGTCTTTAGGAAGGCTGTGTAAGTAGTGTGCAGGGAGATGCAACTGGTGCTGCATAAACAAAGTGATTTACTTCCTAAATGGCCTAATTTAGCAGCGAGGGGGCATGATCTATATACAAAAATTGCTTCATTCAGCTAAAGTTGTTTCAGTGACTATAGTGTCCCTTTATCTTAAAATAAACAGTTACATGAAAAGAGACAAGTTTCTAAGTCTCGCATCTGTTTATGATGTTGATCGAAAAGAAGGTGAAAAACCCAGTTTGAAGTGTCTTCCAATTTTGCAACAAAACTAGGAAAAAAAATCCTTCCTAAACCCAGAATGGCAGTCAGACATCTCCTTGGATTAAGAAGCTGTTACATTATGAATGAACTTTGCATTCCTGAATAACCATGAAGATGAGAAGAGGGAAAATATGAAAAAAAAATTAAACAATATGGTTAATTAATTCATATGGCAATCACTTTAACCCCTTAAGGACCAAACTTCTGGAATAAAAGGGAATCATGACATGTCACACATGTCATGTGTCCTTAAGGGGTTAAAAAAGGCCCAATTTCCAGATATAATTAGGCCCATCATAATCTTCAGTACTAGGCCCATGAGATCCTTTAATGTGTCTCCGTTTCATCCATTTTTATAAACCTTCATGTGCAAGTACTGATCCACTGTCTGGGAGATTAAATGAGTCACAAGTAGAATTCTTAATATATTTTAATTTTTATTATTCCACAGTAACAAACTACTTGAACAAATGAAACGTCTTCCATTAATAGGCAGAAATGGCAATAAACTTTCCACCACACTAACTTGACCTGTGGATTTGCAAATATGTATCAAAATGTGAACATTTAATAGCAACATAACATTTAAAAAGTAAATTAGATTTTTTAGTTATTTTTATATTTTTGAACTAGACTAGGGCTCCTCACCCATTTCTGATGAAGCCACTGGGCTACTCTTGACTTTCCTGATGTAGAGAGTGTACACAGCAGCATCTTTCTAGATGTCAGAGAAAAGGAGAGGCAATACATTTAATTGAAAATGTAGCGGATTGTGTTTAAATGTCTCAAACGAATTGACTTTGAGTCAAAATATATACCAAGAAAAATAAAATAAAAATAAATAAATCAAAACCAACCCCCAAATTGCTCAATAAGTGTGCTATAAACTTTGTGAAAAACGAAATACCAAATTTGGTTTGAGTCTTCAATACTCAAGGAAACAAATTAAATGAAGTAGAATAAGGTATCCCATACGGACAGATTTTGGAGGTTGCTGTGGACGTGTGAACTTGTCAAGGCCCATACATTTCGTTTTTCTATCCAAAATCATTAGCAGCTGGGTGTTTTTCTTGATATCAAGAATCAAATCATAAAATGGGCCACTGCACCCGTGCATTTTTTTTGTTTTATTGCAATACCTTGGGCAATAAGAAAACCGTTACACACATTACATACATATGTTTTTAGAATTTGATAGATCAATAAAATTGAAATGCAATGTTAAAAAGACAGACATCTATGAACTATTTTGTTCCCATATGTGAACTGCTATTTGACCAGCTTTTATGTACTTAAATAAACATTCAAGGTTCAAGTACACCGCCAATGAAGGCATAGTACACATTCTAATAAAGTGGCAAACTTCTGAAATATTGCACATTTTATAATATGCATTGCAAGAAACATTTCCACTTTGGAAAACTAAACAACTCAGTCGAGTACATTAACATAACATTAGTCAAAGTAATAATAAATATAATGTAAAATAGCTAATGTTTCCTTAGACACCTATACGTAGCCAAGTTCAAGTAGAAAAATAAATACTATAATAAAGGTGCAATTTAGACAAATACCAGAAACGGAAATTAAATATGTGTGCATGTCTTTCATTACAAAAAGGCATTTGGTTTGTGAATTATATAGCTGCAGTGGAAGAACCACACAAAAATAAAATGAAAATGATTCACAACTGCTGCAGACAAAAGGTTTTGGCAAACAAAAATAAAATATCAAAAAGGAAACACGTTCTTAGACTCTGGAACCTTTCAGGAGCCAAGTTGCTGCACAAACTACTAATTTCTTTCTTATTCCAGTTGCTGCAGCTGTGAATTCTATGAGTTTTAAGTCAAAAACTGTTGTCCAAGGGTTGCAATTCATTATTATAGACAATGTAGTCCTTTTCAATGTAATAAATACAATACAAGCACCAACACAACTTAACTTGATAGGTTTTGGCTTCATGTTCATGCTGTTTTTCGTTCATTCAATTTTCTTTAGTTTGACTAAAAACAAACCCCGCCAAATATAAACCCTCCAACAAAACCGCTCATTCTGCAGTAGCAACACCTTTTTTTCCCCTAGCCAAACTAAATATATTGGAACAGGGATGAAAACAGTTAAGTAGTGTTGGTGCCCATCGTGTCTCTCTACTAAAACTAGACGCCTCAACGAAGTGTGTCACATGTGAAGTTTTATATCACAGTTTCAAATATTGTACACGTCCACTTCACAGGTAAATGTCACAGCCATGGTAAAAACCACATGGAATAATGCCCCGTCTTCTTACAACAACCTAGTCGAGATTTCATTAAAGCTGAAGTCACTTACAAGTGACAGATGATCTGAAGGGTAATTAAATGAAGGAAGCCTGTTGGGACCTATTTGTTCTTCTGTAGGTAGGCCCAAGGCAGAGTTCACTTTTAGGGCATGCTGGGAGTACCAGATGTAATCTAGAGTGTTGCAGAACTCTCCAGAAGGACGGATTTTCCAGGTTGTGTAGGGTGGCTCGGATTCTCCATCTTCACTCAGGACCTTATAAGCACTGTTGAGGTTAAGACTAGAGGAGGCAAATCGCTTGTAGACTTCCTCAGTAGGTTCTGCATTGAAGTCTCCACAGACTATCAAGGGTATCTTAGCTCCTTGGGTAATTGACTCAAGATTACGCAGTAGATCAGAACCCTGTGCTAACCTAAATCTCTCCCACCCAGTTCGGGCCTTAAGATGGGTTACAGCAAAGCATAAAAGCTTTCCGGTCTCATTGCATTGCAGTATCTCTGCAATAGCCACTTGGTTGGTTTTCAAACTTCGGGCAGAGAGTCTGATTTTGGCACTGCTGACTAGCTGGAAGCGGTCCTGCAGGAAAAACAAGGCACAGCCATCAGGTCCATTATTGTGCTCTACATCAAGGCAGGGAGACCATGGTTTGGCCAAAAAAGTGCACTGATAGCCAAGCCTGCTGAGGATTGGCTGGAAGGTGTCAAAGTAGTGATCCACCTCTTGAAGGCACAAGACATCAGGGCGATATATCAGAATCTCTTCCAAAATCAGGTACTTTCTTTCTTCCCACTTCAAGGCCTCCAGTGGACACTTCACAAAGTTGTCTTTGCCTTCCCCAAGAGCTAAAAATATATAAAAAGCAGAAAACATTAGGCATTTCAATGTAGCTGGCAGTTCAACATATACAGTTTTCCCTAAGATTAGTGTGCATTAGAAGTATAAGGGTTTATACAAATTAGGATTAAGTTTTTTTTTTTTATATATAGGGTCATTGATTAGGTCCTTTCTGTTATGATTAGGAATGCATTTGCTAGTAGGGACTCCAAAGCTACCAACTGCTAAATATTAACAATTGAATAGGTCACAGAGTATTTTTTTATTTAAATACATGCAGAGTACCTTGTCCATTTACTAAAAATGCCAGAAAGGCTGGCCTTTGCAGTCACGCTCGTAAAAACCAAACAAATACTAAAGGTCTGAGTATCTAGCTCAAATTCAAAGTATGAAACTGTGTGTACAAATTATTACTTACTATTGGACTAGATCTACATTTATTTTAATAATATGAAGAATTTGTATTCATTAGTTCCAAAATATATATACTCTATTGCTCTAAATGATTAAATTCACATTCTAAAAGTATGACACAGAGTAGGTTTTGATTTCATGCTTCCATGAACCAAAGTTCAGCCCTGAAACAAACAGTATCTTGCAGATTTTAGCAAGACTGATAATGTGAGTCTACATGGTGGTCAATGTTCTAAAGTTAAATATCTGAAATAATGCTCCATGGAAAAATTATAGGAAATCTGCTGCAAATTTGTGGGGGGACATATGAGAAATATTTGGCAGCAGACCAGTGTTCACACCATTCCCATACCTTGAGCTAGGATATTCCACTGCATCACTCTAAATGTCTGGCTACTGGAATCATTCTGAAGGGTGACAAATTCTCTAAGTGGACGAGCAGGCCTGTCCTGTAGTGCCACTTGACACTCCTCCAAGAGATCTTTGGGATCCAGATGTTCATGATCTGTTGGCTGCAGGTACTCTTCGTGCTGGGACAAGACAGGGCTGCTGGTGAGTGTCTTGGCAAGGGCACTGTACAGTCGACTGGTGCTGTTTCCCATGGAACAAACTACAGGAGTCAGAGAAAAAAAATGCATTCTTAAAAATGTTACTGACTAACAAGCTAAGGGTTTGAAGGTGGTCAAAAAGACAGGTTTGGATAGGCTTCCACCTGAACTACCATAAAACATGTCAATACATTTCTCTGTGAGCTGGCACATTTCTTCCTTAAATGGCAACAGGTGGCTTTACAGTAAAATGGCACCCCTCATACAGCCATTTAACATCCACCCTCCTCTCTCGATAGGCATATCACCAAACAGCTTCCTTTGATCAACTACATTAACTACACAACCATGTAAAACTTGCTAAATCCAGGTTATTCACCATTACATAAAATAGAGACCAGGATATGAAGGGTTCCTCTAACTAAAAACTGTGTTTTTATCAAACACTGTATTTTGGTTGGAGTAACCCTCTAAAGTTGTTTTTTATTTTTTAAAATTATTTTAAGTTAAACACAAGTACTAAAGAATTTGTCATCTGACAAGGCTGTTTTACATGCCTTAACATCAAATCACAATATCCAGAAAAACATAAAAGAACATTAAAACATACAAGTGATCAATGGACTTGTGGTATATGGGATGAATACAGAGAAATTTATCTTGCTTTTAAGTATTTCTTGGAACATGCTGTACAACGATAGTACTGCTGATTTTCTCAATGACCCTTGAATAGCGCAGTGTCTGGGTCAGTGACTGACCTAGTTGTACTTAAGTAGATTGTGAGACACTGATCAGGAAGCATTATGCTAAATAAGGAATAGGTTACAAGAAGCAATGTCAGAATGTGCTGAACAGACTGTACATCAAAATGTGGAAGGCATTAAAAGCTGCTGCATCGAATTTGGGTTACTCCAACATCTCAAATATAGGGTGGGGAGATGAAGAAGGAATTCTTCAATACAAGGATGATTATAAAATAAGATTTTTTCCATAAACAGAATGAAACATGGAGTTTTCCATTCAATTATGACTGCAGGTCAGAACAGACAGGACAGGTAAATTAAAGAATCAAGGTATTCACAGGTGTAGAAGTCAGATAGACCTACGTGTTCGTTCAGTGTTTCAATTCCTCTGCGTCTGGTCACTGTTTCTTGCATTACACAGTTTTATAGCTTATACAGAAACTAATTTTAACAATTACTCAAATACAATGTACAACGTACATTCCCGAACCAAGGAGAACATAAGAAAGTGCACCTTTTTGCACTGCAATAGTACTACTGTGACAAATCTCTATTTGGGAATGATTTCCTTTTTTTTTTTTTTTTTTTCTACATCATAAGCCAAAAAGTTACTTGCACACTTTGCCAAAGGGCATACTAGCATGCTATATGCTACTGCACACTAACAAACCAAACACATAATAGACCTGTTATCGAACACCCTATTGTTCTTCAGTAGGACATTGTATAACCAATAGTTAAAGGTTCTGGAACTTTATAGTGTTCAGCATGAGAAATATTTTGCAGCTCGTGAGTCGTTGGTATTTTCATAGCTCAACACAGGGCAGAGTTTTTGGTAATAGACTGGCTCTCTAAGCTCCAAGAGCTAATCATGATCAGATAACAAGACACATTAACCCTACCTTCAGTTGACAATGCATGGTATCCCTTCTGCAGGTAATTCATGGCAATGCCATTGTGTGCCTCCATTCTGTTTCACTGCTTGCACAGATTAACTAGCTCACGTTATTCCACTGGCTTAGGCTACAGTGACTGAGCACAGACAAGCGTCTTGACTCACTATCCACACGGACTAATTCTGTCTGAAACCACCGGAAGATAAAAGGAAGTTAAACGCTTTATACTATAAGCCACGTCACTGACAGCCAAGGGCACAGTTCTACTCTGGACATCTGTCTACGCAACAACTGCATGTGTAATGTTCTGAGGAACACAGAAATGCAGTGTACAGATATTTGGGGGGAGGTTATTCTTAACAGTAATCTAGTTATAAAAAATGAATTATAATATAAAAGCGCAAAAAGATTATGAGGACCAAAAACAGCAGCTATACACATGAAAACGTCTCCAATTTCCAGTAACATAAAATACCAAGAAGCAAGTGTAAGCACTTACTGGATATACCCTTAATATCAAAACTAACAGGGTTTCAAGAATAACATCAAAAAACAATGTAAATAGAGTTCAAGTATTGATAAACACTGCTAAAAACAGCATAAAGTGCTCCAATAGAAAGCATGGTTTTCGACAGGTGAATTGCTGAGTGGTGTGCAGATTTAGGCATCTCAGGGATTTCATCTGTACCTGGGCCCGGGAACACGAATCCTGGCTTCTGTGTCTGACAACACACAGATTTATGAAGTGGTTATATTTCACACTGTCAATGTACTTGCCTACATTGTGATCTTTGGAAACAAGCGTCACATTTTAAATCTGGAAGGGGATTCAATAAAGCTACAGTATCACAATACATTTTTATTTTTTAAGGAGCTTGCAAGTGTACACTTAATATAGGAGACATTTCAGCAGCATCATATACTAGATAAACATATTGGCTCTTTATGCGGTTTGTTAATTATTATTATTATTGCCATTTAGATAGCGCCAACAGATTCCGTAGCGCTTTACAATATTATGAGATGGGGGATTTAACTATAAATAGGAGAGAGTTGAAGAGGACCCTGCTGAAACGATTGAAGACTAGGGGAGAGTCTGATGGCGGTAGGCATGCGATTCCATAGGAAGGGAGCCGCTCACGAGAAGTCCTGCAAGTGTGAGCTGTACGGGTGCGAGTAGCGGACAGGAGAAGGTCAGGGGCAGAGTGGAGAGACCGAGAAGGGGCATACCTACGGATCAGTGAAGAGATATTGAAGGGGCTAGAATTGGTCGTCAGTGCTTTATAGGTATGTGTTAGCACTTTGAATTGACTCCTATAGGATACAGGAAGCCAGTGTAAGGACTGACAAAGGGGTAAGGTGTGAGAGGAGCGACTAGAGAAGAAAATCAGTCTCGCGGCAGCATTCATTACAGACTGTAGCAGGGCGGTACGGCTTTTGGGAATACCAATTAGCAGAGGGTTACAATAATCCATGCAGGAACTTACTAGAGCACAGACAAGCTCCTTGGTAGCATCTTGCTTAAGAAAGGGACAAATGCAGGCTATGCTTTTAAGATGGAATCTACAAGATTTGACAACTTACTAGATGTGAGGCCAGAATCAAGAATGACGCCAAGACAGTGCACTTGCAAGGATGGACTTATGTGGATAACATTAATTTGCAGGGAGAGCGAAAGAGGAAACCTAGAAACCTAGAATGTGACGGCAGATAACCATTTTTTTTTTTTTTTTTAAATACTTTCATTAGTCCCTGGCCTTATCTTATAGTTAGGATAGCCTTATGCATATCCCACACATGCTTAAACTGGATCAGTATTAGGAGGAGGAAAGACAAGGAGCTCAGCTTTCGCGAGATTGAGTTTCAGAAAGCAGGAGGACATCCAGTCAGAGATGGAAGAAAGGCAAGCAGTGACACGTTGCAGGACGGCAGGGGAGAGGTCCAGGGAAGAGAGATATATCTGGCTGTCATCAGCGTACAGGTGGTAGTTCAATCCATAAGAGGTAATAAGTTTGCTAAGAGATGCAGTAGAAAATAGAAGGGGACCAAGGACAGAGCCTTGGGTGACTCCAACCGAGACAGGACGAAGGGAGGAGGTATCATTAGAAAAGGAGACACTGAATTAGCGTTGGGAGAGATAGGAGGAAAACCATGAGAGGACAGTCACAGAGACCAAGTGATTGAAGAGTTTGAAGAAGGAGAGCATGATCAACGGTGTCAAAGGCAGCAGAGAGGTCAACAAGAATTAGTATGGAGTATTTATCAATATTTGGAGAACTCTAACTACATTGTTTTTGATATTTTAGGTTACCCTGTTAGTTTTGATATTAAAGGGACACCATAGTCACCCAGACCACTTCAGCTCAATGAAGTGGTCTGGGTGCCAGGTCCCCCAGGTTTTAACCCTTCAGGTGTAAACATAGCTTTCAGAGAAACTGTTTACATTGCAGGGTTAATCCAGCCTCTAGTGGCCGTCTTCCTGATAGCCGCTAGAGGCGCTTCTGCGATGCTGCATGCGAAAATCGCATTCAGAACGTCCATAGGAAAGCATTAATTAATGCTTTCCTATGGACTGTTTTAATGCGTGCACGCTGCTCTTGCCACGCATGCACATTCCGCTCCAATCGGGAGCTGACGTCGGAGTGGGAGGAGAGGTCACTAGAGCTGAGGGAGCCCGGGGCTGGATTAAAGCAAGTAGCTGAAGGGGTTTTAACCCCTTCAGCGCCAAGGGAGGGGGGGACCTAAGGGTTGTATAGTGTCAGGAAAACTATAGTGATCCTTTAAGAGCATATCCACCAAGCACTTAAACTTACTTTTCAGTAATCTAGTTATACCCATTTTTATTTTTATTTTATTAAAAAGCTTGGGATGAGTAAAATACAGAAACAAGTTTTTAGATTCAGAACGGTAACACCGGTTGTAATCTTCTATATTGTCTGTCAGGAAACCATTCTTCCCATATATATTTAGCATCCTTCCTATTACAGCCTTGAAATATCCCTATGTATTTTTATTTTAAGACATGGTGGATTTGATTCAGGGAACTTTTATTTCAACAAAGCAGTTTCATCCTTGCCTGAATGTATATTTTCTAATAATCAAGCATGAAAGCATAGTACTGCTTAACTGTTAAAATAAATAAAATTGACCTACCACCCTCTTTGAATTCTATGGTTTTATTTATCAGGACATAGTAATCAACTGTTCAATGCTCAATGAAGTGGTCTGGGTGCCAGGTCCCCCTAGTTTTAACCCTGCAGCTGTAAACTGTAAACTGAGGGTTAAACCAGCCTCTAGTGATTCTCACTGTGAAAAATCACAGTGATAAGACGCTGACATTCATAGGAAAGCATTAAGTAATGCTTTCCTATGGGCGGTTTGAATGCGCGCTTGGCTCTGGCCACGCATGCGCATTTGGAGCGGACGTCGGCAGGGGGAGGAGAGGTCACCAGCACCGAGATGGATGCGTCAGCCCAGCGAGGAGGGGACCTAATTACCCTATTGTGCCAGGAAAACGAGTTTTCTTGGCACTATAGTGCTCCTTTAACAGGTCTTAAAAATGTAATACAACCTCAGATTAACAAGAACACATGACATATTACACCATGTGCCATTTCTAAACAATTTTAAACCCATCATTGTACAGCCAGAAAGATTATTCAAAAGTGGAAAATATTCAACAGTTGCCAATCTTCCCAGGAGTGGATGTCCCAGACAAATTCACCAAAAGGTCAGACAATGCAATGCTCAGAGAAATTGCACAAATACTACGAGTTACATCTCTACAGGACTCAGTTAGCACGTTACACGTTAAGGTTCCTGACATTATAATTAGAAAAAGACCGAACAAGTATAGTTTGCTTGCAAGGGTTGACAAGAGAAACACTCTTCGTCCTAAAAAGAACACGGCAACACTTAGCAAGCCAGTAACCATCCTGATGAGTTGCATTAACAACAAACAGCTGTCCATGAGTGGTTCACTGAATTTGCATCTCTTCCTGAGTTGTGTTTTGTTTGCTGTTGTGTACAGCAAACACAAACTCCAAGGAATCCATGTTTTAAATGCATAACATGCAACAATCTATTGCCACTTCTGTAATAGTCCGTTTTTAAGCTACGGTCGAACATCTAGCAATGGGCAGAACCAGAAGTGTTTGTTCCTGCCCTGGACAGTGTATTATGTTACAAATAAAAATAGCTGCACAAATGTGCTTCTCTGCTGACCTTATTACTACAGGAACCTCCCTGTTCCGAGCATGAAGCAATGCAAGAGCTTGCACACACTAAATGTCAACATAATACGTCAATCACCAGTGTAAGTATGAATGTGAATGCATGTCATCAAGTTCCATGCTAAAACACCCACAAATGTTACAAGACAGCTTCAAATTAAAGAGCTAGTACATTGTGATAAGGTTTGCTTCAATTGGATTAAAAAGGAATTCAGCCAAGAAATCTTGTATAGTTAAGATATTTTTAATTTAATTTTCTTTAGAGTCAAATTTTTTTTTTTTTAACTAAAAAGTTCTGTTCTCCAAGCTATCCTCTATTTTAACAATACTGGTGAATGTGAAAGCTACCGCAGAATTTTATTGAGATACAATACAGAGGGTAGGTTTCAGCTGACAACATTCTGTTAAAAGCTGTACTGACTAAATATGGGTAAAAGGATGACGGGTGCACAGCAACCCCCATTAACCCTGCAGTGTATGGTTATAAGCAAATAAAATGTAACATGTTATTTGTCTGTTCACATTTGTAATACAAGAGGAAAACAAGCCCATGAGATTCCAACACAACACATTGCATTAGTTGTTATCAGAGAGTTAATCAAGGTATTTTTTTTTTGTGCACATTGAAATAGCTGGGGGCATTTATTGCTTAATCGTTACCTCCATCCCCCCTCCCCCCACTCTTTTTATGGATATCAGTGCCAGTTAACAATGAATAATAACAAAAATACGCAGTCAGTCAGGAAACAATGTCCAGATGCATGAAGGGAAATGTATCATAATCACAAGTCTGGCAATGTGTTTGTTAAATGTTAATATAGCTGGGTGCAGGTTGTCCACAAAGAACTTATATGGCACGATATGAAAAGGCTAGAATCACAAATGACTTTACCCAACATGTACACCTGTGTAACTAATAAAAGGTGGGGAAAATACTGCCAAATATTTTTATAGGATATGTTATACATTTATAGGATACCCGTAACGTAAAAATATTTACACTTTAAAGAATATAGATTTTACCCGAATTATTACATTTGAAAAAAAAGAGGGAAAAAAGCTTTAAAGGTGGAGGTGTTTAATTTGAATTTTAGCCATGCATGTAATCTCTAAAAGATTTCTGTTAAAAAAAAGAAAAAAACTTTTCAGGGAATGTCTAAAAATAACATCATGCAGTATAACAGAGGGGCCGAGCTCAAGGATTACGTGTGTTTATCTTACAAAAACGTCCCTCCTAAAAATAATGCCTTGCTTTGCTAACTTATAGCTTCCTGACCTTGAGGCCACCTTAAAGAGTAAATTAACAAAACTCCTACTCTACTGATATAAACAACACATCCAGTTCCACATACTGCACAATGTGTAGTCAAAGACAGCTTTATACAGGAGAAAACACAAAATGAAGATGAAAAACAAAACCAAAACAAAACTAAACAAAATGCCAGACTTAACTCCAGGGACTACCTTGGTCTTCTGAGATTTTCACCTAAGCAGCAAATGTGCCTAAGTAAGCCATAGTAAGCCTAGTGCAAGAAAGGTGGCATACACACCTGGGAAAAGCGGTATATTCTGCCAACCTTGAAAATGCTGCTGTCTGCAGTGGGTACAGCTATGAAAATAAAACTTCATGGTCACATGGCAGGCTAGTCTTTTTTTTTTTTTTTTTTTTTTTAAAGGAAAGCAGTGACACCTAGTGGTATAGTTGCTGCACTACCATCAAAAAGCTATTCCACCACCCCCTTGTTAACGTTGCAAGTCAGGAATCCCTATGTATTTTTAAACAAATGGAGGTTTTTTTTTTTTTGTTTTAGTTACCTCCAATGGCCATGAGAGGATGAGCCCGCCTGCCAACGTCAAGGCAGACCCCCCTAGGTAGGTCCTAACTCTAACCATTCACATAGGGATTAAGGAGAGAGCGCAGGTAACTTGTTTTTCTTTGGTTTTTACTATATATTGGGGCTGATGTGTACTGTAGTCATTGCAGCCGCCCAGTGATGGGAGTGAGCGCAGGACCTTTCTTTCTGCATTTGTATCCATTTTTTGTATTACTCAGCCTTGTTACAATGCAGCCGCCCATCCCATGTGTTCCCTATTAAGGGTTAATAATGTATAGGGGTGTATATAAAAAAATATCCCTTTCTGTCACAGTAGAGATTTTTGCCAGAGGCTCAAGGAAGCAAGGTGAATGGTTAGAGTTAGGACCCACCTAGGGGGGTCTGCCTTGACGTTGGCAGGTGGGCTCATCCTCTCATGGCCATTGGAGGTAACTAAAAAAACTCCATTTGTTTAAAAATACATAGGGATTAAGGAGAGCGCAGGTAACTTGTTTTTTTTATATATTACAGCCTAGTGATAACTCCACTGGCCACTCCTTAGATGGCTGCTAGAGGCGCTTCCTGGGGCAGTTCCCTCTGCATGCAACCACTAAGCTTTCCTCATAGCGATGCATTGATTCAATTTATCTCTATGAGGAGATGCTGAAAGGCCAGGGCTGTGTTTGACTTGTGCTGGCTCTGCCACTGATCTGCCTCCTTGACATTCTCAGCCAATCCTATGGGGAAGCATTGTGATTGGCTCAAGCCACCACTTCTGATTATGTCAGCAGACAGAGGCAGTTCAGGAGCAGAGCCAGTAGCTGAAGACTTGAATACAAGTAAGATTTTACTATATTTAGGGGGGCTAGATGAAGGTTTTAATACTAAAGGGTCAGGAATACATGTTTGTGTTCCTGACCTTATAGTGTTCCTTTAAAGCCTAAAAAATAAAGCAACTATAGATCAAGGCTTACTGGCAACGATTCCTTAAGGACTGCAATGAAGTTACTAGTGTCCTTTGATAAAAAATCATGTATTCACATAAGATGGCAAGGTGGACAAGATGATCACAAACAATGAAATGTTGTAATTATTGAAGTTAACCTGTCACTTAGGGTTCAGTATTAGCTATATCACAGCTTCCAAGCCTTTGACTGCAACCTTACAGATGCTCTTCTGATCGTCTCTCACATCACATAAACAGACCTGCAGACTACCAATAAAACCAAACAAGGTGATCAGCGCACACAAATAAAAAGGATTAGTTACCTCATGTACAAATTCTTCTTAACTTAGTTACATATATTAATCCTATACCAACATATGTAACAAAGTTAAGAAGAATTTGTAAATGAGGTAACTAATCCTTTTTATTTGTGTGCGCTGATCACCTTGTTTGGTTTTACATTTCTTTGCACTTTTAAATATTTAGTGACAAATATACTTGGGTTAATAAGCTGCATGTATTTTCTATTCTGAGCACCAACTATATATTTATTTATTTATTTATTTTTTTTAAAAAAGACCTATCTGACCTGCTCTGAACAACACAGGGAAGCACTTCAAAAATATTAAGTTCTCACAAGTGCTTTCCCACAAAATCAGAGAATTGTTCATTTGACCTGAAAGGCCCAAGATGGCGCTAGCAAAGAAGTCCTGCTCCAGCGCCTCGATTGATGGTGCTTTCTGATGCGTAAAGTAGGGGAAGGCAAAAAAGGTGTGGTGAGATTTACTTACCTAAACCGGTCCCTCGCAGGTGTCGTGATCTTTCTTGGCCTGCTCCTCGTCAATTCCTGACGTGCCGACGTCACTGCTGTATTCTCGCACATGTACAAGAGTACAGCATTGAGATCTATGGAGGATTCCGTGTGACCACAGGATCCTCCATAGAGACAGCCAATTTCCTGCATCTGTCACTGGTGATGACTGTCGGGATTGACACTTGGACTCCACCCAGAGTCTAAAAAAAGTCATCCCTACTTTGTCTCTGTAGATCTCCTGACTGGGTTGGAATTCCAGTGAAATATACTCTCCTTGCAACCATAAGAAACATTTGCTGGGGAAATAGCATAGGGACAGTAAGCAGAGGTCCACCTGTGGGAGGGTCTGCATGCTCTCACTGTCACTCACTACTCAGCTTAGAGCCTCTGTGTCCTCAATCATACAGGCTTAAAACCAAGAATTAAAAATCGACATGTGTGGGAAGGACCACTTTAAAAATAGCAAAAGTTGCAGGGCATGACAGTTATACATTAAAAGGGACACTATAGTCAACAGAACAACTATAGCTTAATGCAATGGATATATAGTGTCTATAGCCAGTCTTTAGAGGCTGAGCAGAGTTTATATTGGTGCCTAGTAACACATCTGGGTGAAGTCACTCAGACAGCCACTAGACAGACGCTTCCTTTAACAGTGCACAGCGTTTCCACCCTTTGCATGACACTGAACATTCTCCATAGACGCATTAATTCAATGCATTTCTATGAGGAGATGTCGATTGGCGAAGTGTGCCGAATGGGAAAGCACTGTATTGGCTGCGATCATCAAGATGGATCATTTGAGCCAGAGGAGGAGAAGAAAGTAAGTAAAATCACCTTTTCATTGCTCTGACAGCGGGGCCGGGGCACTAAACAACCATACCAGAACTATAGTCAGGAATACACGTTTGTATTCCTAACACTATAGTTTTCCTTTAAATGTATGTTACAATTCTCCTTTTCCATGTCTATAGGTAGAATGTATTTTACAGCCCCATGACTACAAGGGTATAAAGACTGTCTGTAGTATAGCCTGTTGCCTCGAGACAAGCCTTGCATTTTTCAGAGCAGGACACGTTACAGCACCATTCTACTATAAGAACCTGAGCTTATCATCTCCAGTGCCAGAGGGACAGCATTGCTAGGATACAGTACACATTCTATTAAGCATTAATGTACAAAAAATTCTCTTTTTCACCCAAGCAGGGAGTAGAAACCTTATACAGGGCTTAAGATTTCCACATGTTAGTAGAGATCTGCATGTGCATTTCAGGTAAATTAGACCTGGCTAGCAACATAAGATCTGACATTTTGAATCTCCATTAAAATATAGCACTCCACTCCAACATTAATATTTGGTTTTAACATTTGTTGTGGTCCTTTAACTCTGTGAATGCCAGACATGCTTCCCTATAAACCCCAAAATAATTGTTGCTCATTTTTTTTTTGCTGCAGACGTGAGACCTCTCTCTCTGCTGCTTCGCTCCATCCCTCCATCTGTGATGACCGTTTTGATCAACGAAAACAGGCATATGCGCAATCATTTGCACAAATGCACATAACAAATGCAACAATTGCCCCACAGAATGCACTAATGTATCCATACAGAAATTCCTCACTTCTCTTTGAACTCTCCGTCAGATTAAGTGAACCAGGAAGCCCTTGTGGCCGTCAGCTTGACAAATCTCACATTTTTCCAAATAAATTCATAAAAGTAAAAATTTCTCAATTTATAGTCATTTATATTCTGTTAGCTGCTAAAATGAGCATAGCATATAAACGGCGGGAAAAAAGCCCTCCTACAGTTTAAGATGTGTTAGAGAGAGTTGATATGACGTCTCAGTACGAATAAATGGCATATCAGATAAAAGGTAAGAATTAAGATCAAGATCAGTGCGGATGGCAGAGGATTAGAGAAATATTTGGTTCCTTAAAAATATTAAGTACCCTAGCGCACCTTCCCATACATGCGACCCAAATCTAAAGCTGACAAAATTTAAACATTTTAAATAAAATTTTAACTTTAAAATGTAAATAAAATTATAATTCAAGTTAAAATTGAACTTGGGATGAATTTGAATTTAAATTTTGATTCAAATTCAGATTTATTTTCAAACCTCAAATTTATCATTTTAAATTTATTAGATTAAATGTATTATCAGAAATGATGGAGATGTCTATTGGTTAACATATTAGTACTAAGTTGGGGACCATGCCTGATAAAAATACATTATGCAGGTTTTATTTCTATAAGAATATATTATTGTTGCTTTTTTTTGGCTACGCTCCAGATATAAGTGCTCATGAGCTCGACTTTCACAGGTCACGCATTTAGACACTGGCTGTACATTAAAAAAAAAAAAGAAAAAAATATTTGTGTCTCCCTGACATCCACTAGAGACGCTTCCTCGATTTACACTGAGTAAGTCGCACTTCTTTGAAGCTGGACGTCCTCACAGACCTACAGCATCAAAAAAGAATCTCTATATCAAAGCATTGAGTAATGCTTTCCTATGGACAGATTCGAATGCGCGCGACTCTGGCAGCGCATGCGGCTCCACTCTGGAGTTTATGTCGATGGAGGATGAGAGGTCACCAGTGCTGAGGGAGCCTGGTGCTGGATTAAGGTAAGCAAATAAATTGTTAACCATTTATTCGCCGCAGAACAGCTATAGTGTTCCTTTAAAGTAAAGCATGTTCATTTTTGCAGGTTCACGTTAGACCCTATAATATTGTATCAACTGAATACTTATATGGAACTGTAAATATATATTACAATCTGAATATGGTACTGTATTGTAATATACTTTTGACTATGAAGGGATCTCGGGAACTGGAACCTTACTGTAAAATTATTGTTGTATTACAATTTGTTCTTTATTTTGAAAAAAATAAAAAAAAGTAACAATTTCTCTTAATCTGCATTTTTATGAATTGGGAAAAGAATGGCATGCAGCGAGCTGCATTGATTAAAAGTTTTGTTTTTAAGTTCACATTATGTGATGTGTGTGGTAATTTCTATAGTGATCAGATCAACACTTTAAAGTCAGATTTTTATTTAGTGAGAGCACTTGTGGAAATTATGTCTGGTTACCCTCGTGACAAGCATCACAATGTGTTAAGACAACTGGGTACTAATCTGTCTGGCAACTCCATAAGAGACTAGTCAATGTTAAATCAAAGTTACAGTACTTTTCATCATCATTCCTCGGTTTCTCTTAAGTATTCTTTGAGAAAAATGGAACAACCTGCAATCAGGTCAATAGATCCTGATCGCACAGTTTTAGAACCAACATGGAAAACCTATGTAGAATCAAATTAAATGGCCGACATAGGGGCTGTTAAATTGAAATTAGGTCATCTGTGAATAATAGATTGCAGCTAAGACCTTTCTAATGTGTATTGTTCACTGTATGTCACCCCGTTAGTAACCCCATAATGTAGAGGGATGCAGAGCTTGCTGATGCTTTGGAATTCTGGTCACTAAATTTATTGAAATCAGATAAAACAGTGAAAATAGGAAAGTTTCAATGTAGATAGCAGCAGTGTAACATGTACATAGGGCTCTTGTTTCAAAACCAATGTGTCTTGTGCTTGAATGAAAACTGAAGCAGCTTGAAGCAATTGCTGTTGCATTATCAATAAACTGCAAAATATAGAAAACGATGCATGGCTCCTCCGCACTAAAGAGCATTGTCATATATGCACCCCTTGCAACTGCATCAAAATAGGTCGCCAACGTATATACCATTGGGCATAGAGCAGAGACTAAACCGGGCTACCTATGTGGCCTTTACGCTGGCAAAGGGTTCATATGTCCTGTAAGCTACACACACAACCTCAATAAGAGAGGCCCTAGCTATAGCCAATCATTTGCAAGTTTCTCTCTATTTCCACCTACGGGCGGAAAGTAACACAGGTTAAGCACTACTGCACGACTGACCTCTTTAGACCAGGAACCAACTATGACCACCAGACCGAGGCCACACTGCTCTTAAAATAAAAACCCCAACTCCCAAACAATGTCCACTTGTGACAGACTGCATTGTAACATGTACCCCAAGACGTTTGTAATCAAAAATATATCTACATTGTTCTTGTTTCTGCTAGCCCACTCATGCATGTGAGCCGGGTAAAAAATAGAGAAATTAAAAAAATAAAAATAAATTTACTTAATAAACACAAGCTGCTAGACCTTTTTCTTTTCAGAAAGAATATTACTAGTAAGATTCTTCAGTGAATGTGCCTACTGAAATGATATGCTCGACTTTTAAAAGGAAACATTGGAGACTCTTGTAAATACCCCCAGTAAGAATGCAATCTAGGTCTATCTCCGAACTGCTGGGAATGTGGACATTTGCCCTATCAAGGGGGATTTGACCAGCACAGTTTGGATTTTTGCTGTAGTTACAGTAAGTGGATGGTGTAAAGCCTAAACCATGGAAAACAGTATTCTCACTAAAATGGTTAATAACCTATTATTATAGTGGATGTTTTTATTCTTCATTTAAAAATAAAATAAAAACTATGATTTCTGTTTTAGTTTCTTATTTTTAGATAAGTAAAGATTACATTGTATATGTCATTAGTAAAGGATGCAAAAGGCTTAGGAAACCTTTACAGGTAATAAGCATGTCCCTACGGCTAGTATTACCATATTATTGTGATTGGTGATATTTGTAACCATCGTGACTCCTGCTCCTCCATAAATATCTTGAAAACCTGCTTTATGCAGAGGAACAGTAGGAAGCAATTTCACTAAGTTCAAGCTGTGAATCACAGAGTGACTCATCACAATATTGGAACAACTACATTAATGGCCAGTACGCAATTAACCCTTGACACAACCAGCCAGGATCATTATGCTGTAATGCGATTTCTCTAAAGAAACACAATGGTGTTGGGAATACAAAACTGTATTCCCAACACTATAGTGTCCCTTTACCGACCCCCGCAGCCCCCACCGTGGCAATTAAAACACCTGATTCCAGCACCAAAGTCCCTTAGTGCTGGCCCGCCTCCACCATCATCAAGAGGAAGATCATAATGTGCAAGCATAGCAAGCGCGCTTTATGCCTTCCCAATAGGAAAGCATTGAATCAATGCTTTCCTATGGGGGATTTGAAGACGCTGGATGTCCTCATGCACAACATGACGTCCAGCATCATTTCACGGAGTTAAACGAAGATGACAGAGAGCCTGCACCCAGACCACCGGTTGCTCAGATGAGGTGCTTGTAAGCTGCTAAATTTCTTACTTTCGCATTCCATCCATACACTCTCAGCCAACAAATTATGTCCATAGTTTGGGATAATTGGTAAGTGGAAAAGGAAAGAGACTTGTGACACCATAACCACTATAGCAATGAATAGCATTGCACAATGGAGAGATAGCTTTTTATTCTCATTAAAGTGACTCCAAATAAGTCACGACATGAGCACATTAATAAAAATGGAATGGAAATCCACCTTGGCTGATAACTGTAGGACGGTACAGAGTAGATAGATATAGAGACTTTTTTTTTTTTAAATCTTAATATTTTGTGAAAAACAATTTGAAAAGCATATCCAAAAATATTAAAAATCGAGGTCAGTGTTTTGAAACACAATCCTTTTAAATTGATAGATATCTCTCTCTCTCAATTTAAAATGATTGTTTTTCAAAAAATATTTAAATTGCTTCAAAAGCTTATCTAAAAAAATTAAACAATGGCCATATAAAGTTAAAACAGGCTGTAATAACAGGGTGAAATGTCATTGGTTCTTATGTGCAGCAATACTAGTCCCACAGATATCTGAAATAGCAATTTTTGTGTATAAACATTCATACAAGGGTGACAGAATGGGTCATGTACCTGGCTATTAGGATACGGGTACATTAAGTACTGCTGTGGTACACAGTGTGCTTATGGCTATTATGTCAGCGGAACAAAGAAAAACTGTATTCCCAGCACGCTAGTTGGCTCTTGTCTTAACACGTGTCTCGTCTAGTAACATCTAGTACTATACTGACTCCTTCATAAATAAAATGTACTCATAAGAAAACAACGGAAAATAAAGTTAAAATATCAAAGGATTTGGCCATGTCATTGCAATATTTTAAAATAATTCATGTTCACTTGTGTGTACAGGTTAAAAGATAATTATTGTTGGAGACTAAGGACTCAGCTTTGGAAAGAATGCATGCTGACTTAGGAATGTCAGGCAAAAAAAAAAGTGTATATATTATATATATATATATATATATATATACATACACACACACACACACACACACACACAAATTTTAAACTCCACACAACCTGGTTAAATGACCACTATAGTGCTAGGAAAACATACTCGTTTTCCTGGCACTATAGTGCCCTGAGGGTGCCCCCACCCTCAGGGACCCCCTCCCGCCCGGCTCTGGGATGAGGCTAGGGTTAAAACGTACCTTTATTCCAGCGCCGGGCAGGGAGCTCTCCTCCTCCTCCTCCTCTCCGCCTCCGATCCTCCCATTCGGCTGAATGCGCACGCGCGGCAAGAGCTGCGCGCACATTCAGCCGGTCTCATAGGAAAGCATTATCAATCATTATCAATGCTTTCCTATGGACGCTTGCATGCTCTCACTGTGATTTTCACAGTGAGAATCACGCAAGCGCCTCTAGCGGCTGTCAGTGAGACAGCCACTAGAGGATTTGGAGGCTGGATTAATCCATTTTTAAAGATAGCAGTTTCTCTGAAACTGCTATGTTTATAAAAAAAAAAAAAAAAAAGGGTTAATCCTAGAGGGACCTGGGTGCCTAGAGTGGTCCTTTAAGCTGAAGTGGTCTGGGTGCCTAGAGTGGTCCTTTAACAAAGCAGGTTTAGATCAGAGCTGTCGTTGTTCCACACTTACCCAACACCATGTCCTCATTACATAATGAAAGACTCATTGCCATGCTCCTGGTTTTCAGTTTGTTACAATGTACCGTTTATTTACAGGGTTTTTCACTAAACTCTGACTTCTCGAAAACTGACTTCCAAATGACAATGTAGACAGTAACAGCATGTACTCACTATACATCACACTGCGGCAGTAAATTCATTCCTCAAGCGAGATGGAAGATTAATTCAAATTATTTTTGCCTAAATTTTGGAATCGTCATTTAATTTATAACACAATTCATACTAGCGGACAGCTCAAATTTAAAAAATGTCAATTTGTATTTTAATTCCCTGCTATTCAGAGTTTACTGAACGAACCCTTTAGCTGGTAAGTGGAGATAAACAAGGAGATGGCAAAATTAGGCCCAAATGTCATAAATAAATATCGGATTCAGCCATTTCTGGTCATTTTTTAGCTTAAAACGTGCAGCCCCTGTCCATTCTCCAATGAATGTTCCAGTAGTGAACGTTCCACGTTAGAATCCTGCTATATCCTATCCCTCCATTGCACCCACACACAGCTTACTCACCCGTTCTGGAGGCTGTCCTGGTCACGGCCCCCGTGGTTCCACTTGCAGGTGTAGAGGCTGTGGCAGACCCGCCACCTGAGGCCGTTTTTGCCGGTATTTCTCCGACCCAGCCGACCAGGTTATGACAACAAGCGAAGCTGGCCAGTGAGCCGAGCACCGGGGGAGACAGAGCCCTCCTCTTCACCGGGGAGTGGTGAGGCTGCTGCCGCAGAGAGGTGACGCACAGGGCGGGCACGTCTCTTAGCGCCGAACACAGCCTGCCTGCCGAACCGTGATACATCCCTGGATACACACGGTGAATGCAGAGCAGATCAAGGCGGTCAGAGAGAGAGAGAGAGAGTACAGACCGGATGGCCACAGATAGCAAGCACTGTGTTAACCCGGAATAAACCCGATACAATACTGCTTACAAAGAATCTGCCGCAGCCTTGCTCTCATACCGGCTTCTCAGCATCTGAGCCACTCCCCGGACACCACGGCTGGAATTACATCAGGATGCCGAAACGTCATCAGCAGAAACTACAGGGAGAGCTCATTCCAAAAATGGGGGACTCACATGAAAAAGCCGGGATCATACAGCTGTGAGATACATAATAGACTCTTATTGTACACTCTGTGGTTCTGTTTGTATTCGATATACATGTTTAATGTCTCATTAAGCGACGCTGCATGCAGAAGAATGAAGCTGATTATAGTTCTCGCTCCCCGCTTCCCCCTCCTTTATGCTGGGTGGTATGACCGAGTATAGGGTTTCCCTTGGCAAAGGCAGAATAACAAAGAGCCAGTTTGAACTGATGGGAAACTGGGTGAGAGGTTATACAAATGGGAGGGGGAGTTATTTGGTTTTGTTATGTAAAAGGCTCAATCCGCAAATATTGGACCTGGAAAATGCTAACACAGACTTTGAAGTTAAACAATAACTATCTCTGATACTTTATCCTCACAGGCACATTCAAAACAGAACTGCATGCATTATTTGTTAAAGAAACACTTCAGGCACCATAACCACTACTGTTCTCCGGTCTCCCCTTCTGGAGCCAAAAGTTCCTGTAAGGAGCTTCTGTTACCTAGAAATAGCTAAGGCCTTCAGTGTAGGGCTGGTTGGCTCATTTGCTGAGAGTTTCATCTGAGTGTGCTCAACCAATGAGTGCTTCGCTCACAGCAGCAAGATTCTGGCTAAAGAGGAGGTTCCAGAGAGCATCAGATGAACTCCAGGCAAGTAGTGCACTGCATGGCCGTCATCACTATTTACAAGATCAATATTTTTTTGCCATAGGATAATTTGGGGGAAATGTTCTGTGTGTCTAATTCACAATTGAAATCCCAATTAAAAATAAATAAATACAATTTTATTTTATTTATTTTTGTAACAAAAAATAAATAAATCACAATTTAGTTTGTAGACATACCCCCAATGAAAACATATCTTTACTAGTATAATGCGAGACACATTTGGTTGTGTGAATCACAGCTAAGGACATAGCCAGAGTGACAGTAGATATTGGTTGATAGGGTTTACAATTGGAAATAAGCAAGTGTTCATCGACATTTCTAAGTTAGGATTTTTTTGGATTCATAACATTTCACACATTAAAACACACATAAACTGGGATGGTCAGAAAAATAAGGATAGAAAACTGATTGTCAACCAGTTTTAGTTCCTCTGCAAATTTAAAAAAGGGCTCAGTGAGGTGAACATAGTTGAGAAGAAATATATAAGGCACTAACATCTCAGACCAACCCAAGAAAAGTGGTTAACTTAAAAGAGAGTAATTTTAGTGATAATAAGTTATTATTGCCCCAACAATTAGATGATTAGATTAAAATATCAAGCATCAGAATATTTCAAACAAGGGGCCTCTGAAGATCGATACCTTTTTATAAATTTACATACTAAAGGATGTTTTCTGATATACATATCATCAATGGGCACATAGCCCACCTATATAACCAAAGGATATATGTTAAATGTCCAATACGCTTTATCTCTTTCGAAAGAATGTGAGAGGAAATTCAACACATGGGAGATAATGGAATGCATACAATCCAAATCCTATGCACCAACGAAACCAAAGCTGGTTACAGGTTCCCAAGCATCTGTTTCACTGGTGTACACACAATCCATGGGGCCCCGGAGCAAAACGGAACCATGGGGCTCCCTCCTTCCCTCTTCCCCTCCCTCCCTCCTTCCCTCTTCCCCCCCCCTCCTGACAGACACACATACATACAGAGATACAAACATACACACAGACACATACAGACACATACATACATAGGCGTGCGCACGGGGTGTGCCTGAACACACCCTAATCCCTGTGGCCCGCACTAGGTGCCTCCCCCCGGGGCCAGTGGGAGATCAAAGATCTCCCTCACCGACCCACAGGCAGGGAGTGAGGCAGGAGAGGACCTGGGGGGCTCTAGCCAGCAGTTCCGCCGGGTTCCTCTCGCAAGGTCGCGGGTCTAGAGTTCACTCACCACTGGACCACCAGGGATGGCAGCAGCCAACTAAACGGTCCCCCAAACACATACATACAGCACCCTTACACACAAACTAACAGCACCCTTACACACACACACAAACACACACACTAACAGCACCCTCACACACACAGCACCCTTACACACACTAACAGCACCCACACACACACAGCACCCTTACACATGCACACACTAACAGCACCCTCACACACAACACACACACATTAACAGCACCCTCACACATACAGCACCCTTACAAACACACACACACACACACACTAACAGCACCCTTACACGCGCGGGAGGCTGCTGAGCCAGGATCCAGTGAGGAGGGGGAGCAAGCAGAGCCAGACTCCCAACTACCCCAGCCAGCACACTGGACCCCAGGGAAGGAAGCCTCTTTCAAAGGTAGGAAACTGAAGAGTGTCTGTCTGTGTGTGTGTGTGTGTGTGAGTATGTATGTCTGTGTGTGTCAGTATATCTGTCTGTGTGTCAGTATGTCTGTGTGTGTGTGTGTGTGTGTGTGTGTGTCAGTATGTTTGTCTGTGTGTCAGTATGTATGTCTGTTTGTGTCAGTATGTCTGTGTGTGTGTGTGTTTCAGTATGTATGTCTGTGTGTCAGTATGTATGTGTGAGTATGTATGTCTGTGTGTGTCAGTATGTATGTGTGTGTGTCAGTATGTCTGTCTGTGTGTCAGTATGTATGTCTGTGTGTCAGTTTGTATGTCTGTGTCAGTATGTACGTCTTTGTGTGTGTCAGTATGTCAGTGTGTGTGTCAGTATGTATGTATGTCTGTCTGTATGTCAGTATGTATGTCTTCGTGTGTATCAGTATGTATGTCTTTGTGTGTGTCAGTATGTCTGTGTGTGTGTGTCAGTATGTATGTCTGTATGTATGTATGTCTGCGTGTGTGTCAGTATGTATGTGTCAGTCAGTATATGTCTGTGTGTCAGTTTGTATGTTTTTGTGTGTGTCAGTATGTCTGTCTGTGTGTGTCAGTATGTATGTATGTCTGTGTGTGTCAGTATGTATGTGTCAGTCAGTATATGTCTGTGTGTCAGTTGTATGTCTGTGTGTATGTCAGTATGACCCAGGACATACTTGAAAACGAGAGAAATCTCAATGTATCTTTCCTGGTAAAATATTTTATAAATAAATAAATAAATAAATAAATGTTTGTGTGTCTGTATGTCGGTGTGACAGTCAGTATGTCTGTGTATGTGTCAGTATGTTTGTCTGTCACAGTGTCAGTATGTCTGTCACAGTGTCAGTATGTCTGTCACAGTGTCAGTATGTCTGTCACAGTGTCTGTGTGTGTGTGTCAGTGTGTATTTGTATGTTGTCAGTATGTATGTATCTGTGTGTGTGCGCCAGTGTGTATACCTGTGCATGTATCTGTATGTAGCCAATGTGTGTATCTGCATGTGTGTCAGTGTTTGTATCTGCATTTGTCAGGTTATATATCTGTGTGTCTGTATGTTGTCATTGTGTGTGTCTGTGTATCTGTATGTTGTCAGTGTATCTGCGTGTGTGTCAGTGTGTGCATCTGTGTGTCTGCATGTGTGTCAGGTTGTGTGTCTGTATGTGTGTGTGTCAGTGTGTGTAAATGTGTCTGTATAGCTGCATCTGTCTGTATGATTGTGTATATCTGTGTATCTGCAAGTGTTTCTGTGGGTGTATGTGTATCACAGTGTGTGTGTTTGTGACAGTGCATGTGTATTTGTGCATACATCTCAGCATTCAACACTACACGCAAATACACACCTGCATTCAAACTTCAACACTACATATAAACACACCTCTTTTTTTAAACAACAAATTATATATAAACACACCAGTGTATTCATAAACCAACACTACACATAAATGCATACTTGCATTTAAATGCCATCTCCACGTACAAACACACCCCTACATTCACACAATCATACTCCATACAAAAACATGCTTACACTCAAACATACAAATACTGCACAGTGCTAAATACAACCCTGCATGCATGGGAAAATGGTAGCGCCCCAGCTGTCAAAGCATTGTTGGAGTTGGATGACAGATGGGGATCTACCTTTTGCCCCCTCTTGCCCAAAATAATTCATGCACCAGAGCCCTCTCTACTTTACGTCCGCCTCTGCGTTGGGGTGGGGGGCATGATTGCATGCCAGGGAGGGGACGACAGGGTTCAGGGGGCCCAAGCAAATGTTTGCCCAGGGTCCAATCCATATTAAAGACGGCCCTGATGATACCAGGGGAGAGGGTCATTGGTAAATTCAGTGGTTCCTGGTGTGGAGGGAAACAAAAATATTTTGGGAAGGTGGAAACTTATGAGGATGGTTGGGGCACATGTAATGTAAATACAAAAATAGATAAGTAGGGTAAATCAGGGATGCAGTATTTTCAAATCTTAATGGACAGATTAGAAATTGTGATATGAAGAGTTTGTTGTACACTTTCCAGGCATGAAAACAAAAAAACCCTTGTTGTCAGTTGAATGAGTAACATGCTATATTTAAAGGTTCATTGAGGTCAGCTTCTGGCACATGGCCTGCCTTATCTGTTAATGCTGTGTATGCAGAAATCTTAGATTGCAGATTTATTTCTGTTTTCCAGGTAAGATGCAACTAGATAATATATGTTTTTATTACAAAGGTAACACAAGGACATGTACGTTGTGTTCCGTAAATATGTGCACAGTAAAATATGATTTGTTGTTTTAACACCATACGTCAGCATAATGTATAACATATCAAACAATTATTAACAGGATGAAACCTAGACTTCCAGCTTTAATTTTAGGGTATTTACGCTACAAACCATTAATTCTGTAGTATACATAGTATATATAGCATAGTCCCACCAATGGATTTAATTAAAAGAACACTTCCAGCATCAAAATAGCGCTTATGGTGCCTAACGTGCCCTGGCATCTCCCCCTCCTTTGTAGTAGTATGTCTTACCTGAGTACCATCTGTCCTGCAGGTAGAAGTGAGAGGCAGAAGCTTTTGTTAGCTCTCCTGAGCTAAGCTCTGCAGCAAAGGTTAGCTCATTGGCTGAGAGTGTCATTTGTGCCTTAAGGCAGTTCGGCACGGGGGCACAATGCAGAGTGGCCGAGCGGACCTCAGTACTTCAGTGCACTCAGCGGGCCGCTTCCTATCAGAAAGGGCAGAAAATACAGAAAATCTTCTACTGCCGTGAGAGGTGAGCAGACACGATAATGGGGAGAGACCACAAAGGGACATGGGGAAGGGAACACAGACAGACACAGAAAGTGGCTGGGGAAGGGGACACAGAGACACATAGAGGGGCTGGGGAAGGGGACACTCAGAGGGGCTTGGGAAGGGGACACAGAGACACACAGAGGAGCTGGGGAAGGGGACACAAAAACACAGAGGGACTGGTGAAGGGGAAACAGACACATTTAGAGTGGCTGGAAAAGGGGACAATGACACACATAGAGGGTCTGAGGAACAGTACAATGATATACAAAGAGTGGCTGGGGAAGGGGACTCAGAGACACATAGAGGGGCTGGGGAAGGGGACACTCAGAGGGGCTTGGGAAGGGGACACAGAGAAACACAGAGTGGCTGGGGGAGGGGACACAGAAACACAGGGGCTGGTGAAGGGGACACAGACACATTTAGAGTGGCTGGAAAAGGGGACAATGACACACATAGAGGGTCTGAGGAAAGGTACAATGATATACAAAGAATGGCTGGGGAAGGGGACACAAAGACACACAGAGGGATTGGGAAAGGGGACAATCTAACACGCAAAGGGGCTGGAGAAGGAGACACATGTAAGGATTGGGAAAAGGCTCAAAGAGAAACACATAGGGGCTGGAGAAGAGGAAAAAGAGACACTAAGAGGTGAAAAGTAAAAGGCGGATTGCTGTGGGAAAAAAAGAGACCCGGCACATCAGAGACACACAAAGGTGCTGGAAGGGTAGAGACACACAGATGAGGGACTGAAGAAAGTGAGAAAGATACACAGAAAGAGGCTGCATAAGGGGAGACAGAGACACACAAAAGGGTTAGGGGGTGGGGGGTAAATAGACACACAAATGACCTGGACAGAGAAAAAGAGACACACAAAGGTGACAGGGGAGAAATAAACACACAGCTGGGGGGGGAGAAAGAGATATGCTGGTGGAGTAAAAGACTCACAAATGGGCTGGGGTAAGTAAGAGACACACAAAGAGGCTGAGGGAAGTAAGAAACACACAAAGGGACTAGAGGGAAAGTAAGAATCATACAGGGGGGAAGTAAGAGGCACACAAAGAGGAGAGCAAGAGACAACCCCCTTTCGGAGGGGAGCTGGTCACCTGAATAGTTAGTTAAACAATATAGTGTCAGGAATACATTTGTATTCCTGATACTATAATGTTAGTTTAAAACTAAAATGAAACTTATCAGGAAGTGAGAATTTACATTTAGCAGCACATTCTCTATATTAAAAATGATATTATATACCATATTCAATAAAATGACAAAGCATGGGTTCTATTGAAAGCCTTTTTGACTGTGAATAATTAATTTATTTTGCTAAAATATGTTCGTCAATGTACACAAAATAACTCTGGGACAATATAAGTCACAGTATTCTTTCATTGTATCAGTCACCTTGTGGATTTTGTATACTCACAGTATTAATTTCCCGGTCCCCAGGGACTTGTGCTGACTCTGGCCTGCACGAGCTCTATAGAGCACCCAAACCACGCGGACCCAAAGATTTACAAAATGGCGGATGCACCAAACGTGGCTACAGCATGCCAGCTAATGCCACAGCTGGCCAGAGCAGACCCAAATACAACGGCAACTGACACTCTGGGAGCCATATTCGACCACTTCTGGTCCACGCTACTCAGCCGCGCAAAACAGGTGCAGGCCGAGGGAGAGCTTGCACTCAAAGATCGCGCAAGTAAACAGGAATGGCTTCCTAGGGCCCGACACCCATCCCACAGTAACTCGACAAATGTGCAGCGACTCAAGCCGAGGAAACTGCCATACCGGCTGAGAAAGCGAGCAGCGGACAGACATCCTGCCCAACACAGCCCTCCAGCAATGAGCCCTCATACTGCTGGGGAAGAAATCTGTGGCCATCTCCGGGCCGCCCTGCGGATCACCTGAAACCAGTACCAGACAATATGGGCACGCCGACAGCTCTGCAGAAGTGGGACAGACGGCACAACACGACCCGCAACCCTGAAGCCCCCCAGGACTTAGGTGGAGAGACTGGGTCCTTACCGATAACGGGAGTCGGCTGAACGATGATACCTCGCTGAGAGCTGGCCCGCTGCCACGCCACCGCATCCATGCGGTCACCCTGGACTCTAGCCAACACTTCTGTGATTTTGCCTCGACCTCACGGAACTCAGATAAGCACAGTGTGATTACTAGACTGTGGGCATTGTTTCAACCAGGTGATTACCTGGTGGTTCAACAACTAGTTAAACTTAACTTAAAGCAGTTAATACTTAAGTATAGCTCATGTGGTAACGCTACCTTGAATTACCACTTTGTGTAGCATAACATCCATGCCATGCATAGCCTATTCCTGTTGAAGCATAATTAGCGACCACTGTTTATTTTAAATACTCTAACATAATGTGAGGATTGTGTTATCTCATGGCTTTGGGCAAAATGTTCACCTGGTTAAAATCTACTACTGTGCTTTCAGCCCATGTGTCTCTTCTATACTATTTGCATCCACGTTATTTAATTTCCCAAAACGGATAAGTTGCCTGGCTAGCCTTTCTTGGCCTGACTTATTCTTTATCGAACACGGAACACGTGGCATTTGCGTTTATCTTGTTAATTTGTAAGTAATACTCTCTACCTAGTGGCACTGCTGGCTAAGTGTAATAGGGCATTGAGAGATAGATCGAAGTGCATGCACCCGCCTGTAGATATACTTTGAGATGGGAAATATCTGTCAACTTGTGCACCTGAAGCATGTTAAACTATGCCTTGCCACCTTACCATATATTCCTACGTAGATCTAGCATGTTTATTATAATTTAAAATGTGCAGTTGTATCAAATGCCATACAGTTGTCTATTTTGAAATGCTTGCAATAGCTATTGTGGCATTGTGAGTTTGATGTCATCTTTTGCACTACAAAAATAAAGAATTTAAAAAAAGAAAAGCTGTACATTCTATCTGAAGACAAGCAGATAAACGCTTGCCACGACATGGCTACCATCAGAAATTTTGGGTCACTTTACACAGCTCAAGGCCACCCACGAGTCCGCCCACAAGAATAAGTAAAGTCAATGCAGTGTGTGTATAGTGGATGCACAGTGGGTTTGTATATGTATAGTGGATGCGGTGTATGTAGTGGATGCTTTGTGTAGTAATGCAGTGTGTGTAGAGGATGAAGTGATGGCGTAGTGGATGCAGTGTGTGCAGTGAATAGATTTTGTGTAGTGGAAGTAGTGTCTGTATTTGTGTATTGGGTGCTGTGTATAGTGAATGCAGTGTCTGTGTTTGTGTAGCGGTTGAAGTGTGTGTCGTGAATGCATTGTGTATGTAGGGGATGCAAATTGTGTGTATATAGTTGTTGCAAAGTGTGTGTTTGGGTAGTGGATGCAGTGTCTGTGTGTAGTGGATGCAGTGTGTGTAGTGGGTGCTGTGTGTAGTGAATGCTGTGCCTGTGTTTGTGTAGTGGTTGCAGTGTGTGTAGTAAATGCATTGTGTGTGTAGTGGATGCAGATTGTGTATAGTTGTTGCAAAGTGTGTTTGTGTAGTGGATGCAATGTCTGTGTGTAGTGGATGCAGTGTCTGTGTTTGTGTAGTGGATGAAGAGTATGTAGGGATGCATGCACGGGCCAGCCATGGTTGTAGGCATTAAGGACATTGTGTAGTCTCTTTATGAGGTGAACGTTTGTATTAGCTATATACACTGGTAAATACAGACACCAAGTGTCAAAGAACAAAATCCTTTGCATTGTTATTTGCTGAAGAGATAAATGCTTATTTTGTTTGGTGATGATATCAAGCATGTGTTTACATAATCTCTGCATTGATCATTTGTTTTGGCTCTTTTGTTGGTTGTTCATTGTTAAAGTTTATTAAATATTCACAGACTTTCCAAAGGGTATCCTTCTAGTTTGATTTCCCTGTTTAGATTGCTATGTTAGATCACTCTTTTCTGGCTCTTGACTGTTTCTATTTCTATATTTTTTGGCACCTAATTTGATTTATGTTTAGAAACTATTTTTATTTTTCATATTAGGTTTATACTCTAACTTTTATTTGTACATGATACATTATATTCACTAATGCTAAAACCAGTCATGTTTTACATTTGACTCCATGTTTATTTTTTATAAACACAGAGACATCTTGATAAATTGGTGTGGTGTGATTGGTGGGAAACTATCCAGCCTGTCTGGCCAGCGCCACATGTGCAGAGCGTTTTTGAAGTATTCTGGGCATGGGCACAAATGACCTGACAGCAGGGTTATCATTTAAACCCCCAAACTGTAAAAAAAAAAAAAAAAATTTTTCACCTTCACCCTCCTTTGTTAGGGAAATTACATACACATACTGACATTCATATACACATTCATATTCACATACTTACATACACACACACACGGACACATCGGTTGATACCCAGGATGGATCAGTACAAAGTGCATGAGAGAGCTGCATTGAGCTATATATTATGACAACAGTATCTGTTACCTAACATTGCTTTCAAACAATGGCACATTCTACTTCATGTAAACAACACATAGGAAGCAGGCAGAGGGAGAGCGGCTGGCTATAAATCCCAGGGGGAACAAGTTATCTCACTGCAATGTGCAGAAATAGCCCCACTGCAGCCTTTTTAATGTCTCCATTCAATGTGCGGCAGTATGCATTACCCAATACACCAAAACGGAAACCACTAGTCTAAAGGAATGCCCCAAGTAGGGCAGGTGCGGGATTTTAGGAGTTGCAGTGAAACAAATGGCAGATGTTCTCGATAAGACAAGAGGAGCAGAGACAGCTTAACCTTTTCACATGCAATGCATTTTTCGCTTCTTTGGCAGTCTTTGAGTTACAATTTTCCAGAGCAATTTAAATGACCTTAGAACCTAAATAGTCACCATGAAAATTCAAGTTTCAGCTTGAGCTTTGACCTGTATGCCTCTTTTTAGAAACAGATGAACTCTGCGTGGCATGAAACCTTTGTACCGTCACATTCTGTACACAGAGAATATAGTATATCTCACTTATTATGTTCTACTTTACTTTTTAGTGTGTTGTTCAATACACTGAATGTCAGACTAACACTCAATGATATTAGACAGCGTTTGCCAAGGTTTGCGACTCTTATGAGAAAGAAACAACAGTTACTGTAATACAAATTAGAATAGGTATACATCATTACTATTCTCTATCCAGTGCACATTTAGTTTCATGTTCCAGGCCCAGTACACTGGAATCTAACATATACATATAAGATATACAGTAGACAATATATACATTTAATTTATTTTTTTTTTCCTTCTGAGGAGATTATCGTACTTTCATTTAAACCATTTTTATTGCCAGTAATTTTTATCATAACAACAGTATAAGAAAATGTAAATAATTTAGATTTTATCCAGAATGGTTGCACTCCATCACAGGTTTAAAAGCGGTGGTGAAAGTCTGTGTCTCTCCCATTGCACTTTGGCAATCTCTGGAATCTCAAAGTTCCAACGATTGTTTTATGGACTATCCATCAGTGTATATCAAGTGGCAATTTGGAGTAATTTGTTTAGTCTGCCATCAATAGGCTGATTGTATCTAAGATGCATATTGAATATCTCCAATGTATTACACCAGCGGTTCCCAAACTGTGTGCTGCGGTGCCCTGGGGCGCCACAATGGGCACCGCAAAATGTAGTGCTAGAATCACCCTGTAGTGTCGGCTGGCTGGAAGGAAGTGGCAGCCTGTTACTTCGTCACAGCATTGTGTGGAGAGACAGTGCAGGAGGGAGGTGGCAGCTGCACAGGCACATTCAGCATGAGTTGAACTACATGTCTGATCAGCCATAATTTACCTCTTTCATATAAGTGTACCCACACTAATTATATATCATTTTGTTCAGGAGAAACAAGGCTTTCTTTTCACATTGCATTTTTATATATAAAATATAACTTAATATGAATAAAAACTAAAAAAGTGTGAGAAATGTAGTTATTTTCAAAGTTCTCCATGGCATTTTAACTGTGAATGTCATAGTACTCTTAGTTTTTACTGCAATAAAACATACATATTTGTATGCTGTGATGTCCCACAAGTGCAATGATGTCCTCATGTACAGGTTTCATTGTTTTGGTAAGTTACAAGGTCAAATAAAGAGCTTGCCCATCTCAGTTTTTACACATTTTGCCAGATTGGTTTGGTGGGCCTATGTTGCCTTTGAGACCATATAGCAGCAAATGAATCTGCAGGAATGAAAATTACACCCGTCATATCATACAATTTGCAAAAATAGACCACCCAGGGTATTTAAAATGGAGTAAGTCCTGTTTTTTTAGTATCCACTAAGTCACAAATCCTGGCCAAATTTAGTGTTCATATTTGTTCTTTGCATTTTTCACCCAAAATAGCATTTTCACTGTTGATATTATCACCTTACTTTTTACTGTTTTAAAACACTCATGTTTGATTTCTCACAAGTACCACAGTACCCGACTCCCCGTGTACAGATTTTATGGAGTTTTGTAAATTTAAAGGGTCAAATATAAGACTTACCCATTTCAGTTTTTACATATTGAAATTCGCCAGATTGGTTTACTGGGCCTATGTTGCCTTTGAGACCATATGGTAGCCCAGGAATGAAAATTACCCCCGTCATATCATACTATTTGCAAAAGTAGACAACCCAGGGTATTCAAAATGGGGCATATCCAATCTTTTTTAGAAGCCACTTAGTCACAAAGACTGGTCAAACTTTTTGCTGTTGTTGCATTTTTGTTGTTGTTGACTATTCTTGGAAGTTTATATATATATCAGAAAAAAATTAGTAGCACTAACAGGGCTATTATCAAGATCAAGCTTATAATGAAAAATACAAACATATATAGGCGAGAAGTTTATACCAATTAATACAAATTCAGCTTACCTGTGAACCTTTTGTAAGTGAAAAAGTAGACGCCCACTAAATCCAAAACCCAGGAAGTGCACCTTTAGTGTGATGTAAGGATAAAACCGGAACTAACGATGTTTTTGCTAAATGATATGTAAACAAATGGTGCCAAGTGTGTTGCCAGGTATGACAATCACCACTGAAATATGTGTCAATATTGCACATCGTGAATGTGAAAAGGTGAATGCACATATACATGCACTTCAACACCAGTAAGATTAACCCCTTAAGGACGGCGGGCGTGCTATGCCATCCTTTTTGGGGTGTCTCTAAATGCCGGAGGGCAGAATAGAACGTCCCCGCCGTCCTTTGTACTCACCGGGTACCCGCCGTTCCCCGACGGCGGTCATGATCCTAGGGTCTGCCTGGGAGCTCAGGCAGACCCCTTCTGCCCGACCCGGCTGCAATAGCCGGCTTATGCAGTCCCTGCAGGGGGACGGCCTGAGCTCTCAGGATGTCCACCTAAAGCCTGCAAAAAAGTTGTAAAAGTTGGTAAAAGGGATTAAAAAGTTTAATAAAGTAAATAAAAGTAATTAGATCATATTATATGCACATACACTTACATAAAATATTATTCTAAGTGTATTTTAATATTAATATATATATATATATATATATATATATATATATATATATATAATTACATATATATGAATATTAAAATACACTTAGAATGATTTTATATATAAAAAAAAGAAAAAAATTATATGCCTGTTTAATTTTTTTCCCAACTATATTTTGATATTAATATACATATATATTTAAAACAAAATACATTTAGAATTATTTTTAAATGCATATATGTGTCTATATATCTATCTATGTATATATATATATATATACACATATATATATATATATATATATATGCACATATAGATATACATAAATAAAAATAAATAAATATATATACATATATTTTTTTACACACATATATATTATTTAGTTATAAAATATTTTACCAGGAAAGATACATTGAGATTTCTCTCGTTTTCAAGTATGTCCTGGGTCCACAAATCATTGCATTGTTACAATTAGTGCACAATAAAATACAAAAACAATATTAAAATACAGTATATACAAAATGTAACATAGTACAGATAGGAAATATATAATCAACCATTACCTCTGTTTTGAGGTATGTAGAGAGGGATCTCTTAAAGGACTTTAAGCTTAGGGAAGATTTTAAATTGTGCGGGAGGTCGTTCCACCAATGCGGTGCTCTGTAGGAGAAGGAGGATCGGCTGCTTTCTTTTTGTATTGAGGTAGACTAAGTAAAGTGTTGGTACTGGATCGGAGGTTATAGGAAGTTGGAACAGCCGGGGAAAGCATTGCGTTCAGGTAGGGTGGGAGTTTCCCAGAAAAGCTCTTAAACACAAGGCTGGAAAGATGAAGGGTGCGTCTGGATTCCAGCGACAGCCAGTTTAGTTATTTTAGCATGTCACAATGGTGGGTCCTGTAATTACATTGTAGCACAAATCGGCAGAACGAGTTATACAATGTGTTGAGTTTATTAATATGGGATTGCGATGCAGATGCATATACTACATCCCCATAATCAATGATTGGCATCAGCATTTGCTGTACAATCTTTTCCTTTACTGAAGGGCTTAGGCAGGATTTGTTTCTGTACAGGGCATCTATCTAGTTTTGGATAAAGTTTAGATGCAAGCTTTGTTATGTGCAGGCCAAAAGATAGATTGGGGTCTAACATCATAGCCAAGTATTTGAAAGAGTGGACTGCGGTCAGTGTGCCATTTGAAATTGTTTTGATGGATAGGTGGGAATTGTGTAATTTGTGTAATTTAGGTACTGTTCCAAAGATCATTGTGACAGTTTTGTCAGTGTTCAGGAACAGTTTGTTTTTTGCGATCCACAGGGCAACTGCTTTTGGCCCCCCAGGAGTAACTGGGCACGGGGCAACTGACCCGTTTTACCCGCGTTAAAGATGGCCCTACTTCGCCCTCCTGGGGAGACTAACCAGACCCCAGACCTCCAATCGGTCGGGGTCTGTGTTAGTCTGGTGACCTTTCCAAAAAGGTTCAGTTGTCCAGAGGGCCTCCTGCCACAAGCTCCCATTTGTAAATACAGGGTCCTGCTGGGAAATAACACTGCTGCACTCCACTCTGTGTGGACCAAGTTGTTGCTGGGGACGGAGGGCACCATTCTCCTCTCAAGGGAATAACTCCTGCCGCTGGGGAGTAGGACCGTCTGTCCCCACTCTCAATAACTTGCACTGCTGCTGGGGAGAGAGACCGGTAGTCTCCTCTCCCTGTAACATAATCTGCCGCTGGGGAGTGGGACCAGCTGTCCCCACTCTCAGTAACTTCAACTGCCGCTGGGGAGAGAGACCGGTTGTCTCCTCTCCCTGTAACAAAATCTGCCACTGGGAAGTGGGACCGGCTGTCCCCACTCTCAGTAACTTGCACTGCCGCTGCAGAGAGAGACCGGTTTTCTCCTCTCCCTGGAATAAGCACTGCTGGGGAGTGAAGCTGACGGTTTCCACTCCCTGGAACATACTCTGCTTCTGGGGATGGAGGACAACACGCTCCTCTCCCTGGAACACACACTGACGCTGGAGAGTGACATCGGTTGTCTCCACTCCTTGTAACATACTCTGCCGCTGAGGAGTGAGACCAACTGTCTCTTCTACCTGGACCCCACACTGCCACTGGGGAATGAGACCAGTTGTCTTCTCTCCCAATAACTCACTCAGCCGCTGGGGAGTGAGACCGACTGTCTCTATACCCTGTAACATACTCTGCAACTGGGGAGAGAGACCAACTGTCTTCACTCCCTGAAACATACTCTGCGGCTGGGAGAGAGACCGACTGTCTCTTCTCCCTGCAACACACTTGACTGCTGGGGTTGGATGATGATACTCTCCTCTCCCTGGAACTCCAGGTTTATGAGCTCCATCACTTCGGGGAAAGGTGGCGTTTTGCAGCGAAACAGGCTGTCGATCGGTGCGACCACACAGACGGGTTAAAGAAATTACCTGTGCAGCAGCGAGTTGGGAACTGACCCGCTGGGGCGTCCGTCCCCTCCAGACGCGGGAACAAAGATGGCGTCCACTGCGAGGTCACAACCATTTGTACCCCAATCACAGCCCAAGGAGGGGTATTTAAACCCCAGAATACCTTAGTTCATTGCCCTGTTTTGGTTTCTGTTCCTGGTATCCGAGAGTGCATTTTCTTGTTCTTGTATTTGATATTCCTGGTATTTCACTTTGGCTATTCCTGACTATTCTAATTTCTGGTTTCCCTGACTTGTCTTTCTAATTGACCATGTGTATTTCTGGCTCCCTTGACCTCGTCTTTCCTTTGACTATTCTCTATCTTTCAACGTATTAACCCGGCCATTTTAAAGACCAGTTTACGTTTTGTCTCTTTTTCTGTTCTATGTAAATGTTACATAGTTCTGCATGTTGGGTCTTATAGTAGTTGTGACACAGGCGTACGTAGGCCTGTTCGAGCTCCCACACCTGGTTAGCTAGAAAGGACAGATCCGGCTGCATGTCCGCTATCCATATAAGGTCCAAGCTGTCTTCCTGCTCATCTCGGATGCACCAGAAGCGGGAACTGTCTGGTTCTCCTAACACCATATCATTTTCAAAAACCTCCCACAAAAGACCCGGACCATTGTAGTCCTCTCTCTCTCCGCATTTAGGCTGGACCAGCCACGGGTAGAGGTAGGATGCATGCCATCGCCAGGGCCGGTATGATTCATCCAACCACACTTTGGTCATGACAAGCATCTACAGTTCTTTTACCCATTCCTCTAATGGCTGTTCTCCCAGGAATGGCATTAGCAGCTCTAGTTGTTCCTGTTGGCGCTGGATGGTGGTCGGGAGGAACTCGCTCCGGAAGGGTCGAATTTTGTTAACTTCCTCCTACCATAGATCGGTTTGGATTGCCACCCTCCATTCTGGTATTCTCCAGTCTGAGATAGGGTCATCACTACAGTGCAGAACATTCTGTTGCCATTGCTTGAGTCTTGCGTCGAAGTTGGAAACTGTCCGACGGTACGTGCCTTCCATATCCCTGCCCCGAAGATTAGCTGGTTTCCTCATGGCTAGGAAGCTATTACACCACTGCCACCACTTGTAGCAGTCGCCCATGTACCACGGCTGGGTACCTCCGCCAAGGACCACTTCCTAGCTGGAACAGGGGAAAACCTCAGCACTTTGCCATGGCTTGACTGAGGTCCTTCTGGAGACTCACCGTCCTGGAACAGGACAGGGGACTAGCTCTATTCCCTCCCAGGGACTGGATGACACACAGTCCTGGGAGCTCTAGTCCTTACAAGGACTTTCCCCACCAAATCCTCCACGAGCTGGAACAAGGTGCTAAGCAGTGTTATAGCCCTTTCCCTCCCAGTAACTAGACGACACATAGTTCTGGGAGTTAACTGGTTTAATGCATCCAAACACAGCCTTTTAATACACAGACCCCAGCAGGGGGTCTCCATTGTCTTCACTACAAGCCCCTCCCAGGAATCTTTGGGCCTGGGAGATAATTGCATTAAAGACCGGTAAGCTAATTATCTCCCAGAAACAGAGGCAAACATAAAAATATAAAACATAAAAATACCTAAAAACATAATAAAAACATAAAATAACCCAACAAATAATACATAATTAACCCTGATCTGAGCACCCAAGTTCTCCAAATAGCACTCAGATCCATGCAGTATAGCAGAAACGCCACCGTGTTAAAGATCTGACTGGACGCACATGTGGTCCTATGCCCAAAATAGTTCCAGGGCATTTGGTGCTTTTGCCAGGCAATTTTCGGTAGCACCTGCTGCCGCATAACGGGGTGCTCCAACTAGATCTCTGGCAGCGTTTGTTCCCCTTAGTCTCAGGCACCTTCCCTCCAAAAAGTGCTCTCCTGGCGGATTTCAAAGTGGTTCAAAACCGCAAACCAAGTTGTCCGGGAACCGCACGGTCACCTCATGCAGAAAACAGTTCCATAACATTCGCGGATAAGTCCCGAAGAGGTGACCGGGAACCCACAAAGTCTTCATTCAAAAATTAGTTCCATAGCGGTCGCGGCTAAGTACTGCTGGGACTATTCGTGGGTTTGGTTCATGCGAACGGTCACCAGAGATCCATCGTTCGGTTCTATTCGCATGAAGGAAAAGTGCAGAACCAGGGGCACCCAGGGAAAGCTACTAGTGGCAGTTGGGCAGGGTAACTCCCAAACGGTGTCCCAGATCTGGACCATAGTTGGTGGGTAGGAGGCTGGCTTCTACACTCCTCCAGGAGTCCATGGCAAACGTACATGGGAAGGAGCGTTTGTGTTAATCATCCACAAACCGAAAATCGCAGATCACATTATGTTAATATTTGGATAAAATGTGCTGTCGCTTGAATTGGTACATAAAGGCATTAGCGTATGAGGGAGCTGCCCCATCGCATTCCCAGACTTTTGTAAATACAGAGAATTTTCTAATTTAAAATAATTAGATGTTAATACAATAGACAACCACTCCATTAAATATCCAAGTGGTGGTCCATGATAGCTTGTTGACAACACCAGAATTTCACGCATTGCGAAAATGCTCTTTTCATGTGGTATCTGTCAGGATTACAGTTGATCCAGCATGCAAAATAGTATCACACCTAGGACTAAGGATTGTCAGGATATTTATATCGACATTTTGTGCTATGATAGAAATTAAAAGTGTATATTGCCTGAGTCACTCAGAACAGAGCGGACTCCATTTTGGATCTTTAGGCTAACAAAGATACATAACTTCTATCCTTTCTGTAACTAGCCACTGAGCCTGAGCTAAGGAATGCATTATATAAACAAGCCAAGTGATAAGCAATGAAGCAGGGGGATGGAATGCTCTGTCTAAATGTTAATGGAAGAGAGATAATTCTAAACACAGACATTAGTGACAGAGAGGACCGGTAATTGGTTTTGCTTTCTAAATTTTACAAGGTCCCATTGTAAAGTAGGGGTGAAATTTAGTTTACAACGGTCAATTTTAGAAATTACAACAGGAATTGTCGATGCACTGTCTGGAGAAAATCCAAAGAAACGCTTTGAACTGACAGCAAATGTAAGTTATGGTGGTTATTTTAGATAAGCCAAACAACGTCAAAATCGTCATCAGGAAAAGTTAACTGTTTCATGGATAGGAAGGCTGCCCTCTATGGACCAAATACCTAAATTGCAATCTGCAGGTTGACCACACCTTCAGTTTCCTATTGGTCTTATCAACTAATGACGTACAGAGAGTCTGGCCCTTTCAAAGTTAGGACAAAGGGAAGCGAGAAGTTAGTTGGTAGTTGGAGAAAGTTTGGGCTTTCAGTTTCGGACATGCAGAGAGATCCATGACAGATATTCACTCTTGGACACAACTCAAGAAACACTCCTGGACACTTAGAATTTTTCTAACCAACACTATTTTTTCTATTACTTACACACCTCCATACAACCAATCAGTTCCTGGGACTACCTACTCATCTGGTGAGAACATCTACTTAACTGGTAATTATGCTGGTTTTATTTAATTAATCTAAATTAATTAAAAATCTAATAGCATGATATATGACTGGATAAATCACGGTCAGATTTCAATATTTAGAAATCTTAGTTAACTAAAGAAAATATAGTTATAAACATTCCATTCTGCAGGTGGAATTAACAATAATGATATATTATTGTGATATTATCACGTGTTAGCATACCGCTGTTTTTATCCAGGTGTATTGATTTGCTCTAAATAAGATAAGATATCTTTTTAGGCAAATTAAAATTCGGCTTATAGAATCTGGTAGATTATTCTTATTGGATGGTTCCAGGAAATGATTAATGAACTGGTTTAAATGTTATTTTAATTGAAAATTACATGAGAATAGGATATTATATGCCTAGGAGGATCTAGCCAGCATTGAAAGGGTTACTCAGATGATCTGTTAGCCAAGGTTTTATGACTTTTCGCTGGACTGTGTGAAGTTTTACTTTCTGTCTGTGAAATACCCTCGTAAATCTAAAGTCTTGACAGTTGATGCTGTATATTTTTACTGTGTTAGCCATTGGAATGTGTATAGCCATTCCACTGTATTGCATACTTATGTTATACTAAATATTCACTGATTATTATCATGCATGCTGCCTAATATTATTATATTATTTGTCACAATAAATTATATCTATTTTTATAACAAATTGTGATTTTATTTGTATGGAATACATTTCACTTACATGATAACGATCTCTAAGATCTAAGAGAATTGAAATAGTGGGCAATTCTCGACTGTTTAATAATATTATCATCCCATAAATATCCCCACAGGATAACGTCTAACCAGACTTTAAAATGGCCAGACTTAACATACGAGAGAATAATCAATATACTAGCCGAGGTCAGAGACACAGAACGAGACAAAACGATAAGGAAAAGCCAATAGTCAAGGATACCAGAAGTCAGGGAAGTCAAAACGAAGCCAAAGTGAAAAACCAGAAACACACGATCAGGAACACACTCTCGGATAACCATCTAAGGGAAACCACGACAGGGCAATGAGCTTAAGGAATAAGTAAGTTTAAATAACCCTCTTGCAGATTCAATTGGCCGTACCTAGGCTTTGACCACAAAAAGTGCGTGTGCGTCTTTTGTGTGACGTCACCTGCACGTTGACGTCATCTTTACTGTGGATGGATGTGGGGTTATATAATAGCGTCGGTCCGCAGCAGCGGGTGTCCACCGACATGTCACAAAAGCCAGGCATCATGGCAGGTGACCGCAGAGCGGCACTCCTCTTAATCTTAGGAAGGTAATTATCTCTGTGTTTGTCACATGTAGATGAAGGATATGTGACATTACCCCCCCACTTGAAGACCGCCCACCGGGCGGGCAGGACCAGGTTTGGGAGGAAATTTGGCGTGAAAAGAATGGAGTTTGCGGCCAGCATGTATATCAAAAGCAGGAACCCAAGAACGATCGGCAGGCCCATAACCCTTCCAATCAACCAAGTACTGCAAAGAACCACGAGAAAATCTGGATTCAATTATGGGGGAGACCTCGTACTCCTCCTATCAAGCAGGACAAGAGGCTTAAAGGACCACTATAGGCACCCAGACCACTTCAGCTTAATGAAGTGGTCTGGGTGCCAGGTCCAGCTAGGGTTAACCCATTTTTTTTATAAACATTGCAGTTTCAGAGAAACTGCTATGTTTATAAATGGGTTAATCCAGCCCTCAAATCCTCTAGTGGCTGTCTCACTGACAGCCGCTAGAGGCGCTTGCGTGATTCTCACTGTGAAAATCACAGTGAGAGCACGCAAGTGTCCATAGGAAAGCATTGCTAATGGTTTCCTATGAGACCGGCTGAATGCGCGCGCAGCTCTTGCCGCGCGTGCGCATTCAGCCGAATGGGAGGAGAGGAGGAGGATCGGAGGAGAAGAGCTCCCCGCCCGGCGCTGGAGAAAGGTAAGTTTTAAACCCTTTCCTCTCCCCAGAGCCCGGCGGGAGGGGGACCCTGAGGGTGGGGGCACCCTCAGGGCACTATAGTGCCAGGAAAACGAGTATGTTTTCCTGGCACTATAGTGGTCCTTTAAGCAAAGAGACATGAAACGAATTAGGTATACGTAAGGAGGCAGGAAGTGCAGGAGAACATCGCAGGAGAATAGTAGGATGATGACTGTTGTTGACAAAAAAATGGACTATGTCCAGTTGAGTCATGGGTAGCATTATTCCTGGCAAATTCGACCCAATGTAGCAAGTCAGACCAGTTTTCCTGAGTGCCATTAACAAAACATCGTAAATACAGTTCCAATGACTGGTTAGCCCACTCAGCCGCACCATTAGTTTGATGATGGTACGAAGATGGAAATTACAATTCTCTACCCAACTGTTTATTAAATGCTCTCCAAAAT